>NW_017731704.1:743587-829739 GCF_001890085.2 Hipposideros armiger
AGACCGCGCGCGGACTTGAAGGGAGCGGCGGCAGCCTCTCGCTCCTGGCACCATGGGCTGCACCCTGAGCGCCGAGGACAAGGCGGCGGTGGAGCGGAGTAAGATGATCGACCGGAACCTCCGCGAGGATGGCGAGAAGGCGGCGCGCGAGGTCAAGCTGCTGCTGCTCGGTGAGGGCGGCCGGGTCGGGCGCGGGGACGGGCGGGGCGCCCCGGGGGTCGGGCGGCTGTGCGGGGCGCTGCGGGCCCCTCGGCGCTCGCAAACCCGGAGCGGACGTGTCACAGCGGCCGAGGGCGCGTCTGGCGGCGCCCTGGATGGCTCCCCAGCAGGAGCCTGGGTGGTGAGGTGCGGAGCGGAGGCGGCTGCCTCTCTCCCTGGTCCTCTCCCTCCCTCCTCCTGGCCGGTGGTGGGAACTCGCCGGCCGTGGGGCGGGAGCTTCACGCGCGTGCCTGGGTGTGGACCCCGCGGGGAGCCGAGGAGCGGATCTGGAGTAACCCCTTTTCTTTGAAGTTAGCTCAGCTTTATAAAGACGAAGGGGCATTCCTGACAAGAAAATAAAAGCACTCCCCACACACACTTCCCGAAACCCTTGGTACAAAGTGTCGTGTCTCGGTTGTGGTTTCCCCATGTCAAGAGTGCCACGTTGTGTGAAATCAGTGCATCTTTTGCGGGGCCTCCGTGGGATTGAAATTTTTCTTTCCTGTTAACTTCCAATGGCGACTCAGTAAGTGCTAACGGAGCACTGATTATATTTACCTGATTATATTTGCGTAAGGAAGCAGGCTACGCTGGATGCTTGATTTTTATTACTGTGGGGACACGGAAACCACCAAAGTTGGGTCACATTTGCCCCAGTAAGATAACTCGAGGGGTGAAAACCGATGTGAAGGTACGAAAGGATTGCGCCGTACGTACAACAGGAGTCTCTCTCCGCTGCCATGGTTTCTGATGAATGAGATTTGCCAGGTACAACGCCGAGGCTTTTTATTTGTTCTTAGTATTGTTCTTTTGGTGAAACGCTGTATGGAGGTCTTTTCCGGTTGTTTCAAGGGGGGTAACATAACAAGAGTAAGCCAGGGTATTGACTGAGGGTTACATTAGGAACATATTCGCAGCGTAAGATTTGTAGATGTCTGAGTTAGGTTTTTCTTTTGTTTGCTTGCCCCCCAACCCCCAACCCCCACACCCTATAGGTATTTAGGTAGATGAAAGGTTTCTCAGAATCTTCATTTGCACTCCCATCTATTGCTTTTATTTTATAACAGTTATAATGAAAAAGAATTATTATACAAATCTGTTTTCAGTAAGCTTCTGTTTCATTGGTTTAATGACTGCAGGAAAAATGGTGGGGTTTTTTCCCCCGTCTATTACTTGTAGGCTTACAAGCAGCAAACTTGGCATGAGTAAAAGTAATAATGATCTGAGTCATTTTGCAAGCAAACGGTGAAATAACTTTGCATTTTAAAGACCTGGGTGGCTTTCTTCATTCTTGCCCCCGACATAAACCTTTCTTAATACTGCTTACTAAGGTTTTACATTAATGAGAAATATTATATTTTGCCAAGGTCAGTGTATGTTTTAGTACATTGAGTGTAGAAGAGAAACACCTTGATATGAAAACATGTAGGTGCTTCTTTTATGAATTGAATGTGCTGTGCTTGACAAGAATGAAATAAAAGGATTAAAAAGTTCTTGCATTTCTGCACTCCTGATAATATTATTTCAGTGTATTGTAGTTTGAGCCAGCCATCCACCATGTTTAAAGTAATTGAAAAATAAGTTCTCTGGTGTTGTTTTGTGCTTTAATTAGATGTCTGTTAGAAAGAGATGATTAGGATAAAGGTCCAAGGAGTGGTTTTTTTTGTTATATTCAGAAGAGATCAGTGTTTCTCAGCTTTAGTACTATTGGCATGTTGGGCAGGATAATTCTTTGATGTGCATGCTGTATTGTGCATTGTAGGTTGTTCTGCAGCATCTTTGGCCTTTACCCTATTAGATGCCAGTAGCAGCCCCCTTAACCTGTAACCCTTGAAAATTTTCCAGATATCCCCAAATGTCCCCAGGGGGCAAAAACTAACCTCAGTCCGAGAACCACTGTTCTAGATTAACAGTTAAATATAGCTGAATGTGTAATGTAGAACCAAAAGTTGCACCTCTACAGCCAACTATAGCGAGAGTTACGAGGGAGGTGAATTTCAGAAGAAATAAAGGAATTGTTGTTTCTTCATACCAGTAACATTAGAAAGATTTCAGAATGGTTTTTAAAAATCTGTAGGTAACTGAATTCCTTCAGCTGTCTTTTCTACCTTTAGTCTTTTGTTTTTCTCTACATCTCTTTTCTGCAGAAATTTTGTCTTGTTGGCCCAGGCAACACTCTTCCTCCCTCCCCTCCTTATCTGTCTTACTCACTCTACCCTTTTGCACAGTTCCAACACCCTAGTTCCTATAAACAGAATGCTGGCTTACTTATTTCATAAATCTTAATCCTTGGAATGTTTGAAAACATTTTTTCCCCCCTAATTTGACTTTAGCAGTAAAGTGTTGACCTTTGGTTCTTTTTTTGGATGTTTAAGCAGCTCAATAAAATCATTCCCTGTAAAACACAGCAATTGAATCAACTAGAAATATAAAATGGTTTCTAGGTAACCCATAACCAATGTCAATTCCATTTACATTAGGTCTTCTTCCTCTTCATTGTTTTTGTCATCAAATGATTTTTTTTTTTCATTTAAAGCAAAATGCCTCCAAAGTGCATTTAAGACAGTGGATTAAATAGTTCAACATATTGCATTTTTTCTTAAGACATGTATTGTGTTTTTAGACATCTGAGTTCAGGGATTCAGGTATGAGATGCACGTTATTAGTAAAAAGATTTTGGTACTGGGTGTCTGTGATAACTTCTGTTTTTTCTCTCCAGAGGCATTTTTCTATCCTTACTAGGAGCTGTGAATTAGGCCTTAGAAAGGACCTAATGTAATCATTGACCTAAAGGAAATTAGGTCAGGGTTTGGGTGTTTGAGGGCTTTAGGTCTAGTTTTTAGACTTTAGTATTGGAATAACACTAGTAAATAGAGAAACTTATTTTAAAAAGGAAAGTCTTCTTTCCATTATGTATGACTAATTGTCTCAGGGGAAAACATTTTTTTATTGTTATATCTTTGAGGATGTTACAATTTATCATCCTTCTAAGGGCAGTATCACCAGCCCTCGCCTGTTGATTCAGTGAGACTATGTTGTACCTAAGGGTACTTATTAAATATTATTTTATGATCATTTCAAAGATATAAGGAGTAAAATCTCATGAATCAATTCTTCGTAAGTCATTTCACTCCAAAGCTTTGAGTTTTTATTTTCTTTCACTCTACCTCATTATCCTTCCCTGCATTCCACTCATCCTCACAGGAAAACCCAAATAAAAATCCACACCCTTATCTCCTTATTTAGCTTGGTTTAAATATTATAGGTGGAGTGAAAGTGAGATGAGGGATTAGATTTCTTTTGGTTGGTAAATATTTTTCTATCACTACCACCACTCAGCTGTTTGAGAAGCTACATCATTAACCTTTTTTGCTCCCTTTTACTTGCCCTATGACTTCCTTAGTTGAGAAATTCTGGAATTGCAGGACTTTTAGATTTTGCATTACTTTAGCTATTTCATTAGAATTGGCTCAGGATCTTAGATGTCAGAAAGCCTGTTTTTCTTGAATAAATGAACCTGGTATTTCAACATGTGTTATGGGCTTCTTGCTCACTCACCTATCTTGTATTAGCAATTATTTTGATAAAAGCTACAGGTGGTATTAAAGTATGTTTTAAGAGGGTTGATTTTTCTGTATCTTCTGTTTCTCATTCTCACATTTATAGTTCAAGTTCTCATCTGCCTCTGGCAGCTTAATTTCAAGTAGGCTTTCCTGCTGCCGCTCTTTGCTTCCAGCTGTTCTTCCTACCATAGGTGCCATGCTCATTCTTTGCTCAGAAATCTCTTTTTGACTTCTCCATTGCCTACAGAATAAAAACGCTCTTCTAGACCTGGCATTTCCCTGTCCTTACACTGTTTTCCTCAGGGCACTCTCCCCCTCCAAACAGGAACGGTTGGCATATGGGAAAGCATATTTGCACTCTGGTTTCTAGTGTTGGTTAGCCTTACGCCCTGTTTGCTTCCCCCACTAGTATGAGAGCACTTGAGGGGCAGAATCTTTATAAGCCTTCCTGTATCCCTAACAACTCATTTACTTAGGCATGTGCATCCTTAGTTCTTAATTGTGTTAATATCTTGTGTAGGATTAGGACTTAACCTAGAATATAAACGTTAGATGGGAATAAATAACTACCCAGACAAACAATGTAAACAAAAAATGAATAGTAATAGTATGTGATGCCCAAAATAAGTGCATGGTATCTAAATGCAAATTGTTTGGTTTAAAATTTCTTTTTCCATATTTATAAGAACTTTTAACAGTCATCCTATTGTTTGATAAATTAGATAAATTAGAGAAAATGCAGTGGATATTTCATTGGAGGAGTGTGCTTTGTTGCAGTTGTAGTGCTATTCTTTAAAAACGTTTCGGCTGGACACATCTAATTTTCTAATCTTTATTTTTGGTCTCGTGTAAATAAAGAGCATGAGCCTTGTTCAGTTTATCCATGATAGGAACTAAAATGCCGATATTAAAGGATTTAGTGGAAGATATTAGGAAATATAATGACTGTCTTATAGAATTTAGTAGGAGAGGTGATTTATAAACCTGAAAAAGAGTGCTGTAATTTTTTAAAATTAAATGTCCAACTACAGTCTTAATGTTTATTTTGTTACACATCTCTCTGCTTTGGAAAATTCAAGATACCACAAATTCACATGGGAGGACCTGAATGTATTTGTCACATTTCTGGGTCACATATTTCTTGGTCACATGTGGAATGCAGTTACCCAATGTGTGACTCCCCAGAGTGTGAAGCTCAGATCCCAGATGTCATTTGAGTCGAATGAAGTAAGGTCGGTTGCACCTAGTTTTGTAGTGCTTAAGTGGCTTTCTGTCAAATCTGGTAAAATACTAATTGAAAACCTTAACAGAAATAGGGCAAAGTAATTTTTTAAATGAATGTTTATTACTACAAACTTATTGGCTCAAAACAATGCCAAATTTATTTTGGCCAGAAATCCAAAATGGGTTTCACAGGGTAAAATGAGGATATCAGCAGGATGTATTTTCTTCTGGAGGTCCTAGAGGAGAATCCATTTCTTTGCCTTTTCCAACTTCTATCTGGAGGCTGCCGGATCTCATGGGCTCATGGCACCTTGCTCTATCTTCAAAGCCCACAAGTGGCTGATGGAGCCTTTCTCATGTAGCTCACTCTCCTGCCACCCGTTCACTTTTAAGACCCTGTGATTACACTGGGCCCACCTAGATAATCCAGGAGAACAGTCTCCTCTCTAGATCCTTATCTCTAGTCACATCTTCCATGTAGTGTGACATAGTCACAGGTTCCAGGGATTGGGACATGGGTATCTTTGGGGACTGTTATTCTGCCTACCACAATCTGTCCTCTGGTTGCCAAAGATTCATGCCCATCCTGCAAGGAAAATGCATTTACCTAGTCTCAGCATCTACAAAAATCTTATCCCATTACAGCATTAAGTCAAAGTCCAAAATCTCATCCAACTCTCATGATCTTACTCAGGTATGGGTGAGATTCTGGGTGTGATCCTTACTGGGACAAAGTTCTTTATCTGTGATGCAGTGGAACTAGAAAACACATTATCTGCTCCTAGAATATAATGGTGGGACAGGCGGAGGATCGCAGTTATAGATATTCCTGTTCAAAAAGGGAGAAATTGGAAAGGAAAAAGGAGTCATTAGTCCAGTGTGCTTTCCAAACTACATTAGGCTTCAGTCCTGGGAATAAACCTATGTGACTGCTCTACTTTCTGGGCCCTGGACTCAACCCTGGGAGTCTTCCTTTCTTTTTGATGAAAGGTAGCACATGTTTGCAGCTGAGTCATTTTGTCAGCCTGTTTCTTTCCTGTAGACTTATGGTGATTTAACAGCATTCTTTTCATTTTTGTACTCTCTTAATTTATCTTTTTCCTCTCCCATTTTACTATAACCAGCATGAAAAAAACAGGTCACACCTACATTTTTCTTGGAAATCTCTTCCTTTAAACATCCAAGTTCGTAGCTTAAGAGTTCGGCTCCACACAACTGAAGGACATAATTTACGTAAGCTTTCTGCTGCTGTATACAAGGACCATCTTTCCTCTGGCTTCTAATCCCGTGTTCCTCCTTTCCATCCAAGTCCTCACCAGTAGCACATTTAAAGTTCACATATTTATCCACAGTCTGTTCATGACAGTTGAGATATTTTCTGAGATCGTATGTGTTTTCTCTACCATGTTTCTCACTTCCTTCTGAGCCCTCACTAGGAGAGACATTAACATCTGTATTTCTGAAAGTGTGTCGAGGCACTCGAGGCTTTTTCTCATGCTCCTCAGAATTCTTTCAGCCTCTGCCCATTGCCTAATTCCAAAGCCATTTCCACATATATATTTTTTAATGTTTGTTGCAGCAGCACCCCACTTCCAGATATCCTTATTGATATCTCATGTATAACTTTAGGGAATGCATAATGACTGCAATTTTATATTCTTCAGTCCTTTGTAATTTATGTGACTATAATGGTAACAGCAAAATTACCAGTTTCTGATGCTTCATATTGAACCAGTGATGTTTCACTTGAGACATGTGTGAAAGAAGACTGTTCTTTGTCTTCAGTGAAGTTTTTCCTGACCATCCAGTCTAAATTAATCTTCCATCCTCTCCCTTCATAATTATACCATTTTGAAATCTTCTTCTCCGTTTACATTTTTATTGTCTGTTGCATCTGTGGGGTTGGCTGCATCCCAGCATGAATCTGTCCAACTTGTTTAACATCTCATGGAGTAGTACATGGTAGTCCTTTCATAAATGTTGATTAAATGAATGACAAGTTCAATGATTGCACATTAATTTCGACTAGTAGGCCTTCAAAGGGAAAAAGTTTCCCTTGTGCCTTGGGTAATTTTAATGAATTTTGGCCAAATGTATTCCTATTTATCTCTTTTATATCTTGCTGGTTTGAGTCACTAAGACCTACATTATTCCTAACACATTTTTTTTTCTAAAAAAAAGAAATGACATTAATTTAGGGTATAAATTCTTGTTGCATGATCAGAAAAATACTGTTACTGTTGGTCAATTCAATGGTGGAGTAAAATTTGATTTTTATATTTGTATATTCCAGACACTTTGTTTTCAACTGGATTGTTACAGTGCTGCTCCACATGTTATTAGGCTGGTTTCTTAAAATGCGAGTAATAACAGAATGAGGCATTAAATATATTCTCACAGTTGTGTGTCACATGGGATGATGATATGATGGTGAGTAAGTTTGACTTTTGGCGTCCAGCAGCGTGCTCAGAAAAGCTCACCACAATCTGTTTTTCCTGTCTTGCTTGTCCTTCTGTGGTGAGAATTATCATTGGTGGTATTTGCAAAGGGTGTTCTATTGTATATTCTTGGTGTCAGTTTATGCCTTAGATTTTTCAAAACCCTTAAGAGAATTTACAAGCTTAGGGAAACAAAATCTACACATAAAAATAATTCCTCCTAATCGGAAAGAGGGAAGACGTGGTATTATGGTAGGTACTAGGGAGGGGAGCGCTAATATTGGGGTCTCAATTGTTGATCTTGTAGAATGAGGGGGAAGGGAGCGTGCCTCTCAAAGGTGGTTAGAAATCTGTCCATTTCCTTCGTTTATTTCTGAGCTTACTTTTCAACCCTGATTGGCTGTAAGTTCTTACTGTATAGTAACTGACAATTTAGAAGAGACTTTGCTGTCTATGAATTTAGTTGTCTTACATTCTCTATGTATAGGGAGTTTTATCCCTCCAAGATTGGTTTAGCTCTGTAGGGAGACTCTCCAGTTCCGGAAAAGCCGTTGGCCCGGAACTCTGGCAGGAAAATGTTTTCCTTGAGACCTTGAGCAACTTATCCCAGTTCTTTAAGTTTCAGCTAATGCATCTGTAATACTTACAAACAGGACATGGCACATAAGTTCTTAACAAATATAAGCTGTTATTATAAATACTTCAGAGACTCTTTGGGGTGAGCCCTCCCTCTCTGCCTCCTTGTGGTTTGGTCCATTTATGGTCAAAGATATTAAATCCTCTTGTCGGCTCTTCTTAGTAAAGAGTGTGTACAGAACAAAGTCTTCAAGAAATACAAAATCAATCTTAATTTCTAGTTTCTGATCCCACCATAGCTTCCTGATGGCACTTGAATTTCTGTTAACAGTCTCCTCATGTGGAAAGAGACCAGGTAAATATCTGCACTATGGTAGGAATTCCATAGAGAGTGAATTTTAAGTAACTGCAAAACTTCACAGATGATTTAAAAGTAATTTTCTCCATTTTATTGCCCATTTTTAGAATAAATGCAGTAATTTCTTGCAAACTTTTCCTTTTATCTTTCTTGAAATTAAAACAAAGCTGTTATGTAAATTATGAAACATTATTTGAGTTGATTGAAATGAATGTGCCATTTCTCAAGGGAATTTATGATTACTTTCCACAAATTTAAAATCTTTTTGAAATTCCCTGTACTGATGACTCAAAGAGATTCCTAATAAAACTCCAGAATTACCATGAATTTACTTTTAATAGAGAAGCAGCATCTCTTGAAAAATAGCCAGTAACCTTGATATAGAAACTATGAAGTGCTCAATCTGTGATAATATTTATGACTTAATAATTTTCAAAGGACTCCCTTAAGACTTCGTCCTGAATTACCTGAAATTCCTTCTGTTTACCTTGCCTTTCTAAGGAACTGTCCAGAATTATTTTAAATAAGTAAATTTATTTATCTATATATTTTCTTGTTTGGGCACATGGCCTTTTTTTTTTTTGTTTTTAATTGGGGAATTGTGGGGAATTGTGGGGAGGGGAATAGACAGGTAGACAAATTGCTGTTTTGTTCTTCAATCTAGTTGTGGAGGACGTCGCTTCACTGGCCCACGTTGGTATTGTGATCATTGTACTCTTCCCGGCTGAGGCAGATCGGTTGCTGGTCATTGGTTGGCCACTCACAGCGGCTGGCTGCCGGCTGCTCACATAGCTCACAGCAGCCCACTGCAGCCTACTGCCGCCTACGCTGTCACTGGTGACTCACAGCAGCCCAGCTCCAGGTCGAGTTGTTGTTCATCATCTTAGCTGTAGAGGGCGATCGTCGCTGGCCCTCAATGTGGGATGTGAACCGCAGCCCTGCTGCTCAGAGCTGGTGTCCCAAGCGAGCTTAACTTAACCAGCTGGGCCACTTGGCTGGCCCTGGGCATATGGCCTTTTATTTGACAGCCTTTGTCGGTATTTAACAGGCATGGAACCTGTAAGTAAATCGCACTTCAGATCAATATAATATGAGTTAGAAGAAAACTGCCTTCTTATCAGTAGTTCTGCAGGTAATCTAATTTCAAGAATTACATTTATTTGTATTCAATTTAAAATTGATCCACTGAGTTCACACAAATTGAGCACGTCAATGTCATCAGCAACCAGATGAGGAAATGTATGCATGGGATGTGTCGTGGTGTGCAGAGTTGTGATGTTGGTCAGTAAAGTAGTCGGAACTGATGAGATGGTGCTCCCAAGTTCAAGGCCAACTCTCAGCACTTGCTCCCCTTATTCAGCTTCTCTTGCCTCCAGGCCCTTTCCATCTACTCTGATTCTGTCTACCATCTTCTCTTCTTTAGAGACTCCTGTGTCCTGGCCCATAAACACTCTCAAGTCATGTCCAGTATTACAAGTAATAAAATCCAAGCAAAACTGTTCATACCCTCCTTAAATAATTTGTTACTCTTTCCTTTTTTTTCAGCTAAACTTTTAAAAATACTAGCTTGCGTTCCAGTTTTACTTTTCCACTTTTCACTCTTTAAATTGCTTTTTATTTTAAAAATTTGGACTTTTTCAATGATATAGAAATATTGAGAAATAGACACTCATGTAACCCACACCAATATACTTTTTTAAAGAAATAATATCTTTTGGCTGTTCTCTGTCTTCTGGAGTTTCTTTTATAATTAGTTTGGGCTTCTCATTCTAACATACATTCTTTTAAACCTCTCTCCAGTTTTTTATTTCCTTATCTTTTATTTCCTTATCTACTTACATACTTTCTCTATTCAGTAATAACCTTACCTGGCTTTTAATATATTGAGTTTTTAATTAATGGTGACATTTTTATTTCTAGAAAATATTTCTAATTGTTCTTTTAAAATTGTTTATTCTATTTTTATATTTTCTAGCTTTTAAAAACACTCACTTTCATCATATTATACTTATTTCTTAGTCTTTTTGTGAAAAATGTATTATTTGAGGTTCTTGGGGTTCAGCTACTTGTAGTTTCTTGACTGTATCTCATGGTAGGGAGATTGTGTCTCGTGTAACTTTTCCTTGTGAGCTAATACTAGCCATCACATTGTCTGTGTGAATCCTGCCCAGCCCACTTTGGCCGCAGCTTCCCTCTCAGTCCTGAGGGTGGAGGGTGGAGGGCATGTTTGTTTCTAACTTGCCTTAACCCAGTGTTCCAAAACTGAAGGCGTCATCTCTCACCCACTTCTTCATCCACGTTCTCCTTCATGTTTTCTCTTCTTAGTTGGTGGTGCCACCCATCCTTGACTTATTTGCCTTCACATACAATTGTCAAAATCTCCAACGACTTCATTTTCTAAATACTGTATTTTACATATTTTCCTGGCTCACGTTTTATCATCCAGCAACACTGAACTTATTGTTTCCCTTTGTTCCTGTGCAATTTTTTGCCTCCCTCCAACCTTTGCTCGTGTGTGTGTGTGTGTGTGTGTGTGTGTGTGTGTGTGTGTGGGGGGTGTGGGTGTGTGGTGTGTGTGTGTGTGTGGGGTGTGTGTGTGGGTGTGTGTGTATGGGGTGTGGGTGTGTGTGTGTGTGTGGGTGTGGGTGTGTGGTGGGGGGTGTGGGTGTGGGGGGGAGGGTCTCCCAGTACTGTCCTGGGCATCTTCATTGACTTCCATCGTGCCCTTTTCCCTGGCAGCCAGCTCGCTTCTTGTCTGCAGGCATCCACTGCTTAAGTGTGAATATCCCTCTTGGTCCATTGTGTCTCATTTTGGTCACAGCCAGGACCATCTGTCTTACTATCTTGACCCTTTTCTGTCTCTGTGGATGCTATGGACTTCCCAATCTCTGTTTTCCCGGGCAGCCCTTAGCTGCTCAGACAGTACATGGTAGCCAAGCTCTTAGCTATCTTGAGTGCTCTGCCTTCTCCAGTCACCTCAAACATGTGGAAAATCATTATGCGTTGCATCCATTCTGTGGTGGTGCCAAGGTGCTGGGGAGAGATGAGCTCAGGTGTTCCCTCTGCTTAACCACACTTGTCCGCCGGATGCTTTCTGCTACCAGGATCCCAAATAGGACCTTCTGGCTTTAGCAATCTCTTCATCTTGTCTGACATACCATTCACCTCTGAAACATTGTCCCAAAGAGATCAGGATAGTGTTGACTTTCTACCTGCCTTATCCCCATCTGCCTTCTGGAGTTTCTGCTGGACATGGATTACTCTGTGGCTGCCAGGTTTATGGTCTTATAAGCCTCCTGTACTCATCCATTTCTTTCTGGTCGGCACTAATGCACCCTATCTGCCTCTTCTCCCATTATTGATGTAAATGCAGAGGATAAAAAAAACATTAATAATTTTCAAAATATTCCTTGCATCACATTCTCTGTTGCCTTTACATCTCTGCTGTGAAGTTAGGTGGTTTTCACAGTCGTCCTTATTGTATATTCTCGCTATTCCACGTGTCCTCAGCTTGTTTTCCGAAAGTGGCTCTTCCTAAACGTTTCTATGAACAGAAGTAATTTGGAATCTTTTTAGGGTGGCCAATGCCTTATCCATTAGGCTCCTGGGGCTTCTTGGAATCTTTTTAAATGGAGTTTTTCATTCAGTAGGTCTGGGGTGGGCCTGAGGTTCTGCATTTCTCAGGCTCCCAGGGGATGCCTTTGCTGCTGACCCACAGGCCTGTCCGTACTTCGAGCAGTAGAGTTCTAGACTAGGTGGTCTTCCTGGATCTTTCCCATTCATCCATTTCATGATAATTTTCAAGACTTATACCATCGTTGCTACATTCATGAAGCCTCCCATAACCTTATTGATAAAGTGTTTAAACAGTGCCTTGTATGAAGTAAGTACTCATTATGTTTTACACACTCACATATATATATACACACACATAATGCCTAGCACATTTATTATTATATAAACAACTTCTGATGTTAACCTGGAGTCTTATTTTATAGTGCATTCAACTATTTGATTATCTTGCATGGAAACGTGCTTCTGGAGAGTGATAAAAAACTGTCATTATCAATAGTCTTTGTATGTAGCAAGAATTTTTAAAGTGCATTTCTTCTTTTGATGATATTATTCAGGTCAGGTTGAATGTAACCTTATAATAATGTTTTTATGAACACTTTCATCTGGCAATGTTCATGATGAAATTCCTTTGTCAGAAATAAATAGAAAGTGATTGCAAACTCTTAGAAAGTCTATAATCATTGGACTTGAAATAATTGATATGCTGTTTTTATATAATCTCAGTTCTCCTAATCTATGTGTGCATACAATAGAGCTTCTGTTGCTTTTAAAGGGAATTCTGACCTTAGAAAACTGTCCTTCATATTAATATTTACTGACAAGTACCTAGAGAATATGAAATAGTTTGTGTCATTTACAAAGTCTATACTGAAGTTGTAAGAATAGATTGCACTAAGGGCCGGCCGAATGGCTCAGTTGGTTAAGAGCTCGCTCAAGAGTTTGAGCTCTGAGCAACAGCAGTTCAAGTCCAGCCCGAGCTGAGCAGCCGCTGAGCTGCCAACAGGTAGCAGGATGGCTCAGCTAAAAAACAAACAAACAAACAAACAAACAAAAGAATAGATTGCACTAAAGTATGAAACAATCTTGAATCTAGAGTCTGTAATCCATTATTAGTAAAAGAAACATATTCAGAAGATTACTGTAAGAACAGATCTGCTCTGATTGAGTGGTTCAGTGTAAGGCACATACATATCAAGGTTTAGAAACTTAGTAAATTAAACCTTGAAAATGCAGCAAATTAAATGATATGTACATTATTAAAAACCATTTAACAATATGAAATATTTTTGTGATTAAATATAGCATAAATGTTCTATAACTTCTGCTTTCATCGTAGTATTATTTGCTTCTGGGGCTTACTTTAATTGCGTTATGACATCTGGTTCTTATGAAATATGTAAATACATTCAACAGATATTTGTAGAATGCCAGCCCTATGGCCTGCATTATCTAGGTATCTGGGAATGGAACAATCTTTGGGAAACTGATATTAATTAAAGTAGAAAAAAATGTTCTTTAAGCATATAACCATTAGATAAAAACAATATGGTTATTTTGGCTTGTTATAAGTTTAAGGACAAAAAATGGGTTCTGGGTTTTTTTTTTTCTCATTTGTCTTAGTATGCCTTTGTAGCAGATCATTTTAACTTTGTTTTGGATGATTGCATTTTATATGTTAGGTTGAGTTTTATTGCTTTTGCCAAGAGCTATTCAAAAACTTTCAGAGCAAAGAATAAATAATGAGCTGTATAGTAACTTAGGCTGTGCATATGCGGATGCTTAGTGTTTCAGAACTAATATCCTAAAAAGTTATCAGCCAAGAAATGTGGTCCATTGTAGTTCTAGCAGTCACATCTGAAATAGCTTAAGCTCTAATATAAAAGTAACTGGTATAAAGATAATGGTTCTGAAAAATATTTAACTCTTAGCAGACTCTTAATAGTGGCTACCTTTGGAGAATCAGTCAGCAAGACTGATCTTTATAACTCACAGACTTACATAGATTTTTGAATTAGATTTAGGTGTTTGTGGATGTTTTGTTCATCAGTGTGCACATGTTATTTAAAAAAAACAACACACACACGTTAGAAAATCGAGCATCAGAATGAGTCTGTCAGATATGCAACTTAAGTTTTTCTGAATAAAGGTAGAAAATGCCATGAGGAATTTCTACAGTGAATTTATATACACAGGGGAATAAGTTGAGAGCTGAACTTTAATATTTTTAGAATTATATCATATTCTAAAAATCATTTGACATAATGGTATGTCTGAATGTTAAGATTAGGTATTTAAATTTATGATAGTTTTAATTAAATACTTGGGTAAATTTGCAACCAAGATAGCCAGCTTATTTGATAAAACATTTTGAATAACAATATAGAGGTGTAACTTACTTGCCGTTTTTTCCAATACATGTAGTCTGTGATTGAAGAAAAGTTGGTTTTTGATAATGTATATATCATTTACATTTGCTACATTTTCAAGGTTTAGTTTACTATGAGTTTCTAAACCTCGATATGTGTGTGCCTGAAATTGAAACATTCAAATCAGAGCATTTCTGTTCTTATAGTAATCTTCTGAATATATTTCTTCTACTAGATCCAAGATTGTTTCATACTTTAATGCAATCTACTGTTACAACCTCAGTGTAGAGACTTTGTAAATGACACATTCTGCAACTTTCTTAGGCATAAAATATTCACAAAGTGTTTTTCGTCCATCTAGCTATCTCTGTTTCTCTAATTTTATATTTAATATTTATATATCATTCTCTTATATTAATAAATTGGCTTCTGTGCTAGTAGATATAGTAAATAATGATAAGTGTGTGCAGAACACTTCTGTTTTTAGGTAGGGCTGTGATTTCCATCCAGCCTTCTAGTTTCCTCACTTTATGAGCTTTAAACTCAGTGCACATTACTCACTACCTTAAACTCTAGTTTTCCAAAATCAGACAAACCTGATCTGCCCATCTCAACTTTTGTACCAAGCTGTGGAGTCCAAGGTTTTTGGCAGGTGAAGATGGGCTACCTTTTGGACAAGTACTCAGTCTTCTCAGGTTTGGGCAGCTGTGATTGGAGAATATGCGGGGTCACTGAGCATGCTTCTCAGAAAAGCCAAGGAAAAAAGCCAGGCTGTTTTTTAAAGTATGATGCCACTTCCAAATCCCTTATATATCCAGTATCAGAAAATAGTTTACTGCCTTTTTAACCAAGACGTAGCTTTTTAAAACTATTCCATTAGTGATGACATATATGTTCATTGTCTCATACGTTTTGGATTGTTCAGTCTTGAGACTGATACAAGAATTACTAATATCTTAGTGTGACTTGAATATCCTTAGTTATATGGAGCATAGGAAGTACCCATAGGTGTTGTTCTCTTTTGTTCTAGTATTTAATTATTTTCAAATATTGATTCTCTGATTTTAAAGTATTATGTGTGCACTTTGGACATTTGGGGAAATGAGCCTTTGAGCTTCTTTTCTCTCTGCATTTTGAATAGTTGACATGATACTGTGTATGTATGTAACTGCACCTCTTTTTGGCATAAATGTTTACCTATTATAAACATTTCCTGTAAATCATATGTTTAGTGGTTACATAATAATCCATTTTATAGATGTGCCATAGTTTATTAGTCACACTGATGTTGAAAGTTGAGATCTTCCATTTTTGGAATTATGTATTATGCTGTGATGATCATATTTTATGAATATGTCACTGCTTGTAGTCTTGATTATTTGCTTAAAAGATTATTTGAACTGTTTTAAGGCTTATGTGTACAGATAGCTTGCTTTCCCCAAATGTTCAGTTTCTCTCCCTCCAGGTGGTAGGTGAGGGCTGTTGTTTCACCTCATTCTCATTAGCATTGAGTGTTCTTGTAATTATGTTTACTAAACTGATGGGTAAAGTGGCTTCACATTGTTACTCTAATCTGCAGTCTTGGATTTGCTAAGGGGTACTATAAGGACTTTCTATTCTAAAGAAATTAATCTCGTCCATTTTGAGATTCATCAGAATCTGTCCTGTAATACTTCGCCTACTTGTGTATATTTTTCCCCACTTCTTTGTTTCTTGATTTAGTTACTTTTTGACATACAGTGCATGTTTTACTTCAGTTTAAGAATTGTTTAAATTGTTGGTCTATATAACTATGCCCTGAGTTATTTTAACAAATGATGTTTTTATATTCACCTAATTATCTATGCTTTCAGTATATATACTCTTAAGAACTTTTTCATCAGAATTAGAGAAGACTTTCTTAAACCAGGAGAAAAAAAATGCAGGCTATAATAGACAAGATTAATTAATTCATGTTAACATTGATGACATGTGCACCATAACAAGTAGGGCAAAAAGCATACCATATACCACCTATTCTCATGGAAGTGCAAATTAAAATTTTCTCACCTATCAGAATCAGACAATACCAAATTTTTTACTTGGACAACTTTAATACACTATTGGTGGGAGCAACAGTTGGTAGAACCATTTTGGGTAGTGTTTTGTCCATGTCTAGTAAAGATACACATTCTTTGGACCCCAGTAATCTCACTCATAGGTTTGGACTCTAGAGAAAGTGTTGTACTTGTACCAAGCAAGATGTTTCCTGCAAAATTACTGTAATAGTAATAGCAAAATTTGGAAATGTATATCATTCATCATCAGGAGTAAATAAATGAGAGTATGGATTAAAAAAGAAATACTATATATAACTATACATATGAAATATTATACAGAGAAAGTGTATTTATGACAAATCTCAGTGATAATAAGTTAAATATGCATTTTGCAGAATGATATGCTCTATGACACGTTCATATAAAGTTAAAAAATCTTCAAACTATACCATATGTTTAGAGGTGCAAACATGTAGAGCAAAAGTATAAAGAGATGCGTGGGGAGGATAAATATTGAATTCAAAGTGCTGGTTATTTCTGAGAAGGGTCAGAGACAGAAGTGGATGAGGGAGAGAAGTATCAGGGTGCTTAGTATTTGAATTCTTAACCAGGGTGCTGGATACACAGATGTTTATTCTCTTATTTTCCAGATATTTTTGTAAGACTGAACTATTTCATAAGTAAACAAGTTTTGTTATTGTAAGCTAATTCATGTCAATTTGGGATCTTCTTTTTCTGTGCTTTCACATCTGGTTATTTCCCCAGCCTTGTTGACTTCCATTTCCTGTGCCTTGTCCATCATCCTCTTTTTTCAATGTAACACTCTCCTACCTGGTCTGACCTGCATGCTTTCTGCTCTTCATTCTAAATGCATCCTCCTGAATGACAACTTTGATCATACCAGGGGCTGCTCAGAAGTCTTCAGGAGTTTCAGTTATTTACAAAGTTCCCTGTTTGTTACTATGCTAGTCAAGAGCCTCTGGTTGGGCTTCCGCCCTGTCTTTCTGGATGTCCATGACTGTCCTTTAGCAGCTCTCAGTGGTTCCTGGGATTTCCTATTGCAATGCCCTTGCTCCTGCCATTTCTCTTTCCAGGAATACCCTTCCATTTTCATCTATTCCCAGCTCTGCCCATGTATGTTTATGAGTAGAGTTTGGGGCAGTTTTTTATCAAAATTGAATAATATCTGCATCCTTAATATAGAGAAAACAATTCTTACAGATTCCTAATATTGATTTAAATATATTGCAATATCACTAACATATATATATATATATAATTATGCAAACACATAATCAGGTCTGAAAATCATACGTTTCTTACTCCTAAGTAAGCACAAAGCCAAAAAAAATTACAAACAAGACTACAAACTATACAATTTTCATTAACATGTCTTGCTCTGTGCTGGTTGTAATATAAGTCAGGTATAAACTGCCTTTGCATCGGTTATGCCTATACTACCACATGCCATAAGATGTCTCAATTCTCTCCTCCCCTTTCTCTAACTGAATTATTGCAAAACCGTTATTCCTGTGGTGTTCCCACTTTCATTGGAATAAATGCATCATTGAGGCATCATCTGTAATATCATGAGTCATAAGGCTCAGTAATGTTTCCACCAAGTAGCCTGACTTTACATGTGGAAAAAAAACAATATCTCTGGACCTAAATGCAGCTATCATTCAATAAATATTAAATTAGCTATTATCTGCTATGGGCTGTGTCATGTGTGTCCAAATATGCATAAAACATGGACCCTGCCCTCAAGGAGTTTAGTGGCAAAATAAAACCAAAGGAAACATATGGGAAAGATAAACGCTGGCGGTGGGATTTGAATTTATTCACAGGGCAGTTTCAAGTTCAGAGCTGTTAACTAAGTTTTGAGCCCTGCAACTACTCAAGGGCACAAGAAAGACTATTCGGTCAATCTATTTATTTTGAGTTGATTTCTCTACTTTTATATGTGTCCTTTCTCCTTTTATTACCTCTCCCATTTCTTTTTCAAGGACCCTTTTTCCTTAAATTTTTCTAGAACTAAGGAAGGTATTATTAACCTCATGTTACAAAGTAGGAAATTGAGACTTAGGTACATAATTTGCACTAGGAAGTGGCCAGGCTGGGTCTTGTAGATCTCCTCATCTAATTCCAGGTTCTTAACCCTCTTGGCATATACTGCCTATCAGTACCTTCTTACGCTTGGATCTAAAAAGTAAGCTTCTATCTAGCCTTATGTTATTTTACATGGGCTTTCACATTTGTGAAATTAAAGGGTGTTTTTTCCCTATTAGGAGGAAAAGCCTGGTAAAGAGTACACCATTCAGTAAATATTGGTTGAGTAAATTAACAATTATATCTTATGTTGAAAGAATAACTATAACTTAAAAAACTAATGTTAACTGATATGCATAATTAGGTGTTTTAACTGGATTTAGAGGAGACTAAATCACACATATACATTAAAATAGTGTCTGGTTTTGTTTTTTTTTTTTAAATAAGGCGAGATCAACTTCAAGGGTTAGTATAGATTCATTCTCACACCTCTTACATCTTCTATATCTAGGGCTGAAGTATTTCAAATGAAAAAATGAAATTATGTAAAAAAAACTGATGTAATTAAATATCTAAAATCTTTGAAGAGTTAATTATACTTACTACACAATATTCACCAAAGGAAAAATGTAGACTCTTATATTTTAGGAAGACTTTTTTCTACCTTAGTGACTTCCCCATTCACCAAGGTAACTGAAATAGTAATTTTTAAGGATTATGACACAATGTAAAACAATCCCTATCATTGACAAGGTGGCCCTGCCTGATGAAGGGCACAGATTGAATTAATTAAGCTTGTCATGTCTAATGTACTCTTCAAGAATCAAAGGATTCATTTTAACTTTACATTCTTTTTTTCTTTGATATAAGTTTTGGTAATAAATGTATATCTTAAAAATTGGTAAGCTATAGTTAATGCTTTTTTAATAGCTTCATAAGTGTATTTGAACAGTGATGTCTAATTACTGAATTGGAATTAAAACCATTTCCATTTCTACAAGTTATTCAGGAATATGTTGGGGGTATTTTTGCTCTGATACTGTATGAGAAAAACAGAGATGATTAATAAACAACTCAAAGGTGCCTGGGATAGGATGCTCGTTCTTGCCAAAATGCTAAAATACTGTAAATATACAAAGGAGCTCATATTCATTGATGGTCTTAAACATTCTGAAGTATGGCCCTCAATACTTTCCTCCAGAAGCCGTCAAAAAGTTACATCGCTTGTGCCATAGCCAAGGAGAGGAAAAAGTTTTTAGTGAACTGAAAGGAATACTTTCCTGTCTTGCATTTAGAAGATTGTCTAGCTTCCTTAATCTTAATCTTTTGTGACTTCTGTTTTGTTTCATTTAGTGTAATTTCTAGAAATATTTCAGGCTGTCAGTTTATATGTCTCTATGGAAATCAGGGTTATATACTCACTAAACTGATTTTCTTAAAGAAGTAGAGAGGCGCACCTTTATTTTAAATGTTGTGTTAATGGTTATGATGTCTTGTGTTTAATTGAGTTCTGGATTGTAAATGTTTTGGTAAGGGTGTATTTTTTTTTTTTTTTTTTTTTTTTTCCTGCCACCTGTTGGCAGCTCAGCGGCTGCTCAACTCGGGCCAGACTCGAACCGCTGTTGCTCAGAGCTCAAACTCTTGAGCGAGCTCTTAACCAACTGAGCCACTCGGCTGGCCCCAGTAAGGGTGTATTTTTAAGCCTCTGCGAATATGGTGCATTTTGCACTTGCTGCAGTTACGGTAAACTAGGATTGAACTCGGTGCACTAGGACTTGGAGGTTTGCCCTGTAAAGAGTGGCAGGGATAGGGTGACAGACCCCAATTCTGTGAACTCTTGTGTATACATTAATTCTAGACTGAAGTTATCTGCGGCTTTTGTTTTTTTATTGGATACTTCTTAGATAAACATTAGCTTCTACCTAATTTGTATTCTTTACTAGAGTAACTTTATTTAGGTTCATGGTTGACAGCACAGCTCAATTATTAAATCACTTTTAGGATTGTTTTCTTTATTTATAATGATGGATACATTTTACATTTAAGAGAAAATTCTAAGCTATCTCTTGACAATGGTATTTTTCTCCATGTTGCAAGAACTTACAGTGATTTCGATGATTGTAACTAGAGCTTTGGCCTCAGCAATAGCTTTCTGGGCTGTGCTCCAGAATTATATATGGGTCTAATTGTGAAATACTTGGATTTGCAATTTAATAGGCTACAGATATAATATTTTAAAAAATAGGTTATTTTTATAAAATATAGGTTCATCTTTAATGAGAAATACTGTTGCAGCAAAAATACCTCTTTACATGTTATGGAAAAAATAAAATACTATATTTGTTATTTTTTATTACTTTTCAGCCTGCTCTTTAATTCATTTTTAAGTGGATTGTCTATAAATGTTGTATTTCTAACTAAATTATTGACTCAATAAGTGGGATTATGCAACTTTTGAATTATTGAGCTTTTGTAAGTAAAAGGAAAAGTTTAATGCTTTTAATAAAGTCTCCTTATGTGAATATAAGGAAAAACCATTCAGAGTTGATATTAATGAAACATATGAATTATTTTGCTTTTTTGGCTATTTTAATCATAATTGATTTTTTCTTTAAAAAGAGAAACAAAATTTTCTTTGATAATATCAATTTTGAATAATTTCAAATTCTATATTGCCATTAAACAATACATGTATAACACATAAAATGATTTTTTTTTTATTTTAGTGATTTCAGAATTTGGTTTTAAGAATTTTTTATTCTGAAATCAAATGATTTCATCACAGTTAAACAAAAACTCCTATGTGCTTACTTTAAGTATATTTTATGTAGTCTAGTTTTCAAGACTTTGTTCTCTTAGTCATTAAGGTGTCAAAGTCAGTGAGTAGGCTGGTGTCTTTATTATTAAAGAACGGTGATTATAATTGAGGTTTTGAAATTTTAAGTAGCAATGGCATTCCTGAAAGAATGATAACAGTTATGCAGGTAGATGTTTAAGGAGAAAAAAATTCAGTGTGTCACTGAGCAGACTATTAGGAAGCTAATGTACATATGAGAAGGCAAGTCTGCCTCTCTTCCTGGTGACATTAAAAAGAGCTGTTGGAGCAGGCCTTAGCTGTGGAGGATGTCAGGTTCATTCACACAGTTCTCCCAGACATTTTCCCATCTTAAATACATTTGGTTTGCTTATCATGCGCCATGCATCCTGTTGGAAGAAAACAAGGAAAGAGGAGGTTCTTGTACCCCAGATCTAATGGTGAGTGAGAAATTTAAGGTATCCTCCTGTAAGGTGAAACTGCCCCCCCAAGTATATGTTATAAGTACACTTATTCTAAAGGAAGGCTTTTGAGAACTAAAATGAAATAATTTATTTCTAAAACTCTTACTGAGTTGTTTCATACTTAGTATGCTTAAATATATAAATAAATCAATCAGTATTTAACAATGTTTCTGGATATTTAAATTTTTCTTTAACAAAGAGTGTGACCTTTAAATAAAAAGTCATGGTGCAAATGGCGAAACGTTTTCTCACTGTGCACCAGGCTGCTCTCGCCAGTCAGGAAATGCATCCCTTTCACATTCCTCCCAGTCTGTCTTGGGATCTGTCAGGAGAATCTCTCAGCTGTCTGTCTGCTCTTGGCTTTCACATGGACTCCATCCTTTTCCTCCACTCTTGCTGTGGCTCACAGTGGTGATGTCTTTTGAAGCTGTTGAGGCTGGAGGTGGCCTAGTTCGGCCACTGCTCACTGCTCACCCCGGACATGCTGGGACTGCTGGCGCCCAGGCATAAGTTTGAGTGTCTGTCTCGTGGCCTCACCAAGTCTCTTGTGATATTTCCCATGTCAAGTTTAGGGTACTGTCCTTGGCCACAACTGCTGGCACCAGTCTGATGCCTTGTCCTCTCAGTCCCGCAGGGGCATTTCTGAAACAGTTCTTTTTAGGTTTTACTTGCTCTTCCATTGCAGTGCCCTTGATTGATGGACACCATGCTCAGAACCATGGCTCCGAGGCTGGTCCTTTGATTTTGAGCCAGACTGTGTGAATTAACTCCTCCTCAACCTCTATTTTTTTTTTTAAGTACTGTCTTTTAAATGTCTAGAAAAACCTAAATCCTAGATGACTACAGCTCAAGTTCAAGCAGTACACTCTGTGGGTGGTCCATAGCAGACCCTTAAGACATTTCTATTTACTGTCTTCTTTTCCAGCTGTTGACATTTTGAAATATGCTTTGTTTCCTATTTGGATGGCTAAGAACCTTTAGTTGTGGTTATCTCTAGGTAGATTTTTTGTGTTTCACTTTCTGTGCTAAAAGATCCTAGTCTTGAGCAGACAGAATTTAGTTTGAATCTCAACTTCAACACTTTAACTGGTAGGGTGACCATGACACATTTCTAAATTTCTGGGGAACTGAATCTCCACATCTGTGAAATTGGCAGAAAACATCTGTCTCATAAGGACTGTTCTGAGGATTAGGTATGCTTCAGGGCTGGCCACTGTCAGGTGCTCATTATGTGATAGCTAATGTTGACCTCCCTGAGTTGGTTGGATCACTTATTAACCGTCAGTACATAAATGAATCCCTTCTGTTGCTTTGCTTCATGGGTCTGTGCTTAGAGGCAGCTCTATTGAGCAGATCATTTCCCTGCGGCCTCTCTGGAAGATGACTGCTTCTCTTTTCAGCGATCCCTCCAACACCCCACAAGTGACATTTACAAATTATAGCTAGCCCCTTTTTTTAGGTTATCTCATTGCAGACAATTTTTCTTTAAAATGTGGGGGGAAACATTAGAACGGTTTGCACATGATGTGAGCATGTAACAGCCAGCAGAGTGTAGATTAAAACACAACAGCGCACGAGCCCAACCTCTCTGTAGTTCTCTGGACCTCAGTTTGATTTAAAAAAATGAGAGGAATGAACCAGGTGATCTTTTAAGAACTTTTCAAGTTAAAAAATAAAAGTCTGTTTTTCCACAAGACAAGAACCACTGTGCTGAACTTTGTATTTTAGATAGGTGGTTTGCATATATGTAGGATTTATTCTGTTATTCCCATCATGGAATAAGTTAAGTGTCCAGGACAAACTTATAATAAATAGTCAAGAGTTTGGAAATTGATCAGACAGCTCCTAGCCCCTTTTGGTTGTGGCCTTCAAAAATTTTCATTACATTTTGGAATTAAATAACTTGTGCTATCCATTTGCAAATCAAAGACTTCAAATTATTTGCCTATGAATTATCTGGAGTGATTTTACCAGTTAATACTTTTAAAAAGAATAATATTCCTTGAATTGTTATAGCACATTATATTTTTGAGAGCCATGTGAAAATATCTTAAAGATAATATCTTAGTAAAGCAATTTGAATATGTCCTAATCAAGGCAGGAAGTATATTTTTATATTCTTTCCATTTAGCAATACTGTTTTTCAGAAGAAATATTTTGATAGCTAACATAATAGTTGATATTGTGCAATATGATATCATCCAGTTTTCTCCAGAACACTGGATTTCCAAAAATCAAGTAAAATGGCTCCCCAGTTAATTACATCTAAGAAGTGCTGAGTTCATATTAGCAGACTTTTTCATGTAGGACACCTTTAATGGTAATCTGCGGTGTGTATCCTCAAAAAGAAAGGCTAATACACACCTTAGGTAGCCTGGTATTCACAGAACACCTTTAGTGTTCTTTGTAATATTGGTGTTCTAAGGATACATACAGTTCACGAGAAGCTCATTCATATGTAGTACTTTGCAGTTTAGAAGTAATGTTGCATTAATACCTCATTTAATTCTTGCAAGCTTGTTAGGTATTGTTTTACTGGTCAGGTGCATGAGTATTGGGAGAAGCTGGCTACATTATGAAGGCACATATTTACTTAGTTGGAGATTAGTTTATGCTGAGACAAAAATTAGTTCTTAAATCAGCAACAGAACGTTGTTTTGAGAAGTATTTGAGAAGTTAATGGAGTACAGCTTTGATGATAAAAGCAGTCTGTTAGAAGACATTGATTTAGAGAATGAGATTTTAAGAATGTCAACTGTTTACCATTAGGCATGCTAGTGAAATTTTCCACTCCTTAATTATGTTTGTGTCAACAAGAAAGAATTTCTTTAAATGTCCTATGTTTTTAGAAGTGCATTATGGCTCTGCAATATAAACTCTGGTTTTTATTAAATTTAAAAATACAGATTAATCTATAATGTTAGTATTTGTGAGGCAGGCTGTGTTTGTTCCTAAAGTGTAAGCTCCACAATCCAAAATACTCTGAATCATAGACTGATAGGAAGTTGAGTCAAAGAGATTTTTAGTGTCCTTTAGTCCATCCTCTCAAAAAGCTGAAATTGTGCCTGCGACATTCCTACTGGATCATGGAACTGTATAGCATGGTTAAGAGTCATTGGAAAGGTTGGAAAGGTGCTCAGTTGTTTTATGTATTAACAGATTCTTATATAATGCTTACCATTTGCCAGGCAGTATCCTAAGGGATCTATAAGTAACTTATTTCATTAATAGTGATTGAGTGTCTGCTAATGTGCCAGGGAGTTTGTCTGGCTCTTTAAGGTATTTTATTAAGTCCTGCAGCAACTCAGTGAGGAAGTTGTATTATTATATTTATTTTATATATGAGTAAACAGATGCCTGTTTTACATTTAGTTTATTTTGTTCTTTAAATTCCACATATAAGTGAAATCACATTTCATGTCTTTCTCTGTCTGACACTCCACTTAGCACAGTACACACTGGCTCCATCCATGCTGCTGCAAATGGCAATAACCCATCCCCTTCTATGGATGAGTAATATTCCATTATATATATGAACCACCTCCTCTTTATCCATTCATCCATTGGATACCCAGGCTGGACACCCAGGGTGCCTCTACATCTTGGCCATTGTAAACAATGCTGTAATGAATATGTGGATGCACAAGTCCCTTTGACGTAGCATTTTGGGTTTCTTCTGATAAATACCCAGAAGTGGGATTACTGGGCCTTTTTTTTTTCTTCTTCTTGTTATAGCCTTGGTTTTAACGTCTGTTTTGTCTGGTATAAGTATTGCTACTCCAACTTTTTTTTTTTTTTTTCCATTTCATGAAATATCTTTTCCCCATTCCTTTACTTTCAGTCTGTGTGTGTCTTTCAATCTGGAGTCTGTTGTAGGCAGCATATGTAGGAGTCTTGTTTTCTTATCCATTCAGCCACCCTATCTTTTGATTGGAGCATTTAATGGATTTATGTTTAAAGTAATTATTGATACATAAGTAGTTACTGCCATTTTATCATTCTTTTTTTTAAATTATTTTTTGTCTTAAAGGAGTCCCTCTAAGAGTCATTGTAATACTGGTTTGGTGGTGATGAGCTCCTTTAGCGTTTTCTTTTCTGTGAAGCTCTTTATCTGTCCTTTGCTTCTAAATGATATTTTTGCTGGGTAGAGAAGTCATAGTTGTAGGTCCTTGTTTTTCACCATGTTGAATATTTTGTGTCAATTCCTTCTGGCCTGCAAAGTTTGAGTTGAGAAATCACCTGACAATCATATGGGAGCTCCCTTATAAGTTACTAGTTGCCTTTCTCTTGCTGCTTTTAGGATTCTTTCTTTGCTTTTAATCTTTGCCATTCTAATTATAATGTGTCTTGGTGTGGGCCTTTTTGGGTTCATCTTGTTTGGGACTCTCTGTGCTTTCTAGGCTTGTTAGTCTTATTTCCTTCACCAGGCTAGGGAAGTTTTCTGTCATTATTTCTTCAAATAGGTGTTCAATTCCTTGCTGTCTTCTCCTTCTGGTACCCCTATGATGTAAATGTTATTAGGCTTGATGTTGTCCCAGAGGCTCCTTAAATTATCCTCATTTTTTTTAAAATTATTTTTTTCTTCTTGCTGTTCTGATAGGGTGTTTTCTGCTGCCTTATCTTCTAAATTGTTGATTCTATCCTCTGCTTCATCTAATCTGTTGATTCCTTCTAATGTATTTTTCATTTTCGTTATTCTTTATTTTTGACTGGTTATTTTCATGTTTTCTATCTCCAATTTTATGTTTCCTTTCTCTCTGTTGAAGTTCTCTCTGAGATCACTGAGCATCCTTATAACCAATGTTTGGAACTCTGTGTCTGGTAGAATACTTGTTTCCATTTTGTTTAGATCTTTTTCTGGAGCTTTGTTTTGTTCTTGTATTTGGGACATGTTTCTTTGTCTCTCCACTTTGGCTGCCTCCCTGTTTTTGTTTCTATGTATTAGGTAGGGCTGCTGTGTCTCCCGTGGGGTGTTAGTAGAGTGGTCTTATATAGTAGATGTCCTGTGGCTCCCAGTGGTGCAGTCTTCCTGGTCATCTGAGCCAGGTACTCCAGCTGTGTCCTTTGTATGGGTTGTGTGTGTCCTCCTATTGTAGTTGAGCCCTGCTGCTGTTTGCATATCAGTGGGAGGGATTGACCTTTGGGCTGATTGGTTGTGAGGACTGGCCATGACTGTATTGGAGGAGCTGTTGTGCAGGGGTTGACCCTACAGAGTAGGATTTACTTTAGCAGGGCTCCCGTGCCTGCCAAGCCTGCCATTTGAGTATGTTGTCCTTCCAGGTGGCCGAATGGTGCTCCAGCTTCATCCAAAGCTGGCCACTGGGTTTGCCAGCTCTGGGACCTCCTGGGATGGGCCTCACAGCAAGTCAAGTTCAACCGCAGCCTGTGCCCTTCCTGGGGCCACCTGGCATGAGCTACAAAGCAGTTCACAGATGGCCGCTACCTGTGCTGGGCTTGTAGGTGCCTCTAGAGGCCAAGCTGCAAACTGAAGCCGGCTGTCACTAGTACAGGCTTTGGGGCTACTCAGCAAGAGGTGTGGGACACGCTGAAGCCAGATGCTGCTTTTTTGGGTTTTGTGAACATTTGAGAGAATTTAGGAAAGTCTGCAGCATTAGCCAAGACAAGCTTTTTGTGTGGAAAAGCCATTGGAAGTGGCTTGGGTGTGCCCGAAAGTTGGGTGGGGTGGGGTCTCAGGATTCACCAGGGTGGGGCAGACAAATGGTATTAGCTAGATTGATGGAGACTCAGATTTGGAGGCCTCCTGTGTCTGCACATGCAGCTGGGTGAGGGGAGGGCTCAACATAAAAATGATGGCTTCTGCCAGCACTTCTGTCTAGGATAAAGTGCGCCCCCCCCGCCCCCGCTCCTTAGGATACCTCCAAAGTGGAGATATCCCTCCTGAGTTTTAACTGCCACATGTGGGACCAGCCCATTCCATCTCTGCCCCTCCTACCTGTCTTGAGGTGGCTTCTTCTGTATGTCCATAATGTAGGGCTTCGATTCACTTAGGTTTCAGGCAGTTCTGTATGATGGCTGTTCTGTAATTTAGTTGTAGTTTTGATGTTGTCATGAGAGAAAGCATGCACAGCATTTATCTACTCCAATATCTTAACCAGAAGTCACAGATGCTCTTCTCAGCATCTCAGACTAAGGGTACATGTCTGTATGCTCAGGTTAATACAATATAACAGCAGCAAAAGAACTATGCTACATATTTCTTCCAGACTTGGTGCTCACAGTCAAAATTAGTGGGATTCTTAGCAGTTTCATGTTTTCAAAGAGGTTTTGCTCTTGGAGCTACCATTTCACTAGCAGTGGGAAGTCTCTCCACCTAGAAAGAAACCTTTCTTGTGTTGAAGGAATTCTTTGAAGAGACCCTAGACTTGGGGGAGAGATGTTTAAAATACCTGGGAGAAATAATAAAGGGTCCTTATTCAGCCACATAGTAGGAGTTGGTGTGGCTCCGCATGGTTCATCATTTTTAAGACACTGCCTAAGCAGAGAATAGGAGAGAGTTGAGGTGACTTTCAGTGAAGAGAAACGGAAGGAAAAATGGATGTGTGGGGGTAATAGTGTTAGGCTTCCAGTATGCATTGTGTGATGTACATTTTATTCCTTGTCTTCCACAAAATCTTCATTAAACTTTAAAAAAAAAAAATTTGTGAAGCTGGATTTATTTTGGGGATTGTGCCCAAGTACTGACTACAGCTTCAAGGGAGACTCAGAGCTGCCTTGCTGAGACCACCCGAGGGAGGCTAACACATCTCAGTTGCATTTGTCTCTGTGGTCCTTGTATTCATTTTCCTCTGGATGTATATGTGTCAGTTTTCCTTTATAAAGCATCTGAAAGCATTTTAGATGTTTGGACTGTACAATCCCTCACTTTTATTTAGGCTAAATAGTTGTAGTTCTGTAATCATCTTTATCACATTACCCCCAGGCACCTTTGCATCCTAGTGGCCCTCTGTGTATGTGTCCATACCTGTTAGAAAAACCCCAGATATATTTGCACAATAGCAAGTATTTAGACCTTGCTTGAACTCTCCATGTCCTCCAGCAATAGAGTCTGTTTAGGGTAGATTCTCCACCACTCTGTTTTGTGTTTAGCAAACTCTTCACTGTTGGCACTTTAATTCTATTCCACTGAAATTCATTATGTAACTGCTTAGTACAAACCAGTAACGTACTGAGAAATGGACATTTTGAATCAAAGTTCTGTATTTTATATCTGTTTGAAAGTATGTAAAGATGATTTGTTCTAGCTCATGATTATTGAGTTTTGATATATTTAGAGATGGTGGTTTTCCTTCTGTCTTTTTGTCAACCTCCTGATTAAGGTATACATTGTGTAGCACGTTATTCACACAATGGTAGTAATTCATTAATCATTCACTAAATAGGTACCTGATACAAACCCACCTAAATGAACTAGAGTCTAGCATTGCATTCTTGTATTGAGCACAAGAATATTATAGAATATATCGTAAAAGCCCTGAAATTAAGCTACTCGATGTCTCAGGTATAGTTATTCCTTTTTGTCTGTCTAATAATCTTATCAAAACTGGATGGACCTTTTTAGTGAACCAGTGCTGCTTCCTCATGCTGGTGATTTCTTTTCTGAGCATTCACAGCTTTTAATGAGGTGCTTTCAAAATTGTCAGAAATTCATTTTATGCTTACCTACTTTTCCCACTCCTCCTTGACCATCTCTTCTCTAACATTCTCCATGATTTTTCAGCTTTCATTGGATGACTGTACAAAAATACCAGCAATTAGAGAAGCAAGAACCATGACTTAATAATAGCCGGTTGACATTTCAAAGCATTAGAGTACCACCTACTTCTTCACTTGGCCTTACAAGAGTAATAGAGAGGCATCAGAAAAAAGGATTTATAACAGGTTAGAAAATAAAGCGTATGAGAAAAAGCTAAAGTTGGTGTATTTGTCCCCCAAAAAGAGAAAGCTGAAGACTATATGTGAGGATATATTGTAATTGTCAACTGTTCTGCACATTCCAAAGAGACCAAACAAAAGGAAATGGATTTAAACTGGACTATTTGAGGATTTGTATTGAGTATAAATAGGAATTTTATGATTCTAAATATTGTTTGCCTCTGGAATGACTTTATAGAGGAAGTTGGATTTTTTCCCTCCCTCTAAAGTCTAAAAATAACATTTTCATCTCAGTAATGGCGTAGTCTTATGGTGCTCCCAAAGGCTGACAGAGCTACTAGATGACTTTTGCAAGGCCTCTCTTGCTAAGTAATTCTGTCTTTTCACAAATCTCCCTTCACATCTACAGATCTGTTGCATTAGAGTCATTCTTATGCGTTCTCTTTCTGTGATTTAAAGTGCTGTTAACATTCCATCAGGAATCTGCTAATGGAAAAGTGACTATGCAGGTTAGTGTACTATTGTGCATAAAAATAAAACTATATGTTTATAACAGGGATACTTTGTGTAATAGCTCAGTAATTTAAATGGCAGGAGATACTTGATAAATTATTTTTAATGACAATCTTTATTTTTAGTTTGCTTTAATAGTTTTGGCAGAGCATTTTTTTTTTGTCTGCTGTGAAATTGAATATGTCATGCATTTATTTTTACTTTCTCTTTCAGATATTTCATTACTAGTTCTTATAGCTAAATTATAACTTCAGGTATTTTTCACAATAATACTTTTTAAAAACTAGAGTTTTATTAAGCAGGTTATATTATCTATCCCAAAGGAACAAATGCTATTTGGGAATCTCATACCTAATTTTTTTTCTGATTTGGAAATAAAATAAATGAAAACTATTAAAGATATAATAAAAAATATTAAAGTAAATATGTAAAATATCTCCATAAGAGTTACTGCATCATTTGGACAGTGTCATCCCCTTTGACCTTCATTATTTTGTACTTTACTGAGAATTAAAATTATTGAGAAGGTAAATTAATATAAACTCTGTGACTCTTGGATCTCTGATTACAAATGGTGTGACGACCTTGGGCAATTTGTTTAATCTTCGTTAAGCCTCAGTTTTACCTTTTATTATATAACATGGTAATGACACAATTCTTATTAAGATTGATGGAAAAAATGAATATGCTTAGCATAGTGCTTGTCACATTGTAAGAACTATAAAGGTAGTTATTTTTATGCACTAACAAAAACATGGTGCTTGCTATTGTTCACTAGATATGCTAGGCACTGAGCAGGTAAAAATGATAGTATAAGCTCTGCTCTGAGGGGAACGCTCATGCTTACGTGAGAAACGGGTAGAAACAAGTAATTGTGATGAAAGCATGATAATAGATACACAAATCATTCAGAAAGTGGAATTGGATAATGACTTGCTCATTGGGAAAAACAGAGCTTCCAGTTTTGTTTTGTGTTTTAAGTGATGGGTGCTATGTAGATCATTTTTCTTTGTGCAAAATAGATTGATACATTATGCATGTAATCATATAGTTAGTAGTAGAGATGCATTTACATTTGCTTGACTATAAATGATTTTGTATAGAGCACAGTTGGAGAAAGTGAAGTCTTACAGATAATCCCATTGTGAATATTTGCATATTTATATAAATTTAATATTCTAAGTTGACTTTATGATTACTTATGTTGCTTTCATTCTAATTTTGTTTCTTTAACTCTACATATTATAATTTAGTTTTAGCCCTTGTAAACTATGTGGGCGTTTTAAGAATAATACATGTACTTATAAAGTTATTTTCAATTTTATTTTTTGTCCCACTGTGCCTGATGTGATTGGTTAGGGATGAAAATAGATCTTTTCTACAAATAGCGCTCTATGAAATATACCTGTGGTTCTTAAAAGTGATTTGCTACATTTCCTCAGCAGGTTCCGAGTGCCCTTTAACTGTTAGTCTTCACATTTATGAGTTGACAAGGCCCATAAAGGTTATGACAGGTGTATTGTCACCATTGGGGTATATCACCCGGGGCTCCATATTGCCTGTGAGAGCCAGTAGGGTGGATGGCATTATAAACAGCCAGTAAGTGTGGGTGGCTTAATGGATTGTTGTTTACTGAGGTGTTCCGTAACCTAAAGTCACCTGAGAACCATTGGTATTGCATGTACTTCTTGGAGTTGGAGAGAAACTTGGAGGTGATCCTTGTCCAGCCTTACAGCTAGTTCAGGAGGAACTTTGTCATTCCATATCACTGGCCGGTGGGTATCCCGCCTCTGAGCACTGTAGTTGGATGGATGGAAGGAAGAGAAGAAAGGTTTTTTTTTTGAATGCTTGGCATTCTGTGGGAAATGTCTGTAATGTATAGCAAAGGCATATGAAGTTAGCTTCTCTTTTCTGTACTTGAGAAGGAGGTCTGGGTTTTTGAATTGAAGATGGAGTCAAATGTCTGGCCAAGGAAAAGGTCCACATTACTTGCCCTAGAGCAATGGGTCTCATCCTTATCAGACTCAGTGCCCCTTTTGTAGCAAATAATTTTAATGTGCCCCATAATATACAAACAAAATTTGTATATGATAACCTATCTTTATGTACTTACTACAAAACAATCAGTATAACACCCTAACTGTAATGTATTAAGAGAAATATTGGGTTGTTGGAAAAGTCATGACGCATTTTTGCAATGAAAAACAGAAAAAAATACGTCATGACTTTTCCGACAACCCAATAAAAGAAAGTAATTTGTTTTTCAGTATGTAAATGCTCAGCTACAAGTCATTATAAAAGTCAGATACTTCTACGTGTAGGATCATTTGTAGTTTGCTACACATGCCAACTGCAATAGCTGTGCCACTGAGACTGTGATTGTCAGACATGAAGCTCATCTTTTCCGAAATTTCTGAATGATAAAGATATATTCTTCTTTCCATTTATGTAGTAGTTGCATTCCTGGGCAAATTCAGTATACGGTAAAGCCATGTGAAAAGGTCTTTGTGTTTATGAGAAATGGGAATTGGTTCTAGGCTCAGATTATGAACATTTTTTGAACAGGACTGTCCAGAGGGCCATTAGAAAATTGTGCAGAACACACCACAATGCTTCATTGATGGGGTTGTTTTGTATGTTGCAGTAATACACCCAGCCACTCCAACAACCAAATATGTTCTCATACATTTCTGTTACACTGCCCGTGGAGTGTGGAGTGGCACCATCCTTCTTTGCAATCGCTGCCCTGTGCCCAGTCCAGTAGAACTTGACCAGAGACTTGAAGACCTAGGATCTTCCTTACGTCAAAAAACTTACATGAACCTGTGCCTGAAAGATGCTCTAGACATCTCTAGTTATGTGTTTAACCCCTTTCACTAATTTGCTAGATTTTAAGATTACTGTTCTATTTATTAGAAACAAGCCCCCATGCATACAAACACCAGATACACTTGTATTATTTTTTATTGTACAATGTACATAACTTAAAATTCATCATTTTTAAGTGTACAACTCAGTGGCATTAAGTACATTCACTTTGTTGTCCAACCATCACCACTGTCTATCATTTGAACTTGCACATCATCTCTAACTGAAACTCTGTATCATTAAACAATAATTCCCAATTTCTAGCCTCTGGCAACCACCATTCTACTTCCTGTCTCTGAATTTGACTACTCTGTATATCTCATAAGTGGAATCATACAATATTTGCCCTTTGTGTCTGGCTTGTTTCACTTAGTATACTGTCTTCAAGGTTCATTCATGTCTCATGTATCAGAATTTCCTTTTTAAGGCTGAATAATATTCCATTGCATCTATATACCACAGTTTGTTTATCCATTCATCCATTGATCTACGTTTCAGTTGTTTCTATCTTTTGGCTACTGTGAATAATGCTGCTGTGAACATGGGTGTATAAATATCTCTTTTAGACTTTTCTTTCAGTTCTTTTGGTTGTATACCCAGAAGTGGAATTCCTGGATCATATGATAATTCTATTTTTAATTTTTATTTTTTAGGATAAAAAAGTTATATTTTTTATTTTTAACTGCCATCCTGTTTTCAGTAGGTGTTGCCCTATTTCATATTCCCATCAACAGTGTACAAGGTTTTTGATTTCTCCACATCTTTTTCAACACCTGTTATTTATGGTCTTTTTGATAGTAGACATTCTAATGGGTGTGAGGTGGTATACCATGGCAGTTTTGATTTGCATTTCCCTAACAATTAGTGATGTTGAGCATGTTTTCATGTGCTTATTGGCCATTTGTATATCTTCTTTTGAGAAATGTTTATTCAAGTCCTTTGTCCTTATTTAATTGGCTTGTCTTTTTGTTGAATGTAGGAATTCTGTATATATTCTGGATATTAATCCCTTATTAGATATATAATTTGAAAATATTTTCTCCCATTCTGTGGGTTGACTTTTCATTTTATTTTGTCTTTTGATACACAAGTTTTAAATTCTAGTGAAGCCCAGTTTAATTATATTTTTTCTTTTGTTGCTTTTGCTTTCGGCTTCATATCCAAGAAATCATTGCCAAATCCAATGCCATGAAGCTTTCCCCCAGTGTTTTCTTGTAAGAGTTTCATATTACATCACTTGTATTTAGCCCTTTGATCCATTTTGAGTTCATTTTTATGGTGTAAGATAAGGGTCCGACTTTATTATTTTGCATGTTGATATCTAATTTACGATACTAGATTTTTAACTTCTCACTTTCAGAATTGTTGTTTATAGTCTTAGCTATCTTACCATTATGTTTTAAATCTCCTTTTACATATAACATTTTTTTCTACTACATTCTTAATGTAGTCTACTTACTTTCTAATTTGTGTTATACAGTCATTTTTATTCTTAAATATTACTTTGCTTTTTCAGTTTTTCTCATTTTTAACCATCATGTCATCTCTTTTTGCATCTGCCCACTTGATATATTATTTACTTGGTTTGTATGCTATTTTCCCATTGTAAGATTATTAATTTTATTATAAATATGTCATTATTATAGAAAGAATTTACCAAAATTATATATAATTGGAAAATGAAAAACACTCATAATCCTGTCCTCAAGGAATAATAGTTTGGTGCATATCCTTCCAGATACTAATTGATCGTATATGTATATATTTATGCATATATATTTAATCTATCCATACACTTTCATAGCCTGATTTTTTTCACATAATGTATCCTGTATATTTTTCTATGTTGGCTCATGTAGAGCCATCACTATTTTAATACTTACATAAAAATATAGTTATATGGCTGTCTTATAATTTGATTAATGAACTCCCTATTCCTGGATATTTACATTGACTATACTGTTTTTATACCATTAAAATGTCTTAGGATAGATCTCTAAAAAAAGTCAGTGTTTTGGATTTAGGGTATTTTTAAAGTTTTTGAAATATATTGTCTGTTGCCCTCTGAAAGGTTATAACAGTTCTATGAGTAGCATTATGTGAGTGTTCTCACACTCTCACACTATTTTAATAGTGTTTGGTTAAAAATACTTTATTACTTTTTTTTTCATGAGTAAAATTGACTATTTTTTATGTTTGCAGGTTTGTGTGTATTACCTTTGTTGCCAGTTCTTATGCTGTATTTTCGTTTCTTTATTGTTGCTTGTTCTATCCTTATTTTGTACTGGCTTATATTGGTTTCATCTTATCTATTTTAAATAATAGTTTTATCATTACCATCTTTCTACAGTTCTTTTCATTTTATTTTCACAATTTGTCAGAATTTTTAAAAATGATAATTTTTCTCTTTTGAAATATTACTGGATTTGAAATAGGGAGCAAGAATAACAACTGGAGAGATGACAATTTTAATAAGGTCCCACGTCCTACCTCTGGCACTTGGGGTGGCGTTTTCCATTCACTTGCCAGTATGGTAGCCCTCTTGGCTTTCTTTAATGAAGCTCTAAAATGATTGCGTGAATGGCCTAAACACTTTTAACTTGTGCAAATCCAAAGACCTACTGTCAAAAATTTCCTCCTGAGGGACTATTTTGCTAATACTAGAATTCCACTAAACTAGTAAAAATATATTATGCTCTTATAACAAACCCCGCCTGTCTGCTGGGTATAAACTCTTTGGGCTTCTGTTTCGATAAAATCACTAGTTTTCAGCAAACTGTGTAGTCAGAAATGCTACACAGTAGAGGGAGAGGTAGAATGAAGGTTCCACTTAGAAAAGGTTTGGTCTTACTATAGTATAGAACTCACCTGGTATAGTGCCAGGTGAGTTCTAGACTAGTCAGGGGGATCCTTTCTTAAATTATATAAATGTCTAACCACTGTGCTGTACAACTGAAATTAATATAAAATAATGAACATCAAAAAAATGGCAAGGAAAAAGTTGTGGCACATTGTAGACACTCAATAAATGTTAGTGTTTATTAAAAAAATGAAAGGTTTGGTCTTACCCGAGCAAGGAACCAAGTGTTAGTCAAAGTTTCAGGACAGTTTATTTCATGGGAAGGAGGTAAATGGAATATCTGTAATCAGGCTTTTAATATATTATGCTTAAATTATATTTTAGTTATAATTATTGATCACTAAATTTTTATCTTTTTAAAAGAATTTCATTGAGATAAAATTCACCAACCATATAATTTGTCCATTTAAAGTGTACAATTCAATGACTTTTAGTATTTTCACACTGTAGTGCAGCCATTCCTATAATGAATTTTAGAACATTTTTGTTATCCCCAAAAGAAACCCTGTACTCCTTATGATCTGATATTTTGATTCTAGCCATCCTGGTAGGTTATGAAGTATAGTGTCTTGTTGTTTTGATTTGCATTTCCCTAGTGGTGATTAATATTGAGTTGCATTTCATGCTTTTTAAGTCTTATTAACTCTTAAAACTTAAGCATATTAAATCCGTAATGAAAGCCCTAACCTGGCATTTAGATCCATTAGTGAGGATAAATTAAGGGGACATATATTTCATTAATTCTAAAATAATATATTGTTCACATTTAACATCACTGAAATTAGCACATCTTATAGTGAGTGTAATAGTGCTTTCATAAAGACAGTTTGAAAAAGAAAATCCAGTTGGCATTTAAGAAGTTTACTATTTCTGGTTCCATAGTCCTGGAGCAATGGTTCAACTAGAAACTAAAGCGTTCTCACATTAGGACCAAATAAGTCCTTCTCTTCCAGGTCATCAGATTGAATTTTAAATGGCTCCTGATGGATGGCCTCTCTGCTTGCAAAGACCGTTCCTGGTTAGCGTGCCAGTACTTGCCAGCCCACTTTATCAGGTCCTAGCCAATCATGAGGGATTTAGTGCATTATTTATCCTGGTTTTTGATGAATAATTCCCTATTTCCTAGAAAAAAAATCAATTTACTGGGTATTTACTCAGGAATTTTTTCCTGTTTTCTTGTTTTATAAACTTTTAAGTCTCTGTATGTAAATTTGCATGAAGAAATGCAGGGATGTGGTTAAAGCTGCCCTGTTATTTATTATTTTCAGACTCACTCTCATTTGGTGGAGAGAACTGATGCGAAAAAGCAGTGAAGACTTGTGTTTTATTTTCATGGGATGTTGACCCTTTGCAGAAACTGGTTGTGGTTAGAATGTATGAATTCAGTGTTGTCTTTTATTATTGTTGTTTAATAGGAAGCCTGCATTTTAACACAACTGCATGAATTAGGATAGTAGAAGTAACTTTGATGATTTTCAGTAGTATAACCCAGAGTTCCATATTTGCCCCATTTCCTCCCTCCCTCCCCTTTCTTCCTCCTTTTTTCCCTCCGTTCCTCCCTCCCCCCCCCAACACTTTATTGTGGTAAGAACACTTAACATGAAATCTACCCTTTTAATAAAATGTTAGTTGTATGGCAAAGTATTGTTAACTGTGGGAATTGCCACAGTTAAATGGGGAATTGCCCCATTTTTTTTTAACTTCTTATTTGTGTAAAATGACATCTAGTGTAACTATATTTTGGGTTGTTGGAAAAGTCATGACATATTTTGTCTATGTTTTTCAAAGGTCATTTATTTATATAAAGAACAAAGATCAATCAATGATATATTGCCCATTTTGTTCGATAACCTTTTGCCATCTTTCAGTGAGCTTCATAATTTCTCGTTCATAGAAGGACCTGTCTTTATTTGCGAAAAATTGAACAAGGTGCTGATTTACAGCCTCATTTGAATTGAACATTATGCCACGCAAGGAGTTTTGAAGATAGCGAAACAAGGAAGTCTGACAGGGCAAGGTCAGGCAAGTATGGTGGGTGTGGCAACACATCCCATCCAAACTCCAATAATTTTTTATGGGTGATCAAACTTGTGTGTGGTCTCACATCGTGAGGGAACACAACTCCTTGGCAATTAACAAGATCTGGACGTTTCTGGATGATGTATTCATTCAAACTGTCCAATTGCCAACAGTACACATTTGAATTGAATGTTTGGTTCCTTGGTAGGAGCTCGAAAAACACAACACCTTTAAAATCCCACCACACTGAGAGCATAACCTTCCTGTGATGAAAGTCTGCTTTCGATGTCATTTGAGGCTAATCATCACGTCGGGACCAAGATCATTTGCTCACCACATTGTTGTAAACAATCCACTTCTCATCACCAGTTATCAGTCGCTTCAATAAAGGATCATTTTCCTCACGTTTAATGAGCATATTACAGATGTTTATATGCACTGTCTAATGAACTTCTTTGAGTTCATGCAGAACCCAAATATCCCAGCTTCCTCAGGTGGTCGTGAATGCTTGAATGATGGATGTTCAATGTTTCTGCAATCTCTCGTGTCGTGTAATGTGGGTTTGACTCGATCAATGCCTTTATTTTGTCATCATCAACCTTGGTGGGCCTCCCTAACTGAGAAGCATCATTGATATCAAAATCACCAGCACAGAATTTCGTGAACCATCATTGACACTGATGTTCTTGTAGAGCATTGTCACTGTAAACTTTATGCAGTTTTTCACAAGCTTGACGTGCGTTTTCATCCCTTTATGGAAGTAAAACAGTAAAATATGGCAAAAATGCACAGTTTGGTTTTCCATTTTCAACTTGTTATAAAATCTCCAAAACTCAACCAAGTTGCTCAATTTCTTTTTTAGAACGAAGCTAGAACTGTCAGCTGTCAAATGACATAGCAATAACACAGATGTGAATGACTCTAGTACTTCCAAAAATGAACTAGCGCCATCTGTTGCAAACATGCATCATGACTTTTCCGAGGACCCGATGTATACCTCCTAGAATACAGAACTGGGGTGGGGCTTGGGGGTGGAATAACAATCCTATTGATATATGATGATGTTTTATAGATTCTGGCATCAGGTTAGTGATAATTTTTTCTTTTTGCTGAGCCTAATTTGCGTCTGTGTAATTTCTGTTATTGATCTTAATTCAGGCTTCTTGAGTGTCACACAGTGTAAGTTCTCTTCCCATGTGAACGCTCTTCAGCTATTTATTAGACATTGTATTTTCTCCTAGTCTTTTTCTCTTCTCTCCTTAGCATTCCTCCCTCCCTTAGCCTTTCTTCAAATGCAGTATGTAATTTGTAGCCCTCTATGCCACCTTTCTGGACAGACTGCCATTTATCAGTGCCCTTCCTAGAAGAATAGTTCAAGAGGGTATTTTAGACGTTAGTGGACCAATTAAAAGTATAACAGGACTGTAGTTCTTGTGCTTGGGGATTATATGTACTTGTACACATTTTGTTTGTATTTGCTTTCTGTAACTTTTTACTGTCTCTTTTCATTAATTTGGTTCTTCCAGTGAATTATGAGGTGCTTTTTAAGATACATTAGTAGCAGGTGCTGGTATATTAAGTAAACTGTCTGCATGTATTAATCACTTCCTGTAAGCAGCCTTTCCTCACCACCCAATCTGAAGTGTTTCCTGGCACCTGCTCCTCCCCCTCAGGGGACCAGGGACCATAGCTCTCCCTCCCACTCGTTCTGTCCTTAGTGTGTAGTGTGGTGCCTGCTGTACAGTGGGTACTTTGTACATAGTTTTTGAATAAAAGAAGAAAACATTGCGATTGTTCGTTTCCTTGGTTCTCTCCTTATATTCTGGATATTGCTTCCTAGAATCAAGATCCATGTCTTAACTTTGACTTGATGGTCTAACATTGTTGTGGACACAAAGATGCTAGAATCCTGGCTGTATGGGTAGATAGATTATTTTGAAGATTTATATGGCTGGAGCATGATTGCAGGTATGTAAAAGAGGTTAGATAATAGGCATTTGGGTCCAAACCTAAAATCCTTTGAATGCTATGATAAGTTTGCAATAAAGAGCTGATACAAATTTCAACATTTTAGGAAAGTAGTTTTGAGAGGAGCATGAAAATTGGGATATTAAATATGTTTTGAGTATGTTGTTATGCCAGGGAAGTTTCCTCTGTACAGATGGGATCTGAATTTATTTGTCAAAAACTACTTGTCTTGGGCCGGCCGAGTGGCTCAGTTGGTTAAGAGTTAGCTTAAGAGCACGAGCTCTGAGCAACAGAGCCACCAGTTCAGTTCCCACATGGGCCAGTGACACTGCACCCGAGCTGAGCTGCTGTTGAGCTGCCAACAGGTGGCAGGATGGCTTAGCTGGTGAGAGCACATGCTCCCAACAAGGTTGCCTGTTTGATGGTGGTCTACTTCCACCCGCAACTCAGACTGAACTCAGCACCTTGAGCTGAGCTTCCACCCGGATGGCTCAGTGGATAGAACAAGCGCTCTTAACAAGGCTGCTGGTTCGACTCCCGCATGGGATGGTGGCTACGCCCACCTGCAACTAAGATTGTAACACAGCACCTTGAGCTTAGAGGCCACGAGCTTCCAACGGGAAGCCAGATGGCGACCGGCACCCCCCACAACTAAGATTGAAGAACAACAACTTGGCTGATCCCCCTCCCCAATTCCTCAACACTGTTCCCCTCCCTCCAACTCAAAAAAAAAAAAAAAAAAAGAAAACTCTCTTAAGGGGAAATCCAAAAAAAAAAAACCAAACAAACAAAAAAAACCATACCTTGTTGTCTTTTCTGCATATTCAAAATTGTCCCCTTATTTTTAGTTTCTGTTTCTTTCAAGACAGAATTGAAAGATACCTGCAATGATATCTGAATGAAGAATCCTTTCAGATTTTAAATAATTTCCCCCTTTCTATTTAATATCTCACACTTATCTAATTCAATAACCATTTTTTCCAGCTTATTTTATTGAGTCTTTCCAAGGCATCTAACTTAGTTGTCTGGAGGAAAACCAAAAAATAAAAAACAAAAAACAAAAAAAACAAACCCAACTCTTTTATTTTGTATACATTGATCTGCAAGCTACTTCATTTTTAAAAGTTTTGTTGTCGTTGTTCTTCGGGGTTTTTTTTTTTTTTTTAAGGTAAAGGTGGAACAGACAGCATAGGAAAGGGAAAAATAGGCTTCTGGAGTACAGCAGCAACTTCTGGTTGTATCTCAGTGCCCCTTGATACCTCTGTGGACACAAAGCCACACAGCTAGTGACTATTTCTGAGCTTTACTGGTAGCCACGTGAGGCCAGGAGGCTGGGTTCTGGTCATGGGGATGTGAGTGGAAATGATGGTTGCCACTCTTGTGTTGTACCCTTAAAAGGAAAGCACATCCTCCACTTACCTAACTTATTCTCCTTCCCACTGACTGCAAGGTTCATGTACAGGTGGGATCACCAATATCTACACCTGAGTTGGAAGCCGTGTCATGAAGATGGCAGAGCAACAAGATGAAAGGCACTTGGGTCCCTAACATTTTCATTGACCGTGAGCCTTGGACGGCTCACACCGGGCCTGCTGTGTGAAGGAGATATGGTATTCTTCCCGTCTTGTTTCAGTCACTTCCGTTGCCTGAACCAGAATCCTAATTAAAACTTTTCAGGTACACGTATACGCGTACATGCCGAAAGTGTGGCGTTGCACAGAATTCACTTAATATGAGTTGGTGAAAATAGAAAAGGAATTGTAATACAGCAGGTCCTTGAAGAACTTTGTTTCATTCAGTCATTTTGTATGATGTTGATGAGATGCCATAGGAATTTAACTCTTGTTTACATCAATTAGCCTATGGTAAAGTTGGTTCCCTTGTTTGTCGTTTCATTTAAAGTCACAGAACATGTCTGTGGTGTTCAGTGAGATTTACTGTATATGCGTTGGGTTACTTACTGATGGGAAATGTTTAAAGTGCTGCGAGAATGATATTAGCTCACATCAGGTTTGAAACACATGGTCTTCCAAGTCTGGTTTGATAATTCCTCAGAGCAGGTGATGGAGATAGTATGTAAAACTTGGGTTGTTTGATAGAGGGAAAGTATAATAGCCATCTCTTTCTACAATAAATAGGATTAAGAAGCCATTGCTTATACGTTAATAGTGAAGTTTACAAGAGTTAATTTACACTGTTTTTATTTGAATTTAGCCTAAAATCAGCCTACCTCCTGCTGACCCCTACCTGATGATTTGTAGGGAAAATTTCAAAATGTTCTAAATTACAAAATATTGCCAAAGCCTTAGTCCAATCTGATCATTTAAACAGTCCATTTATGTAGTGTTCAGATAAAAATGTTTCATCATTTGCCATCTTTCCCTCCTGCTGTTCTCCTTAATTGGTGTGGGGAACAGTGGGAGGGTGGGAAGGGAGGGGAAGAGTGCCTTACTTAAACTCACTGTTTAAGGCACTGTAGCAAGGACAGCCTAGTCCCTTAGATGTGATGTGCTCTGCCTCTGACCTTCAAGGTGATGGTTCCCACCTGGGTGCTCCTTGCATCACAATTGAAGTCTCTGGTGCAGTGACTCATGGCTTCCTTAGAGCTAGCCTTCTCTAGCTGCTCTAAGTGCAGTCCTCAGAATCTCTCATCTAAGTCTCTCTGGGGTTATGCTCTTGGTGGTTGTCCCACCTGCTCTATTGGGCCAGGCAGAAGGCCCAGTGTCTGTCAATTCAGTCTCCACACTCCCTGAAAATTGGAAGTGCTTTGGTTAGGAAAGCTGGACCCCAGGGGCTCCCCTGCCTACACATGGTGTGGTCCTTTCTAGTGCCCATGTTGATAAGGGGCTCTACTTTGGAGAAAGTAAGGGGAAGGAATGAGGCAAGAATTACAGTGAAACTTTTGGGAGTAAAAGTAATTTGCTGTGATCAGAATATGAGGTTTATGTGCATGAGTAATGAGATCAGAACATGAGTTGAAGCAAACGAGATTAAAGATGATTTTATTTAGCTCTTAATCGTGGGAGAGATATGACCAAATTTTTCTAAGTAAATTGCATAATTTTGATTCCAACTTAGGTACAATGTAAAAATTTGGAAATTACAGAAATGTTTGAGGAATAAAATTGCATTACTCAGATATGAACCCTTAATTTTCAATGTATTTCAGTGTGCTTTTTTGTTTTTTCATGAATGTATGTATTTTAGTTAATGTATTTAGGTTTTGCATTCACAGAGTCAACCAACTATGGATCAAAAATATTTGGAAGAAACATCCCAGAAAGTTCCAAAAAGCAAAACTTGAATTTGCCATGTGCTGATCACTATGCTGAATCCATGCAAATGAAGTGATGTGTGGGCATACTCTGCTGTAGCCTGTATGCAAATATAGGTTATATGGAAATACTAGGCCATTTGAAATGGGGGATTTGAGTATCTTCGGATTTTGGTGTCCGAGATGCGGTCCTGGAATCAACCCCCTGTGGATACTGAGAAACAACTACATTTATATATATATAGTTTTAGAATACTACTGGGTTGTTGGAAAAGTCATGACATATTTTTTGCTGTGTTTTTCATTGCAAAAATGTGTCATGACTTTTCCGAAAATATGTTTGTTTTTTCTCTATAAATTGTGTATTTTACCATTTGGAATATTGGTATTTTTCTTGTCAGTTAATGTTAAATCACTATGAATTAAATCTATACTTTGATACTCATTAATTACTAATATTTTTCCCTCTGTAGTTTGCTTTTCCACTTTATGTTTTTTTGTTTTTTTTTTAACATTTGCAGGTTTTGGTACTTGTTACATTGTTTTGTTTATCTATATGTTTATATATTTGTATATTTTAATCTAGACAGCTTTTTAAAAAATTCGTCAACCTAAAGGCTAAGCTCTGTGTCAAAGAAACCTAACCTGACCATGGCCTAAGAAGGCAGATGTTTATTTCTCCTGTGTAACAAACCTAAGGTTAGGGAGTGCTGGGGCGCCGTGCCTCACCTGGCATTCTGGGACCAGGTTTCTGCCTTTTCATTACCCCACCACGCCCTGGGCATTGTTGGAACAAGACCGTAGGCACACCCATTTTCCAGTTCATAGGAAGGAGAGAGATAATCCTTGGCTGTATTTTCTTTGTACACACACATCACAAAGCATTGGTGAGAAAAGTGGTAACGTGGCTTGCACTTAGCCGCAAAGGAGGATGAGAAATGTAGTCTCTAGCTGCCATGTTCCCAGCCACGACTCTTATTACAACAGAGGGAGAGAACCTGTTTTATGGTCAGTCACAAGCTTCCACCACACTTTTTCTTTATTTCTCATGGTTTTTTGAAAAAATTCTCCTCCTTCCCCAGTTGATACAAATATTCACTTAAAAATTTTCTTGTACTTTTTTCATGGCCTTTCCTCCCTCCCTGTCATCCAGTCAGTGAATATATGTTTATTGCTCTCCTGCTGTATGCTAAGCGTAGGACTAAACTTGAGGGATATCATGGTGATAAAAAACAAGGCTCTCTTCCCTCATAGCTCATAGTCCAGACAGCGAGAAAGACATTAAATCAGCAGTTCTAGGAGTGACCCAGAGACCCTGGAGGTCCCTGAGACCATTTTCATAATAATACAGTGTGGTGTTTGCCTTTTCTACATTGTTGTTCGCTCTGATGGTACCAAAGTGATAATGGGTAAAACTGCTGAGTCAAGTCAGCAGCACCCAGTTGCACTAGTAATCATTGTATTCTTCGCTACTCGGCACTTGTGATAAAAAAATGCAGAAGTCATCAAAGTCATTATTTTTATTAAATCTGGATCATTAGGTACACAATTCTTTAATATTTTGTGTGACTAAATGGGAAATACACCCTAAGTACCTCTGCGTATCCTGAAGCATGTTGGTTAGTTTGAGGAAAAGCAGTTGTAGGATTGAGTTGTGAATTGAACTAGTTGCTCTTTTCCTAGAATTCTATTTTTACTTGAAAGAATGATTGAAAGATAAGTTATGGTTAGTTCGGCTTGGGGATTTGACAGAATTAGTCTGTCACTTCAAGGAAAACAGCTAACAGTATTTGTTGCCAATAATAAAATTTGAGCTTTGCACGCGCGCGCGCGCGCGCACACACACACACACATTTGAAGTTTAAAAAGCTTGTCCCTAACAACCCTAGGGCTCGACATCTTCCCAAAATCTAAAGCCACTTCTGATGAAATTATGGGTAATATTAAAAGGCAGTTTTTTGTATATTGAAATTATATCAATATTCAATTCTGTAGAACGCTGAACTAATTTCTAGATCAGACATGGGTTAAGGATCTATTCTAAGTACAAGATAGAGCAATGGATTTTAAAATATCAAAGTATAAAAAGTTAATCGAAATGCATTATAACCAAACTTTTAGCTACTCTTCTAAAATGTTGGTATAGAATCAAAGAAGACTATCCACAATTATCTGAAAGTGCTATGAAATTGCTCTTTCCTTTCCTAACTACATAATTATGTTAAAATGGATTTTCTTCATGTATTTCAATCAAAGTAATATATTGCACCATATTAAATGCAGAAGTAGATATGAGAATCCAGCTGCCTTTTAATAAGCTATTTGCAGAAATGTAAAACAGTGTTACATGTCTCACTTTTGGGGGAGAGGAGGGAAATATAATTATTTCATAAAAATGATATATTTTTTATAGCTAGTCAACAACTAAGTGACTATAATTGTTCTGATCACTAATCCAGAAAAAGAAGGAGTTGACCTTCTACCTCATTGCCTCTCAACCTGTGGCTTGTGTTAGAATCACTTGGAGGGGTTGTTAAAGCACAGATTGCTGGGTCCTATTCCCAGTGTTTCTGATTCAGTAAATTCTGGGTGGGGCCTGAGAATTTTTTAAGTGTTGCTGATACTGCTGGTCCTTAGATCATACTTCGAGAACCACTGTTCTCTTCCTTTGGATTTATTGGACAAACCTGTTTGAGCTGCCATTTAGGGGAAGAAAGAATAAAAAAGATTAGGTACAGGTTTAGGGACAATGGTTGGAAGTTGCCAGAAATTGAGGAATTAATTATAAATTGAGCAGAACAGCATGAAAGAACTGTTCAGTGTCTGAGGCTTTCTTTACTTAACAAGCCAACAAGTTAGTCTACCGCAGTTTCTTGGATGCTGGTAGAAGACATGAGATTCCTGGTTCGGAGACAAAAAGGACTTTATTACAATTGCAGTTGCTAGAGAATCAGCATTTATGGTGATTTACCAAGCCCTTGTTCCCTAAGGGAGCCAGGTGATGGCTACACAAGCAGTGAATTATGTTGCAATAGAGGAACCCTGAACTTAGGGATCCCCAGTTTTGGGGGTTTTTTTCCCCATAATGTGCAGTAAGCTTGCCTTACGTTTGTCCCAGAGGATACATTATCTCTAATATGCCCTCTGCTCCAGCGGGAGACACTGTCTGTCTTTTAAGACTGTTGTCTATATACACATCCTTGAAAAAGATGGTTGAGAACAAAGGCAGTCAGTGCCTCTGCTCACACATGTTCAGAATGTGAAGGAGACCAATGGGGAATTCTAGGTTGACATAGGAAAAGTTGACAAAGTTTGTATATGTTAATTATTTACTAGTCATTAGTTGTAAATAGCTGAGCAAGAAACGTGAGAACAAATGGACTTGAATTTTAGGCAAAGCAATGTATAGTTCCCTTATGAAGGAGAACATTGTTCCCCTGTGTGGTTCTGAATTACTTTCATAAATGTATATGCCTGTCATTGGGAGCATCATTTCCTTATGTTTGTAGGCTTCTATGAAGTATAAAACAACAATTATATAAATATATACTTAAAAAGTAAAATTAATACTAATATAAATATAGTATAAATAATGATATATTAGCCACAGTAAATTGTACTTGCAGTATGATCTTTTTGGATTCAGCATACCTCCTCTACAGTGGGCTATATAATGTCTAATTTTCCCACATCTTTTCTCTATCTAAACTTCTATAACTTTCTTCTGTAAAGCATACAGTAATTATCATTTGACCTTCTCTTAGCCTACATGCATCATTAACCTCCTTTGTTTTTCCCTCATTAGCTCAAGATAATTAAAGTAATACTACTTGGCACAGGGTTAGTCCAAACTCTCTTTGGATCCATGTCACAGAAAACAGACTCATAACTGGCTCTCATAGCTTGTATACATCAAGGTGAAATTGTCTTCAATTATGACTAGTGTGATATATTTCCTGCCTTGCCCAGGTCAGTCCTGGTTTATGCTTGTGCCTCCTTCAACTTTCAGAAGTGTTCCAATTTGGATGGTAAATTGTAAGTGTTCTCCCTAAGTATGACTTCATCTAAAGACTCAAGTAGCGTCCTCAGGACTCTCTAAACCTAGCTTTCTCTCAGTTCTCTCAGTGCTGCTTCCCTGTTTTGGCCCCTCTTTCAATGGTGTCTTCCATGATATGATCGTGGAAAGTGGGCTTCTGTGGGCCAGCTTTCACATCATCTTTTTAGTGCTGTGATTTTTCTTGCTAGCTTTCACATAAAAGGCCAGATTTCATTGGTGCCTAGATTGCATTCCTTTTGGTGGCGGGAGTGGGGGTGGATCACTGTATCCAAAGTGATTATTTTGTAAGTTTTATACGTGTGTGTGTGTGTGTGTGTGTGTGTGTAAACATATTTACATATATTAATTTGTAAAATGTTTTGTTCAATGATATTTACATTTCAAAGAAATGGCCCCCAGGTCCTCTAGAAAGACATGCTGGGTCATAAATCTGACTATTTAAAACTAAGTAGTTTCCAAAAGTGTGGAACACACATACATTTCAAAGAGAGCGAGAAAATACTTACAATTATAATTTTTCTAAAATAAATGCTCTAAGAAAAAGAAGGGGAGGGAAATCGTTTCCTTTCAACAGGGATAGTTACGCCTCTTATTTTAAATTTATATTTGCCCTTACACTCTCTTTATTTGATTCTGTCTTACATATAAAGAAAGCCCTTGATCTTGTTAATCTTATAGTAGCACTGTGGTAATCAGAAGTGACTATAAATGCATTTGTAATTTGGTTTTGTTCCAATTTAAATTGTAATTTAGTTTCATTCAATGTCAAAAATTTTAATTGTTAAATTCTACATAAAAAGTATGATTTCTTAAATGTAGAGCAGGAGTGTCAAGAATTTAGCATAAGATAACTTGATTAAGTCAACATCTTAATAGCTGTCTAACAGCCTGTGAATTTGGGCAGTTTACAACCCTGAAGCCAGGAATTAAATGATATAAATATGACCCTAAGCAGAAAATTGGAAAAATAATCTTCTTGGAGAAAAAAAAAAAGACTGCTTTCTGAAGTCAAAAGTTTTCTTTATTTTTTTAGTTTTAATCTTTGCCAGCAGTTAAAACTTGAAATTTCCTATACTGTCCCTCAACAAATCAGGGGCAGATATGATTTGATTATCATTTTTATAATGGTAACTTGCATAATTCTGTTCAAGGAAATAGAACCTAGTCGATGGTTACTTTACTTTTATAGTACCCACCCCTTGTCCGAACGTGATGAATTTCTTTTTCCAGGTCCATGAGACCTCAAACCACACGAGTTCCCACTACCTGTTACTGTGGGATCCTCCTTTGCCCTTCCACCTTCTGTGTGGGACCCTCTCATCAGATGCTGAGCTCCACCCCATACACCTGTTGGGCTCAATATTTGCTCTCAGAAATGCAATTTTCCATCAGCCTCTTCCTCCATAGAGAGAGGCCTGAGGGAACCCCCTTGGTGACCCTACCCTTGTCTTTATAGTTAAGGGCCTGCCATGTCCACATTTCACATAGTCTTGGTTCTTTGGGAGTTACACTGTACCTTCCCACTACCCTAAAGTCTCACTCATTCACAGTGACCGCTTGTTGACAGTTATTTTACAGGCCACTTAATCACCTTGACCAGCCTGGCCTTGTCACCAAGCAGTGATCACACTCTTTGATCTTTCCTGACCAATACATGTTGTATATTCTTTGTTTCTTCTTGAAAGAAGGGTGCTCCTTACCCTTTTAATCCTGCCTCTGAATTTAGGTGAAATGCTGTAGCTGCCTTGCTGAGGACTGTTAGGAAAATTTACCCTTTTCTCCCTTCGCTGCCCCCCACTAACTATGAGGCATTTGTTTTGTTTTGTTTTTTATGGTATTGCTTCCTGCCAGTCTGTCAAACATGACAGTGCTGACTTGATTTGTAGAGAACAACCTTTAATTCTTTCCTGTACACTGTGTGGAAAGCATACCGGTATTTAGAATGTTGGAACCATAACCATGCAATATTTGTAATTTTTCTATTAGGACTCTGTCTGCATAGAAATGAGAATTGAAAACCAATTACATAAATTACTAAGCTTTGAAAGATTTTATTTTTTCAGTATTTTTTCAGCATTTTTTCCTCTACGATATGTATTCCACAAAGTACCTTGTGACTAGCAAGAAATCAGGTAGAAATTCAATTAGTAAGAAAACCATCCCCACTCTTTAGTGTTAAACACATTTGAGGACTTTTTGATCCACAAGCCATTGACTTGATGCTCATGGCAAAGTAAGCTAAGGGTCCCATGCCACCGTTATTTTAAGAGATATGAAGTGAATTAGAATTTTAAGTTAATGTCTAACACCAGGAAAAAAAAATTGTCATCAAGATTTAAAAATTCTTATCTGTGTATACATAGTTTAACTGGTAAGAGTCACATTCTTCATTATTTCAGATTTTTCCTGTTGTATGGCTCTCAGACCTTCCTAGCTTATATCCTGTGAGCCTCTCTCTGGGCCTCTGAGTTGTTTCCCTAATAGAATGGACCATGGGTGGCTGTTCATTGGCTCTCACTGTGTCTATGGAATCTCCACCTGAGTGTGGATGCTGGGATTTAGGATGTCCCCCCCACCCCCACCCCACACACAGCTCGGCTGCTGCAGACCCAGTCTGCAGTGCTCTAGAAACGCAGTGGGCCTTGAAGATAGCCCTGCTGGGTGCTGCCCAGGGTGTGTTACTTGGGTGGACCTCCGGAATCGGAGGAATGTGCGAGCCATAATGCCCAGAGTTAGGCTTTTCACAAAGCCAAGTGTGCTGTTGTTGATTAACAAATAATGGGTTGTTTCTCTTGGAATTGTTTTTATTGGCAGATGCCCTGAAAGATTCAAAGGCTGTCTGTAAATGAAGAATGCTCTCATTATTTATTCAGCTCCTGCTTTTCTACTTAATGTGCCTATGTCTTGGGAAATTTTCTTGAATATCAAATCACAAGTAAAATTTAAGCATTATTTCCACCCCCCCCCCACCAGATTTTCAAATAGGACATTTAACTATGACCTGTTCTCGGATGATTTGGAGGAGGAAAGGGGCAAAGGGATTGAAGGCCAGAAGTTTACCATCTAATTCTACAGCTTAAATTCAAGTACATTTCTGGTTGGTTGACTGTATGTCTATTGCAAGTTAGCTGCTGAGAATTCAAATATGTGCAAAGTGAGAAGCAACAGGGATCACAGGGAGTGGGTCAGGAAAGGTGGATGCAGGAGGTAAGTGTGATGGTTGATGGAGGATTGCCAGGGTGGCAAGAGGAAGTAGAGCTAATTACATTTTGGCAAGGGAAACAGCATGTTGAAGACTTGTGGCGTGATCAGCAGTAGGTATTCTTGGAACTGTAAGCTGTTCAGTAATGCTACGAGCATAAAGCACTGTAGGAATGGCCCTGGGAAAATGGGAATATGAGCCCAGATAATAAAAGTCCTGAGCCCTGTCAAACAGTGATAAATACGTCCATGATGTATAACTTTGGCCAAAGATAATGTGAAGCCAAATGCCATATCTTAGTTATTTTATGTCCTATACACAGATGTTCTCAATATCTACCAAGTAGGAGGAGCCAGACAAATAGTTGATGGAATTTATGTAAAGATAGCAGTTACTGTTAAGTGTGAAGGGTAAGAGCACTCTACTTTGTAAAAGGCCATTTCATTAGTAATATTTTCATGTTATGATGGCATAATGCTAGGAACTGAAATGTGAGGAGACCCTGTGTACTCGTATGTAGAGAGTGAAAGAGCGTTTTGGGAATGGGTTTATGACTTGGGTGACAGGGAAGCTAGAAAAACATAGGGGAGACTTTTCTGTCCTGTGTACCATTGCCTACTGATGTGCTAGCAGATCATGTTGCCCATGTGTCAGCTGTTTAATAATGGTGACTGAACGTGCATTACACGAGATGTGGCTATTTTAACATATTTTAAAATTATTTTTGTGTGTCTTGTCACTACTGCCATCAACTTTACAAGAGACAAAGTTTAAATTATGATAATTGGCCAAACAGTTAAAACACCTTCCAATGGGGAGAAAAATATTGAATAAAACTAATTTATATTGCTTCAAGTTATACAATACTTATCTTTTTAATGCTTTGGAGAATATACACGAACAATGAAAGCATTTTTCCAGTTGAGTTGTATTTATTGGATTTAAGTATTATGAAGTAATAAACAGATGGTACTTATGTTTGAGACTTTCTATATTTGGAAAATAAAAAAGATAGTTTTGATATAAAACAAAATTCAACTGGAAGAGATAGAGAAATAAAGTGTGTGTGTGTGTGTGTGTGTGTGTGTGTGTTGGGAGTTGGATATACGTGTGATGAAGTTAGAAATCCCTTATTCTATACTATTTTACTTTTTTTTTGTAGGTGCTGGTGAATCTGGGAAAAGTACAATTGTGAAGCAAATGAAGTAAGTAGATTCAGACCGTTAAATTTGTATTTTATGTTTAAGTGTACCCTTCCATCAGAGGAAGTAAGTTTTCTCTTTCTCCTTTTGTCGCCTTAGAATTATCCACGAAGCTGGTTATTCGGAGGAGGAATGTAAACAGTACAAAGCAGTCGTCTACAGCAACACCATTCAGTCAATTATCGCTATCATTAGGGCCATGGGGAGGTTGAAGATAGACTTCGGTGACTCAGCTCGGGCTGTAAGTGATTGAATTCTTTGGAGCAGGCCTGATGAGTAAAAAAGAATAACTTGCATAATACCATACTACATGACATAGATATGTCAGCTGTCTCAGGACCATTTTATAAAAGGAGTGAAAAAGATAGTAAAGTGAATCAGAAGCTTTAGAAGTGAGTGAAATTACAGGGTTGTGCAATCTTCCCTTTATAGCTAAGGAATACTTTCCTAATCCCTCAGATGATTTGGACAATTCAGTAACTATTGCAAAATTTTCTATATAACATGTGCTATTGGGGATCCCCGTATCTTTATAATTTGGAATGCTGAAATGATCTAATTATTTGTATTTATACCCGAACTAAAAATCAATCTAATCTCATGAGAATGAAATAAAAGTTTGCATGTCTTTAGGATAGAAAAATGTTAGCTATTAAGAAACACAGATCAGAATTTCAGCACTAAAGGGACAAGAACCTTAGGAGACAAGGTAGTTCTACCCTCCATTTTATCAGCAAAGAACCTAGAATCCAGGAGATTACGTGATAGAAAGATTGCTGCCGTTAGTTGGAACCAAGGCTCTATGCTTCTTTATTTGGCCCAATAACTCGTTCCTGGTTTGATTGGAAGTGGTCCTGGCGTAGTCCATATTGACACTTTGCTTCTTTTCACCCAGTCCTTTTGCTTGCTTAATCTGTTTATTTCAAGTTTTATTTTTTGTGTATCATTTTTTCTTCATTGATTCTGTTTTTAATAACTAGTGTAAAACTTGACCTTCCCAGAAACCTTTAACTGAATCTCTAGCTTTTTAATTTTTATACACAGTAGATGTATTATTATTTCTACCATTACTCCGTTTTAAAAATTCCTTTGTATTTTTGTATATTCAATGTGTGTGTGTGCTTCCTCCCTACTAATACTGTGAAGAGTTTTGTCTAGAAACTATTACTTTTCCTTTTTGACACCTTAGTATTTTTTTAACATGAAGACTCACTTCATGCTTAATAGGGATAAGAAAAATGAATGAAGGCAACATTAGAAAAACATACATTGGAGAACTCTGTAAAATAAACCTGGTTTGTTTTTTGTAAATTAGTCTAAAATTCCTTTATAAGTTACTGGACCATATTAATTTGCTAAGCTTTTTCTTTAAACAAAAGTTTAAGAGCTTAGTATAATGAAGTAAAGTTTTCAAGTAGATTTCAAGATCATTTCTAATAATAATTCATAACATTCTTCTAAATTGTCATTTTTGAAACAAGATTTGATCATATATACACATTTTTTGCATTATGTTCTATTTGTTCAGTTTGTAACTTATTTATCATTTATTCATTCAATAAATGCTTTTTGAGCTCTTAGTCTTAAACAAAAGGGAACCACCCTTAGATACAAGAGAAAGAATTGATATAAATTGTACTTTACACCAATTCCAGTTATGGTCATTTAAACCTTTTATCAAATTCACATACATATTCTGTGTTCATATTCTATATGTGATTAGAGAAAAACGTTTTGCAGCCTCCATTTTAGGAGGTAATGAAGGGTCAGTACAAGCAGATTTTTATGAATTCTTTTTCTTTTCATATTTCTCTTCAAGGAATTTTGCCATCTTTTCCTTTTTTAAAAACATAACTTGGACTTAGTTTCAGGACTGACTGGGAGTAACTGCTCTCATCATAATTTTTTACTGTTTTTAGACTCTCTCTAGCTGTACCATAGTAACTTTTTACCTTCAGCTTATTACTTTTGTTTGCTTTAACCATTGTTACTAATTCCTTCATGCAAATATCTTTCTGCTCCCACATTGATTTTGATCAGTCTACTCTATGGCTTGGGTTGCCTTGCCTCTACATAAGCTTTAAAATACTATGAGGCTCTTAGAATTGTGCTAAGGAATACAAAGATGAATTAAACATGGCCTGGACAAGAGGAAGTTGACATTTGAGCTTGGTAATGAAACATGTGTAAGTTTTCTAGACAAAAACAAGGAAAAAGCATTCTGCGAGTGAGAATCAATTATAGTCAAAGGGTGAATATATTTCTATTTCTAAAGTACCAATTCCTGGATGTATTATCCTTGAGTCAAAGGGTAACCAGATATTTAATTTTGATAAGTACCTCAGATTTGCTTTTCAGAAGAAAAGTGATGTGAATAATCTTTTGTAGCAACCATGCACCAATGTCTACCAGAATCTCACCAACTTAGATATTATTGACCTTTTAATTTTTAATATCTCATGAGTGAAAAAACTTTTTCTTTTTTAGTTTTTTATTTTCTTGATTTGTAAGGAGTTGTATTTTTATGAACTTTGTAGTATTCTTCACTCAATCCTGTTAAATAACTTGTCCTGTTCACATTGTGCCTTTTTAAATATTAGGGATATTTTTATATCTTGCAAATATTTTTGCTTAATATATTTCCTTTACTTTTTTGAAATAGTATTTTTCTTGTTACCAAACTTAATTTTTTTGCAGTAGATTCTGACTTCTATGTTTGTCTTGTTAGAGAGATACTTTCAACTTATTGTACAGTCATTTTTTTAAACTACTCTTATTTTATAGAATGTTTATAGTTTTATTTCTTTAGATTTATTTCTTCACCCACCTGGAAGTGTTATTTGTGTCTCTTGAATTGTTGTTTTGAATTGACTTAAACTCCTTTTCTCCTCCAAGCCTCACCATGCTCCTGAAAAATGGCCACTGTCATGTCCCTTTAACTTTGTAATTGATTCCATTAGTTTATGTCTTGTCTGCCAGATTTTCCAGATTGCTTTTGAGGAAGGTTGTATCAATTTACCTTCCTAACAGTAGTTTATGAGAGGGCCTTTTCTTAGCACCCTGGGTAGACAACATTTAGGAGTCTTACGTTTAAAAAAATACTGACTAATTCATTAGGAAATTTTATTTCAATTTAATTTGCATTTTCAATTTCAGTGCAGTTGTACAGTTTTTCACATCTTTATTGACTATATTTTTGTTTCTCTGTGTTAGTGGCCTGTTTTACCCCTTATTCGTTTACTTATTGGAGTCTTGGTGTTTCCATTATCTGTTTGCTTGTTTTATGTACTTTTGTATTAACCCTTTGTCCACTAATATAAATGTTCTCTCACATTTTGCTTGCCTTTACAATTTGGTTTCCGTTTTTAAATCTTCTCCCATTATGTCTTCCATTATGTTTAAATTTAGAAAATCTCTCAACCAAAAGATTTACCAAATACTCATGCCATTTTAAACGTATTTTAGGGGAGTAAAATTTAACATTGTTTCTTGTTTTTGTTCTTTAATCCCTCCGAAACTTATTTATTTTGTATGCATGGATTAATAATCTACATTATATTTTTCCTCATCAGAGGGCTATCTAATCATTTATTAGTGTTTTTTTAAATATCTTTTCCTACTAATTTACCTTGCCACCTTTAGATAATAAGTTCAGACTTAAGATCTTTTTCCTGTTGATCTGCATTAATACCAGACTGTTCTACATATTGCAGGCTTTTAATGTTTGCTAATTTAGCCCTCCTTCCCTAGTATTCTTTTAAAACATGTTCCTAGTTATTTCTATTTGTCATTTTATTTGAATTGGTTTTGTATTCTAGTTTATGTTTGAAAACTAAAATGAGGTTATAGGATGATACTATTTTTGATTCTGAGAAATATTTTGATTGATCTATGTGGCAAAGTGATATTAACCTTCATTTGGAATGTAATATGTTCCTCCAGGACAGTAGTTTTTCTATTTCCCTCAATTCACGTATTGATCGTCCCACGTTTCTGTATCTCTTTTGACAAGAGGTTCTGTTGTCCATACAAAAAACACTTAAATATTTTTTATTTTATTAACTTAAAAATAAAAATACATACATTTATAAGATTCATAAATATATGCATAAAAATTATATTTGAGTAACACATTTATCGCAGTTTCCCTTCTTGACATAATGAAGCTCATGTTCACTGCATCTAGAATTTTTGCTGTCTGCAATTTAGTTAAAATTAACTTAGATTATTTTATTTTTAGGCTTTTTCCTTCTTTTAAGCAGAGCTATGGGAAAACGAAAAATGACTTCCTGTTTCTTTGCATCAGTCATTTTTATTTTGACTACATTTGTGTTTTTAGAGAAAAATGTCTTATATTTATGTATTTCTTATTCAAAGTAGTTCTTTAATGCTTGGGATTGGCACCATGAACCATATAGCAGGAACTCCATCAAGGTTCTCAGGATTTCTTTAAGGGTACACTAACTTTGATGAAAGCAATACAGCTGTCTTAAATTTATAGGAGTGGTTATATGCTATAGAAATGCGGTAGGTTAAATATATAAGTAGTTCTCATATGTGGTGTTCAGTATTGTCAGCTGATGTTATTAATGAAATAATTGAGTTAAACCATTGAAACAAAAGATCTCCATACATACCTACATCAGCCGAGAAATCAATATATCATCCCCATGGCCAAAAATTCATAAGTGTCACTATTTTTAAGACTCCTTTATCATATTTTTAGTCTCCATTGTAGAAGAGCTTTCTGATATTTTCTGTTTAAACTCTTAATTTCATTCATAAACCTGTCTGCTCTCTCCCAGTAAATAATCATTTTAGCCTGTGCTTAAAAACTGCCATCTCTCACTCCTCCTCTCTTTTATTTAGATGGCTTTGATTGTTAAAAATTGTTCTTATGGAACTGAAATCTGACATCTTTTGCCCTAAGAATTCTCCTTTTTCTGCTCTGTTCCTAAACACGATGTCTACTCTTTCTTGACTTTTATGACAGGAAACAGCCATCATGGCCCCTCAAAGTCCTCTCTTCCCATCCTGGTCAGACTCTTCTGAATTTTCATCAGGTGGTGACAGCTTCAAATAAAATGTGCCGTCACTGAACAAATGGAGTATGTCAAGCATTCATCAGTGGGAAAAGAGGCCATATTATGTGTGTCTTGACACCTTAGCATTTTTATCTCCTTTCTGAGTTCCTAAAGCACACATTTATATGAACTGGAACTTACATTCTTTAAACCATTTGGTTCTTAGTAATTTGAAAACATATTAACTTAGCTACATCCAGGGGTTTTCCTTGTTACAAGTAATTGCCTAGCAAATAACAGTCTATTCTTTTTAACATCACAAGAGTTCCTGTAAACTGGCTTACTAACCTGTAGCCCTTTTGATTAAACTCCAGTCTTTTTCAGTAATCCCTGTTCTTTTTCTACCATATGTCACACTGTTTTGGCATACTCATGTTTGTCTTTCTAAATGCTCTTAAGTAACATAATTTTACATGAGTCTTAAAGACCTCATTCCATGGAGGATAGGATCATTGCCTTCATTCTGCAATTTTTAAATTTATTCTGTCTTAGGCAAGGGTTACTTACTAATTGTTGACTGACAAATATGTGTGATTGGGTGACATAAGTTGCCTAATCTCTCTGTGTCTTGAGTTCTTCTTACACAAAACCAAAAATTAGGTAGCATAATTTCTAAAATACCTTCCTGCTTAAATTTAATACCTTAATGTTCATCTGCAAACATCTAAGTCCTGCTAATGACATGGTAATGAATATTCCTATTAGTTTTTCAAGAGAAAGAGACTATTTAACATTTTGTGTGGAGGAGACATTTTGAATGTCATAGAGAGTACAGCTTATAAATACAGCTTCCAGAGTTTCTCATGTCATTTCTTCAGGCTTCTTTCTAGAAAATGTGAAGACAGTGTGATCTTAGACCCATACCAAAGGATATTAGTCTTTTCTATCAAGAACTTTTATTTCAGTTAAATAAATATAATGAAAGCTCATTTGAAAACTCACTGAGTGAAAAATGCTTTTTTTAAATGGATAGAGAAAATCATGTTTGATGTTGTTTAATAAAAATGACCAAATTTAGAAATTTCTCATGTATAGGTAACTATTTGGAAACGTGAATAACTGTTTACTGGGATTAGGTAAATGGTACTAAGAATGACTTGAAACCATATTATTTTGGGATTTATTAAGGATATTTTACATGTGTTGCTTGCATGCAAATCTCATGTGACTTACTAAAAAGGAAAACATATGTTCCCTTGCTGAGACACTTAATTATGTTTCTTGATGGTTTCATCTGAAAAGAAAATGTTTCACAAATTGAAAGCAGAATGAATTTATATTATCAACTAGTACCCTCTGCTAACCTGTGTCACCAAATGCTTTTCTTTGGTACACCTTATTCTAATGTGTGCCATCACTTTATAAACATCTGCCACAATACATTGGGAAAATGCCCCTTGAGAAAAATTAGGGATTATCCACCCAATTAGCATAAAGCTACAAGTCTCAGGCTAAAGAGAATCTCTGAAGACGGCATCCTCACATCTGCCGTATTTTTGGACTAACTGTTATTACCTGAAGACTAGAGTTGTGTTATGCTCAATAGCCACATATGGCTATTGAGTATCTATCTGAAATGTGTCTCGTCTGAATTGAGATGTGCTGTCTGTATACAATAAACACCAGATTTCAAAGATTAAATATATATAAAAAATAATAGGAAATATCTCATTAATGATTTTACATTGATAACATGTTGAAATGGTATTTTACATATAGATTAAATAAAATATGTCATATTAATTTCACCTTTTCACATTTTGAAATGTGGCTATTAGAAAATTTAGAATTTCATTGATGCCTCATGTTACATTTGTTTTAGACAGCACTGACTGAAGGTGGTTGATTACCTGTGGATCAGAACAACTGGAAATATTTGTAGCCTAAACATTTAAGGAAAATTTAACTTTATATACAGTGTTCATTATTTAAATTTTTTTGCATGCTGTCTTCTATATACATCATGATTATTTCTGTTCCAAAGCTGTGCTTATTTCGTTCCCTATACCTGCATTAGCAAACCTCCTGGCCACTTGATTTTAATGTACAGTCTCCCCCCTTACCTGTGGGGGATATGCTGCAAGACCCCCAGTGGATATTTGAAATCACAGATAGTACCAAACCCTATATTCTATGTTTTTTGGTATACATACATACCTAGGATACAGTTTAACTTACAAATTAGGCACAGTTAGAGGCTAACACTAGTAATTAATAGCATAGAACAATTATATTATAATAAAAGTTATGTGAATATGGTCTCTCTCAAAATCTTACTGTATTCTACGCACCCTTGTGATGATGTGAAATGATATAGTACCTATGTGCTGAGATGAAATGAGCTGAGTGACGTAGGCATTGTTACATAGAGTTGGGCTACCGCTGACCTTCTGATGATATGTCAGAAGGAGGGTCATCTGATTGGGGTGATCCTGGATCATTGAAGTAGACGATGTCATGGGTGGATGTCAGCAGCAGACAATGGCGATGTATGGGGAAATTTAATATTTCTGGGCCACAGTTGACCACGGGTAACTGAAACTGCAGATAAGGGGTTTATACACTGTATACACACTTTAAAGCCTCCTGAAAATCTCAGATCGTTCTGTGAAACTATTCTTGTTTCTTGGTTTTTCCCTTCTCTGAACTTATTTGGTTCTGTGAAGACTATCAGAAAGCTAACATTTAATTAGATTCTGTCTTCAAATAACCTCTAATGGTGTTGATATGTTTCTTAGAAACATTTTTGGGAGGGAGAAGCAAGGCATACACTTTTCTTCCGTTTCCTCACAAGTGATCATCTTCAGTGTACAACAGACGGACAGTGGGTTTATATGTCCCCTGAGAAGCTCTAAATGTAGGCTTTCTTCTAGCTTCCTAGTGCCTTGATAGCTATTGCAAAACCCTCAAAACATACTCATGATTTAAGATTACGCTCTTTTGGGTTAGCTGACTTTTTATAGTGGGGCTTTAGAGAAAAGTTATGGCACTAATTATCGGAGCCAGCCGATAAGATTGAACAGTCCTGAGAGGGGCGCTAGGCTGAAAAAAGAGACAGAAGAGAGAGAATTACCGGGAGGACTCCAGTGCTTAATACTGAAGCCCCGAGTTTATTTCACATAGCATATTTAAGGGAGGCACTACGTGCGTCCAGAGCATCAGATCATACAATTAACAATATCATCCTCTGTCCCTGTTCTGTCCCTATTAGATAAGCCAAAACTCCTGTTAGCTAAGCAGTTATATTAAGTATACTTTCTCAAGGCTGTAACTGTGCTTGGTTCCTTGTTCTCAAAAACTTGCTGTTCTTACCAGACTATCAGGATATGCATAGGCATTTGCTTAGGTTGCAGAAAGTATCTAGTAGCAAGCAGCTCTCAAGGCTGCAGCAAGTGGCAGGCAGCTCTCAGCAGCTCTCATGAGGCAAGCAGCTCTCATGGCTCCCAACAACTAATCAAAAAAATAAGGGAAATTCACTGTTGTACTTTCTGTCATCTGTAATAGCCCCATTTATACTTTTTAATCTGTAATGTGTCCCTTTTTATTTTTATTTTTTTAAAATGGCCTTTGAATGTTCAGGATGATGCCCGCCAACTCTTCGTGCTTGCTGGAGCTGCTGAAGAAGGTTTTATGACTGCAGAACTTGCTGGAGTTATAAAGAGATTGTGGAAAGACAGTGGCGTACAAGCCTGTTTCAACAGATCCCGCGAGTACCAGCTTAATGATTCTGCAGCATAGTAAGTATGCAGAACTTCAGAACTAAACTATCTTGAGTAATTACTTGCAAGTCACATATATAATACCTCCAAGTCAATTGTATTGCAGAATTGGCTGACACATTCTTGTACTACTCGGGATAATCAGGATGACAGTATTTGAAAACTTTGTCTTTCTTGTGTGTGTTTGTAGATAGCAATGTTGTTATTTCCTTTGTGTTCAAAAGAGTCTCAAGAGACTCATGCTTATGCAACTCTAATTGAAATATGCAAAATGGGACTGTTTCCAGTGTATTTCCAAGAAAGTATTTGGAACTTCCCAAAGTTTGTGCCAAATGTGGGTGTATCTCTAGGTTGCATGGGACTGGCCAGAAGGGAGGGTGACTGATTTGGGTTCCTTTCATTATACTAATGGTTCCTGAGATGAGTTACGTGTCCAGTGACAGGCACCTTGACTGACGTGTGCCCCTTTCGAAGGGGCACATGGTAAGCCCAGGACATTTTCTCACTGAGTAAAATAGGTCTATACTTGCAAATTGTCAATTTTGTGTTCCCTGTTGCATTAGACATTGTTTACAGATATCTAAGTACAGTTTTTTTGGAAGAAAAATCTGCCCTGATTTTCCAGACAGTGGCCCAGAAAGTTTGTAAACCAAGTTGTGATAAAACCAAAGTGGGGAGTTTCTGCTTGATGATCTATATAGAATTTTAAAAAATCAAGTATTTGTTTCCATAATTTGGTACACTTACTCAGATATGTCAGATAAAATATGAGTAATGTTAATTGGTCTTAAAACATGTGCTGTGCACCCAGTTTATTTTCTTAGTGTGTTCCAAGTGTGCACGCGCTTTGCCACAGTGAAAAACCTGGCCTCAGGGGCCATACCGTGTGATTATCACGTGGCATGTCATTTGTTGCACATCAGAGTACTCCATATGTATTACATAAATGACTCAGTGTGAATGAATAACACACGTTACTCTATAATCCATAGCAATTTCTATAACACTATGCAGTAAAACCTTGGAATGCGCGTAACTTGGTTTGTGAGTGTTCTGTTCCGCAAGATGAGCAAACATTTCTAATACATTTTAATGTGGTAAACGAGCGATGTCTTACAATACGACTAGTTTATTTCCGGAATGAATTATGCTCGCAAACCAAGGTATTACTGTATTTCTTAATCTGTATTTTTAACGTTTTCCAAGTATATAAGCCATATACGTTGTTACATATGTAGTTTATACATGTATATGTAACATCTTATGGAATACGTAGCCCATCTCTCTAACTGGCGTTATCACTTCTACTAGGAAATATTCCTTGGCTCACTGAGTAGGTCCTTGCCTCCCTCTTTTATGAACTCATAATATGATATATTTTATGACCTCCTCCAGCAAGAGGAGCTATTGCAGTAATTAAGGAATATGTCCCAGGGACAGTAGATTGAAATTTGTTTCTCCGTGTGGGGGGACTTCCTGGACCCCCTCAGTCTGCTAAACAACACCCTCTCTCCTGTGCACAGTGCCTGGAGGCGCATGGAGAAGAATATATCACTTTAGCTCCTCATTATTTCATTGTTAGTAGTTCTGACCTTAAGATGGAAATAGTGAAGCCATTTTTCAAGAATGAAGGAAATCATAGAAATCTTTTTCTCCATAGTGGTTCTAGGGCATTTTGATTTCTGAGTTCTTGACTAGAAATGGGGGATGCTGCCAAGTTGCCCATTAAGACTGTCCAACCACCATTTTACACTTTAAATTTCTGATCATTGAAAACAATTGGAATTTTTCACAATGCCTGTTTTTCATTTTTGTCCCATTGAAACATAAATGTGCATTATTTTTAGAGTCTATTAGAACTATAGCAGTTTTAAACAAATAAATGTATCTATGAGTAAGCAGAGCACATTTTAAATAAAAGTAGCTATTACATAGGCACAATTAGTAAAATCTTGGCATGGCCTGTTCAGTTTGTTTATTAAATCAGATTTTCTTATCATAAGGTATAATATTATGTATGTGGAATTAAAAACACAGGTAAAGTACTGGGGGATTATTACCAGTGCAATAATAAGATAATAACATTCTTTTCAGTTCAGTAAGTACAATACAGATAACTCAGGGTATTATCTTTCTGTGTTCTGTTGCGTGTCAGCACCAGATACATGTACTTAACTGTCTGAAACATTTTGGGTTATTAATTCAGTGCTTGGGTAGTTTTCCAGCTCCATCATCAACAAATCAAATATTTATTGAGCTCTTTTTGTTTGCAAGACCTAGTTCTAAATGGCTAAGGAACAGTTTCAAAGGATAACATCAGTTAAAGTCGCAATAGTTGGTGCCTGTCTGAGAAACAAGATGTGACTATTCCTGCCTCCGTACTGTGTTACTGCTCATTCCAGTGTAAATGATATTCCTTTTTCTGTCCCATCGTTCAGATTTCTTTTTATACGCCTCACTATCCATGAATCTTTCTTTAACTGCTCAGGTTTACATTAATCTCTCCATACCTCGCCTTTCTATACCATTATGGACTCTGTAATGACACAAAATTACACAAAATCATTGCAGAGTATGGCACCACCACATTTTTATATCACAGCATATTTGGCATCATTGGCAGAGAGTGATGAATGAGCGACTAAAATCAGTGAGAAGGAAAATATAAATACTGGTATAGAGAGCCAGTAAAATGCAGAGTAAATGATCATGTGTAGTGTTTCCCGTACGTCACGTAAGGCAGGTTGAAAAGGAATGACACCCAGTTCAGCTTTGGTCAGGTTTCCTCACCGTCTTCTCAAAAACCAAAACTTTCTAAATGCTCAACAGAAGAGTAATAATGTCTGGAACATAAACACAGTGCTACCTCAAAAAAAAAGTGAAGTAAAGAAGTTTAAGAAACAAGCACATGGTGTGCTGTGATTTTGGGTGTTTTTAAAGTTACTCTTAGTCTGTTTTCTATTCCCAACAATGAGGATTACTAATTACTGTCCTTAAGAAACAAAGCACATACCATTTTAAAAATGTTAGAAGGGTTTTGTGACTAGAGAAGTATAAATATTTTCATTTCAGTGGGATTTGTGTAAGATATAAACTTAAATTGGTTGTGTTACATCATTAGACATTTAAGAAAACTATCAAACTTCCAGTAACAGAATATTGGATGCCTTAGAATGCTTTACTCTCTGGTTTAGGTGATCTTTATTGGCTATATTAACTGCTAGAGTATTTTTCTTCTGTTTTTCAGCTATTTGAATGACTTGGACAGAATAGCACAACCAAATTACATCCCAACTCAGCAAGATGTTCTCAGAACCAGGGTGAAAACTACAGGAATTGTTGAAACCCATTTTACTTTCAAAGATCTCCACTTTAAGTGAGTAGCTTCTTAGTATGTGATTTATAAATTTAGATATAAGACACATTGTGTAGGAAAAATGGTAAAATAATAAAAGTTTAAATAAATTTAGAGTTGGAATTACAAAAAATTTTTCTCAGATAATTGAACAAAAGAATTTTTGGGTGAAAGAGGACAAGAAACATTATTAGGAGTAATATTTATATTTTTATTTTAAAAAATAGCCATGAAAATTTATTTTGGCTACATTTTTCACATTGATTCAAATAAAAATTGTTTTTAGCTTTTATTTCTAAATAGAAAATACTGCTCCAATATTGTATATTTTGGAAAAGTATTATCCATTTTTAGGTAAAAGAGAGTTGTACTGATAGGTTATATTCTTATTTATGGAAACAATTAAAATCAAGGTACCTTTTGAAATTTTTTCATGAAAATTTTTATTCATGCAAACTGATTAAAAGTGTTCATTTAATGTAGAGTGTACTGATTATTAACTCCCTGAGGTCTGAGCAGGGAAGCACTGAATTGCAGTAGCTTGCAGAAACAGGGATCTTGGGAGTTCATTTTGTCCCGTTTGCTGATTTTATAGTGAACCAGGCTTAGGGAAGTTCCGGTAAACATTACATTCAAATTTACAGAACTACCTTTTTCTTTTTCCAATAAATAACAATTTTCAATGTATGCAAAAAAAACTGCTGGACTTTGCTTCAGTTAAGTCTAATGCTGTGAAACAGTAAAGATAATAAAGCAGAAGTTCTGAAAGCATCAAAAAAAGGTTCCTAGTCAAAGATAAACAAAAACAAATAAGCATCAGCTCCTGTCATAAAAAAGCTGACAATTACGAGTTGTGGGAAGCACAGTTAAATATATGTAACTATACCTCTTGATTCCTTCCGTAAGTATTTTAAATACATTTATTGTCATTTGTCACTAATTTATCCCACATTCAGTGGTTTATATAATTGAGTTTTCCAGAAAACTAAAATTTAATTTCAATTTCTATAGCAGCTTCCCTCCAAAAAACAAACATCGCCCTGCTTCTTAAACAGAGATACAGATCATAATTAGCTTATCTGACCATGTAACTTTACGCTTTAATACATGGTATGGTTTTGCATCTGCTATTAATTTTCTTTTTGTGTTTTCACTATTTTTTTAAGCTGTCAGTAGACTTTTTTTTTGTTGCTGTCATTCTCTCTTATTGAAATCATTTACCTTCTCTTGGTCTGCTTACTACTTTTAGAATATTAAATGACTAAACTCAGGAATATTAAAATATTGTTATTTTAAATAATCTGTTATATCTTATTTGAGAAAATTATAAAGTGATTTAATTATAAGGAAGTTCACTGTTAGAATGAGGCTTTAAGGTTTTTTGGTTTTTTTGTTTTTAACCTAGTGCACCTTAGATTCTGATGTTTTGCTTTTTATTTACCTTGCTTTAAGACCATATTCTATAACAAACTTAAGTTGTTATGTTCAGACAGTGGTTTTATTCTGACCACATAGCTTGATGAAAAAAATGCATGCTGTTGGGGTATGCTGGTTAGGCCTCTAGACCTAAGTTCCTGTTAGGTAAGTGGGCCAACTTGGTTAAGATTCTTAACAGAGTATGTTACCATCTCGCCCATTGTCAGAAGTTTAAACATAAAATGAGGTACTGACTCTAAAGGAGATGGTGTAGACGTGAGAGCTCTGTGAATGGTGAGTAATGGCAGTGGTAAATGTTAAGTTAGTCATTTGCGCTTAAGGTAATCTAACTATGTAAAACTCACTTTCAATCTGGTTAGTTTTACCTTAAACATTCACCTTCAGCCCGTTCTGTTCACTGCCAGTCTAGGTTTCTCGAGTTGTCATTTCAACATCCAGCAAGTACTGGGAGTCAGTAAAGTTGTTTCTCACCGCCATCCTTCCAGGAAACCCATTTATCTGCTCTGTTTAGTCTCTGCGGGTGAGATAGTTTCACAGGATGTATTTAGTTACTGTTTTCACTTTGTTGACTTAAAGATAAACATAGGTTTGTCAGGAGCTTCAGATAAACTTTGTCTTATTTTGGATTTGAATTATTTTAAATTACTATCATCGCAAACATATGGTTCCAGATTTGCTTTTTATATGTTAAATGAGCCTCCTAAGAATGAGGGCAGAAATGTGCTTAGAATAATTCTACCGGAACTCTTCAGTTTGTTTATCATTTTTGTATTTTGTTTTATAATTTGTTGTCTGATTTTAACTGGTTATGTAAAATTTCAGTTTCATTTATTTTGTGATATGATTAGAATTAAATTCAAAGTGAAGCAAATAAATTATACTTTAAGAATATATCTTATCACCTCTGTGACTAGGCATTTGTGGAAAGTGTCTACATGGATTATTTTGCTTTAAAGAATCAGGTTTTATTTTACTTTGTTATTTTTGCTGAATATAAAATCACAGCATACCTTCTATTATAAAAGTATCATAATAAATGACATTTATATTTCTTTTCTATAGGTAATATGAAAGTGTAATAGGTTTTGTAATATTTATGGGGTTGATTTTCATATATGGTCAACTAACTTTATACCAATCAGTCTTGGTATCAGACGATAGTCTGAGGATAAGTCAGCACATCTCAGGAGCTCCAGTATCCCCTTCCATCTTCCATCCCTCTAAAAAGAAACCCCTAAGACAACTCAAATTCACTCACTATTTGATGTTAGTCAAAAGTCTCATCTTTTCATACGAAGGAGAACATATAATTTTGTTCTGTCTTGGGTTAACTTTTTTAAATAATAGAAGTTCAGATTTTGAAGATAACTAATATGTGTGTGCATCCGGTTCCTCTTTGCTTCATAGTTTGTTCCTCAGTCTATCCCTTTCCTCTTGCGTTTTCCTACAGGAGCGAGGAGAAATAAGGCTGCACCTTGCACACTTTGCTTGGAAATTTCCTCAGTTCAATATCCAAGTTCTTCTCGTTACAAGTTCTGCCTGATACCCAACAGGAGAACGTAGTTAAGCAAAGTTTTTGCCACTTAAAAAAAATATATTTTTTCTCCAGTGTCCAAGAACATGGTTTTCATTTCCTTCTGAGACCTCATGAAAAATATTTAACATTTAGATCTCTCCCAACATTGTGTTCATGATGATATATGTGTTCTCTACAATAGTTTTTCTACCATCTGCTTCACTTCTAAGTCTCTCCAAAATCACCTTTAATGTCCATGTTTCTCACCAACCATCATTCCAAGGCAACCTGGGCATTTTCTGTCAAGTAACTCAAGATTCTTCCAGTCTCTATCTATTACCCGGATCCACAGCCATTTCCACATTTTTAGGTATTTGTTACAGCAGCACCCAACTCTGAGTACTAAAATTTGTATCAATCAGTGTTGTCCAGAAGGTTCTGTTTATTTCAAGGACTTGGCTTACATGACTGTGGGGGCTGACAGGTCACAGTCTGTAGGACAGGCTCGGATGGAAACTGAGTCTTAAGGCACAATTTCTTTCCCTTCTGGGAAATCTTCTGTTTCTGCTCTTCAGGCCTTTCAACTGATCTGGAGTCCACGCAGGTTATCAAGAATAATCTCCTTTATTGAAAGTCAGCTGATTATAGATGTTAACCACAACTCTAAAATACTTTCACAGGAGCACCTAGATTCATATTTGATTACATAACTATGTATGATAGCCTAGTCAAATTAACACATACAACTATTACAGAGGGAAAATGTGGGACAGGGTGGGTTTGCTTATTATGTTGAGTGGTCAGGAAATATGTGACATTTGATCAGAGAAGTTATCTAAAATATATTATCTCTCTGGTAAAGTTCTTTTCAAATTGTGTTCCTTGGCAATTTAACAAATGTGTAATCATTTTAATGTATTATCTTGTTAGATCTTTCTTACCAGCTGTCCTTTTAGTATCTTACCATTTTTATTCTGTGATAGAATCATTTTCTTATATGGCGTTCTTAAACTTAATGAACAATTTATTAGCTAAACCAAGAGAATGAAGGTCACTGAAATGATGATAAAGTGACAATACTAGTTGATGTTCAGATTTGGTTTATAGGCCAATACTACTCTACTGGGAAAATTCTTTGTGCTGCCTAAGATTAAATAGGGACTATTTTAATTAGTGCACCCTTTAGATAAATGGAGCCTTTAAAAATGTACCAGTTTGCATAGTGTTTCCATTATATAATTGGCTATTTCTAGGTTGCATAACAGACTGTAAATTTCAGCTTTTGCTTAACTTAATAAACTTACAAGAAAAAGAGGAAAATACCATTGTCTTTATACTTTTGTGTTAACTACCCTGTACACTAACCAACAATGGTCTACTGTTGTATATTGCATAAAAATTGAGTTTTTTCACTCTAAATTTTAAGACAATTCTTAGGGCCATCCATTTATCTTATATTTCATTTCTCACATTTTCTTTTATACCATGGCTTTACTTTTTAATTTAGGCAACCTGTTGGTCCCTATCTGAGTATGACTTGCTTGCTCAGCTTGCTTTTTCTTACCTGAAATGGTTTCTCCTGCACATCAAAGCCCTGTGTATTGCCTCTGAGAGAAAACAACATTTTGTAGTGGGGAGAAGGGGCCATGTACTCTGTTCCTAATGTTTTGTGACATTGGAAAATTGAATATACTCTATTCTCTGCATTTCCTAGTTGCTTCATGTGACTTCTCGGTGTTTACACATAGTACAGTCCATTCATTTGTGTTTGCTTTAATGTTCTGTTCTAATTGTTCTCATGTGTTATTGAATGTATTGTTTTTGAAGGTATTTTGGGTTTGGGGGGTTTTGCTTTGAAATACTGTACCTATAATCAAAACTTTTTAAAAACCAGCAGACTTTTTTCCATTTGTGAAAACCAATTTCTGACATTATTTTTGTCCCATAAAGTCCTTTTTTCCTTGCTTCCTATCCCACATCCCCCTGATAGCTTGAGGCATCTTGTTGATAATGTAGAAATCCTCAGAGCTTTTGGACATTTAGTGTGATTTCAAACTCATTACTTGTCCACTACAGGATGTTTGATGTGGGAGGACAGAGATCTGAGCGGAAGAAATGGATTCATTGCTTTGAAGGTGTGACCGCCATCATTTTCTGTGTAGCGTTGAGTGACTATGACCTCGTCCTGGCTGAAGATGAAGAAATGGCAAGTAGAACCACCTTTAATGAAAGATTGAGCATGAAATATGAAGAGCTGAAGATGTTACCAAAAATATTTCTGAGAAAAATTCTTGAAAAATTCTTTGAATTTCAAATAATTCTCTGAATTATTTGAAAGTTTGGGCTGTTTAACTTTCCTGTTTCCGTACGAAAAGGGAAGTTTACTAACGAAACGCAGATGGAGCCTAAGAAAAAGGAAACGACTGAGAGTTAATCTCCCCTCAGCCCTATGTGCGCTTAACTGTGCATTTCCTATATCTGGTAGTGTCTACGTACTGAATAAAAATAAAGTTAGTTCCATAATAGTCCTTGGCTTCTTTTTCTTAGCTTAGTACTTCTGCCAGCTCAGTAATCTTTGATCCACGTCATGTTTTGTGATTGCCATATAATTTTCAGATGCGTTTCATTACAGTATCATTAATCTGGAGGAAATATTTTTAAGTAGAAATTTAAAACTGTCATTTTAAATTAACTTCAGTTAACAAACTGGGGAAAAGGTAGAAATGTCAGTTTTATTTTTTTTTAAATCAGGAATGTGCAGTTATAGTGCAGTAAATGCAGTGCGCCATCATACATTCATTCCTCTCATTTTGGCACTCTAACATATATCTATGCCCTTTTTGAAACCACAGATGCTGAAAGGGCAAGAAACAGGATTGGAGGTTTCCTTTCCGAATGTACCTTTGTATTTAGGGTGTTGGGCTAATTGTGTTTCAGCTTACTCAGTTTAATTTATTTATCTTCAAAAACCTTTACTTATCTTCTAATGGAAACTTCAGTTAACTTGGCCTCCTAGATTGCCAGGTGCTGCCCCAGGATAGTCCCTGGTACTGTGACACATAGTGGACATTTAGCCAGTGCTGGATGAATGTAAAAAGTAATGAGTGATGTAGACACTTAGTCTCACCTAAACTCAAAGTGTGCCAGAAGTGTACTCTTGTGGTATTTTATATGTTTTTCTGCTGACTAAGCTCTATTTTGTTAACGACAGTTGTTATTTTTTAAAAGTAATATTTCTCAATCCTTGCCATTATAACAAACTGATTGTATTCTTTCCTGTTGTAGAACCGAATGCATGAAAGCATGAAGTTGTTTGACAGCATATGTAACAACAAATGGTTTACAGATACATCTATTATACTTTTTCTAAACAAGAAGGATCTCTTCGAAGAAAAAATCAAAAAGAGCCCTCTCACTATATGCTATCCGGAATATGCAGGTATTTTACTTACTGTAGATATCTTGTCAAGTCACATATTTCTAAGTGAATGTTCCCCTAAGGCAAGATTTCAATTGTTGATTTGAATTTCTTAGCTTAGTAATTCTTACCTTAAGAGAAATCACCTATAAAGTTATATTTAGGCACAAGGAGTTACTTGAGGTTTAGATTAGATTTATTTAGAATAGCATCTATTTTATGGAAAAGCTGTTGAATAATTTTCTGTGCTGACTACGAGTCTTCCTAAACTTAAAATTCTGATTTCTTCATGTAGTTAACAGATCTTGTGTCTATTGTGTGATGCACAATAAATGAGACATATCTCTGTTCTCATCTCAAAGACAGATGTATCATGAACAAATAATAGCAGTGTATAATATGCCACTACAGAGGAACATGGAAGGCAAAAAATAATCAAGAAGAAATTTGCGAGTTAGCTAACAACTCAAGGGAATCAGGGAAGGTTTCACAGGAAATCCAAACTTTGGTAATGAGACTATTAATGGCATTTAATTTTATTACTATGGAAAGTGGTCTGCAGTGAGAAAAGGAGACCTGAGATGCAGTTCAGGTTTTTCCATAATGAACTCTTTGATCTTGAACAAGGCAATTAATTTACCTGGGTTTCAGTATCCCATCTGTAAAATCAGAAGTTGGGCTAAAACGTTGGTGTGGTTTAGGTCTGTTCCTTGGAACACCTCCTGGGCTGCTACTGAAAGCGGGTGCCAGGAACAGAGACACAGATCCACTCCGCACACACACTCACACAACTTCTCTCTCATTAAAGCACAGTAACTTAGCTTTCATCTGCCTTATATGTTGGGTTTCTGAAAAAGATTTTATTTTAATGAAGAGAACTCTGTGCCTAAAAAGTGAGAGAGAGTTTGACTGCTACTGGTTTATATTATCTCAATCTACATATTCAAAGAGTTTGGTTAATTTAGCTAATTGACAGAAAAGTTGCCCTTACTCTATCCTTCCTGTTAAAAAAAAGTCTCAAGAATTTGTTTCATTATAAACAAAACTTTGGTCAGTATTGAGTAAATTGTATGATGAGTATTTACTGCCTTTTCAGAGGTGATGTTAAAACAACCTGTGATATCAATGCTCTTATTTGCCACTCATGCTAGTGAGAGTGTCGGGGCTCAATAAAGTAACACAGTCCAAATCCAGACCTGTCTTTCTCACTCCTGCACCTACACCATTAACAACCAGGCCACACTTAATTAAATTCTTATTGGAACCAGGGGGTGAGGGAGGTCCTTCAATAAATATAATCACACTACTCATTACAGCCGATTTTATATACTGCAAAGTTATACTCCGGTTGAAAATGATTTCACACAGTGGCTTATTTTAAAACTTTTGTTTTCTTTTTGAAAGTCATAGTATCCTAGGTCACCTTATTCAGGAACAGTTTCAGTGCTTATTAGAAACCAAATTATTTATAGTTCTAATTCTAAAATGAAGTTATTCAGACTCAGGGTGGTTCAGTTTTGCCGTTACTTTAATCTGTCTTTCAGTTTATTTCTGTAATTTTCTATTATGAAAGAGTCATTTTGTGTGACCAGCGTACCCAAATGATTCTATAAATATGACATATACCTACAGGGATTTCAGAACAAGCAAGAATATGCTTGTTAGTCTTTCTTTGCCAGGTATTTAGTGTGTACAAGAATTCTCCTTATGTTTCAAGTTAATAGGAATCCCTGAGCTCAGAATCTTTGAACAAAGAGAGTATCATATAATTATTTCACACTCCTGGTGTTAAAATTATAATTTAATCTTCACTGCGCACCCTAATTATTGAGTTGCCTCTTGTTTCAGCCTCAGCTCTTAGCTCTTGTGGCTGTTGCTTTCCATAAAAGAACCCTGTGTACTCTCCAACCACTCAGCTTATTTTCTACTTCTACCTGTTCTTTTATTTTTATTCACATGTCGGCAGTTCACCACATTCCATCTGCAGCCCTGTAATCTTTTATCAAGCACTGTATCCTTCCATAGTCATATTTATTCTCACCATGTTAAATTCTGCTATCAACTCTGATTTCTGTCCAGAACATCAAACTTGCATTTCCAGCTAATTGTTGAACATGTACTTGTTTTTCAGCACCTGAAACTCAAACTAAACCCATGATACTTTTTTTTCCTCAAACCTCTGTTCTTAAACCAGGCTATCATCTATACTTACCTTTATTTAGGACAGTTCTCTCACATGTTGGAAAATATCCATCACTTCTCCCCCTACCCCCATCCTTACCATTCTCTTCTTAAGACTTAAAATCAGATTGAGAAATGTGCTCATAGTTTATTCATGTGTCTTGTTGCTCTTGGGATTAGGTGATATAACTACATGGAACACATACAGGAAATTGAGCTATGCACTCAGTGATAGCTATTTTCCCAAAATATATTTTTAATATAGAGGTTGCATTAGGTTATGTGTGAACAACACACTGTTTATTGCTTTAGAATTTCAGAGCATCAAACTTTTTTTAATTTAATAAAATAAAATAAAATTTTATGTGTAAAAGCACAGCAATATCTTGGTTTGCGAGCATAATTCGTTCTGGAAACAAACTACTTGTATTGCAAGACATCGCTCGTTTACCACATTAAAATGTATTATTGGGTTGTCGAAAAAGTCATGACCCATTTTTGCAATGAAAAACAGAAAAAATACATCATGACTTTTCTGACAACCCAATAGAAATGTTTGCTTGTCTTGTAGAACACTCGCAAACCATGTTCCTCATAATCCAAGGTTTTACTGTATATGGTTGTCTGCTAGCTGCTTAAAAGAGTTGAAATGTATTTTGACAACCTAGAGAAAATGGATAAATTCTTAGAAATACATAGCCTACCAAGACTGAATTACAAAGAAATACAGAATCTGAACAGACTTATTACTGGTAAGAAGATTAAATCAGTAATCAAAACCCTTCCAAACAATAAAAGTTCATGACCAAATGTTCTCACTAGTGAATTCTACCAAACATTTAACGGAGAATTAATACCAGTTCTTCTGAAACTCTTCCAAAATAGAAGAGGACAGAACACCTCCAAACTCATTTTACAGGGCCAGTGTTACCCTGATACCAACACCAAACACAGATACCATAAGAAAAGAAAATTACAGGTCAATGTCCCTGATGAACACAAGTACAAAAATTCTTAACAAAATATTAGCAAATCGAATTCAACAATACATTAAAAGGATCATATATCATTTGCTGTTACTTTCATCTTACTTGCATGATCAAGTGGGATTTATTCCATGGATGCAAGGATGGTTTAATATCTGAAAATCAGTGCAGTATACCACCTTAACAAAATGTTGGATAAAAATTATATGATCATTTCAATAGATGCAGAAAAGTATTTGATAAGATTCAAATTTATCATATATGATAAACACTGAACAAAGTGGGTATAGAGGGAATGTACTTCAACATAATAGAGGCTATATATGACAAGCCGACAACTAACATTATACTCAATAGTGAAAAGCTGGAAGTTTTTCCTCTAAGATCAGGAATGAAATAAACAAGAAATCCCAACTCTTGCTACTTTTATTCAACATAGTATTGGAAGTCCTATCCAGAGAAATTAGACAAGAAAAAGAAAAGGCATCCAAATTGGAAAGGAAGAAGAAAAAGTGTCACTATCTACAGATGACATGTTATATATAGGACACTCTAACAACTCTACCACAAAACTGCTAAACTCATTCAGTAAAGTTGCAGGATACAAAATTAATATACAAAAATCTGTTGCATTTCTATACACTATAATGAACTATCAGGAAAATCAAGAAAAAAGCCCCAGTTACAATTGTGTCAAGAACAAAATGCCTAGGAATAAATTTAACCAAGGAGGTGAAAGACTTGTACACTGAAAACTCTGAGACACTGATGAAAGACATTCAAGAAGACACAAAGGAAAGATATTGTTAAAATGACCATGCTACCCAAAACAATCTACAGATTCAGTGCAATTCTATCAAAATTCCAGTGACATTTTTCACAGAAAGAATAATCCTAAAATTTGTATGGAACCACAAGAGACTTCAAATAGCTAAAGCAGCCTTGAGAACAAAGCTGGAGGCATCATGCTCCCTGATTTAAAATATATTACAGTGTTCTAGTTATCAAAACAGTGTGGTATTGGCATAAAACAGATACACAGATCAATGGAACAGAATAGTTCAGAAATAAACTCATGAATATATAGTCAATTTATGACAAAGGAGCCAAGAATATACAGTGGAGAAAGGGCACTGTCTTCAGTAAATGCTGTTGGAAAAACTGGGCAGCCACATGCAAAAGAAAACTGAACCACTATCTTACACCATACACAAAATTAACTCAAAATGGATTAAAGACTGGAACATAAGACCTGAGACCATAAAGCCCAAGAAAACAGTTGGTAAGCTCCTTGACGTCTTGGATTGACACCAAAAGCAAAAGCAACAAAACCAAAGGAAACAACGAGGACTACATCAAACTAAAAGGCTTCTGCCCAGCAAAGGAAACCCTCACCAAAATGAGAAGGCAACATCCTGAATGGGGGGAAATATTTGTAAACCTTTTTATCTGCTAAGGGGTTAATATCCAAAATATGTAAAGAACTCATACAACTCAATAGCCAAAAAACCTAAACCCAATTGAAAAATGGGCAGGGGATCTAAGTAGACGTTGTCCCAGGAAAATATACAAATAGCCATCAGGTCCATGAAAAGGTACTCAACATCAGTAAACATCAGGGAAATGCAAATCAAAACCACAATGAGATATCACCTCCCACCTGCTAGAATGGCTGTTATCAAAAAGACAAGAAATAAGTATTGATGAGGATGTGTGGAAAAGCAACCCTTGGGCACTGCTGGTGGGAATAGTAATTTTGGTGACTCCATTGTAGAAACCATATAAATGTTCTCAAAAATTAAAAACAAGTACCATATGACCCAGCAAGTCCACCTCTGAGTATTCATCTGAAGAAAACAAAAACGCTGACTCAAAAAGATGTCTGCACCCCCATGTTTATTGCAGCATTTACAGTAGCCACCACATGGAAACAGCTGGTGAACTGATGGGAGGGCTAGCCTAGCACTGCCGTATCTATCATAGGTGGCAGTTTGTACATTGCATCTTCATGACATGGAATGAGTCTCAGATGTGGAGTAGAGGGTCTCAGAGCGGCTGTATTGAGCAGGCTGAGTATTAAAAGACCTGGAAGCCAGGCAAATGATTTTGTGTTATTACTGCAAACAATTTTTTTTCAAATGAACATTTGATTGAAGTATTACATAGGTACATATGTAAAATATATACATAACAAAAAAACAGCACAAATATGAAGCTCATTGAATTTTTAAAAGTGAAAATACTGATATATTTACCCCTCAGGTCAAGAAGTATAATAGAACATTTCCAGGTTCTCAGATGCCCATCATGGCCCTCCTGGTCTGACTGGCCAAACCCCTCACATACTCTCATGCAGTAAACATTATTATGACTTATCCTTGTTGATTAATTGTATTGTTCTCACACTTCTTTGTTTTCTAAACATCAGTTGAATCATACAGTGTATACTCTTTGTATCTGGCTTTATTTGCTCATGAGTATGTTTATTAAACTTATCCATGTTATTGTGTGTAGCAATGGTACTTTCATTCTCTTTACTGTAGAGCAGCTTGTTTCATGAATATACTGGAATTTATTTAGCTGGATTGTTTCCTAAACTAGAAGTTCTGCTGTTAAGAGTCTTTATTGTTTTCTGGTGAACAAATGTATGTAGTTATGTCAAGGGCACATCCAGAAACCGAATTACTGGGTCACAGAGTATGCATGAGATTATTTTTAGACACTGCCAAACAATTTCTGGAGTGTTTGTACTCAGAAGTCTCTAGTCAGTTACATGAAAGCAGGAGCGTGTCATTCGCTTGTTTGTAACCTCGTAGCCGATAAACCATATTTTAGACCCTTGTACAACTTTCTAATAAAAAAAAGTAAGAAATGCTAATTAGTGTGCATATAGGAAAGTGAATACAAAATACAGATCAGTGTTCAGCCAGCATTTTTTGATGGCTAGTCTAGAACTGAAATACCATGCCACCATCAGAGAACTGAGTGGGTCAGTGTTGGGATGTAGGGTACAAAGGATAGGAAAAAAGGCTTTGGGAGACAGAGGCAAAAACAAAGATCATATGGAATACCATGTTTTTTGGCTTGGGGAGTTTTTTTAAGGATAACTTATAGTCGTTAAAATTAGTTAACATTGGGTATTTTTTATTTTTCTTTTTACTGACAAGTCTGATTAATATTTTCATTTACTCTCTCTTTTTTTAATTTACACCCCTCACAAAGTGATAACCCCCCCTCCCAGTCTACTACTCTGACATCATACATAGCTGTTATAATATAATTGATTATATTCCCTGTGCTGTATTTTACATTCCATGACTACATATGTAATTATAGTTGACATTCATTGTTACTCTGCATCAGCTTCAGGTGTACAGTACAGTGGTCAAGCATCCACACAGCCCATGAAGTGATCCCTCTGATAAATCCAGTGCCCATCTGACACCCTACATGATCTTTACAACATTACTGATTATATTCCCCATACTGTATTTCACATCCCCATGGCTATTTTGTGACTACTAATTGATACTTTCTAAACCATTCACCTTCTCCCCCGCCCCCCAGAACCCTTCCATCCAGCAAAAAATAGACACAGAGATGCAGAGAAAAACATTGGGTATTTTTCATTTAGAAGAAATAGTTTCTCTCATTCTAGAAGGAAAAATACAATTATGGAGTCCACATATTTTATATGTATGAAGATGACTTCAGTATGTTAAGGTTTGCTTTGCTTAGCTGTATACGCATTTTAACTTTTTGCCTTATGTTTCTTTCCTTTTCCCATCTCAGGCTCAAACACATATGAAGAGGCAGCTGCATATATTCAGTGTCAGTTTGAAGACCTCAATAAAAGAAAGGACACAAAGGAAATATACACCCACTTCACATGTGCCACAGACACTAAGAATGTGCAGTTTGTTTTTGATGCCGTAACAGATGTCATCATAAAAAATAATCTAAAAGATTGTGGTCTCTTCTGAGTTTTGCAGTTAATGGTAAAATGCATTTCCAAACCAAATGAGTACTTATATGTGGATCTCTCTAGACTAGAGTCTTGTAGCAACACAGAATGTAGCATATGGATAATGTGTCTGGGACCTGACCAAAGTTGTTCTGTTTCGTTTTCTTTGACTGAAAGTAACAGAAAGACCTTTTCTTAAATGTGAGAGGAGGTCCAGCAGTGTGAAACCAAGGACAGTGTTAAAGCTAGACTCTAGTGTATTGATGATTTCTGCGTAAGTGTAAATATGCAAATGTATGTATACATGTATTTATAACTTTACTTTTTCACATTACTTTTAGGTTTTAAGAGTGGCAACTGACAATTCCAGTGTGATGGCTTTGGAAATAACAGATATATTAAGTACTTTGTACTGAAGGACAGATTATTACTGCGTGTGCCAGTTTCAAACAGCTTTATTTATGTTCATGGTCCTGTAAATTTTTAAGTACATTCATTAATATTAGGACACATTGCAGCCCTTATCTTGATTATATGTATACTTGTAATCATAAAAATGTTATTTGTACAAACATGGCACAGATTATTTTAATAACATGATTTGTTCTTTCAATTTAATGTTCTTAAAGATTGAATATCCCTGCCTTTGAATCAGTTATTTAAACATTGTGTGCATTTCATGTTTTCTTTTAAGAGTGCATGTTGATCTGATTCTACATTAGATTTGGTATAAACTAAATTTTCTTATTTTGAGGATATACTGTCTTAGACTTATTATACTTAATTTTTATTCAGTTGGTTTGTTTTCACTTTGAATTTTAATATTTGGATGGTATTCATGCATTTCCTTAAAGGTGATGCCAGATTAATTTTTATATACTTAAGTAACTACCTTTTTATTTATAACTATGTTTAGGTGGATGGTGAGAGATTTTAGGGGTAAAATATATGTCAGCATAATGAATTTTGAGACATTCATTTGTGTATTTCCTTTGGGAAATCCCTCGTACCCAGCATATATGATAGCTCTTTGTTTGGAAGTTAACAAGAAAGACCTTTACTCTGCTGCTGATATAATGCAAGCTTTTAATTTGTATAAGTAACTAGCCTCAAATTTAATTATCACACTATATTGTTACTTTTTTCTCTTACATTATTCAAATTTCCTCCACTTTCTTGAGTTTAAATTTCTTTTAAAATTGTGCTATTTCTGAGAGTGAAACAGGCAATTACACTTAGAAAATTAGTAATAGTATTTAATAAAGTCAGTGATTGCTATGAATGCTCAAATAAGTGTTACATATCGACTAGATGCTGAACTTTGATAGTCATTTTTCTTTTGATTATTCACAATGTGTCTTGCGGCCTCGTTTAATCAAAATTCCTCACCCTACTTGCTTTTTTTTTACTCATCTTGAAAAAGTTAGCCTTTCAGTAAGTTTTGTGGGTAAGTAGTTTTTAAGTTTAGCTATGTGCTGTCATTTGTTGGATTTTGTTGAAGTGTATTTGTTGAAGTATGCGTATATGTGTGGGTCGGTAACCACAAACTACATTTATATCTGTTTCATTTGGGGGATTTTGTTGTTTTTTTGTAATGTAAAGAAACGCAAAATTATCAAAATTTCTTAAATGTGTTAGTTTAGATTCTTTATGTGCCTTTCCTGAAAGATATGTTTTCATTAATTTTACCAATGGGAGACCTGTAATATCCATATTATAAAGGTATGTATGAAATTCAACTATACTATGAATAAATTTGGATCATGAGAAATACGGTTTTAAAAGCCACAAAGAAGCACATACTGGTTATCATCATTGATGAATTCCTGAACTTTATTCTGTGTAATTGTGTTACTAATAAATACTAATAAATTTAAATTTTTAAAATTTTACAAACCTGTTGGCTAAAAACATTTTGCATTAGGATATAAGTATCAGTCTGTAGTATGTTTGTTTCTTCTCTATCTGTGCTGTCTTACTGCAGTTTCATCTACTCCAAAAGATTGAGTGTTCCCTGCCCCAAGTTTTCTCATGAGATGTGGTGTCACGTTTGGAATTTCCTACTTGATATCTCCTCCTGAGAATGTATTGCCTGCACCCACTCAGTACGCCCAAAACCACATTCATCGTCATTCTCCCTTTAGGTCAGTTCTCTTCCCCTGACCGCCGTTGTAGCCACTCAGTGCCATCATTCGTTTAATCCTTAGGAGGGTAGCTTTCTAGCCATTTAGGACTCTTCTTAGTCCTCATCTCCATCTCTAATAAGCCAACATTTCTCAAAATCCTACTTGTCCAATTCCTTACATACAATTTTGTTTTATTTTTCTGTTTTATTTTTCCTTTCTATCCCAGGATCACACACTGAATTCAGGTCTTTGCTTCACTTTCACTTGAAATGACTTAATGAAACTCCCCACCCCCCATTCTCCCTTCTGTAATCCAGGTGAGTTATCTCAACATAGAACTATGGCTATTTTCTTCTGTGCATTGATCTGCATTGGGTTGACTGTCAATAAAACTAAACCTAACTTAGCCTCCCATTCAAGGCTCTTCATCATCTGAGCCTACTTCACTGCATCCCCACTCCTCTCCCACACTACATCCTAATAGTGCTTTGTGCATAGCTAGGGGCTTTTCTCCAAGCATTATTCTACCTGCTACCTGAGATATGCTTAAAACAACCCCCAGAAATGGGAGGAAGTGTCCATTTGTGTCTGTTAATGTCATTTTATTTATTAGCACTTTTTTGTGCATTTGTAGATTTCAACTGGCATTTGTCCTTTGGTCCTTTTGGGAACTGCATGGTTCTGGTAGGATTGCCAATCTTATTTCTCACCTCCCTGGCCATAGGCTCAGGCCTCACCAATCCTCTGACACTGGGCAAGGAACCCAAACAGAACCAACCCAATCCCATTCCTAACGTTTCTAATGCTGTTCTGGTGTCCAAGATTCCCTTCTTTCATTCCAGTACTGAAAAACTCCTTTTATACTTCATCTAAGTATTCGGGTTTAATCTCCAAAAAGTCCTGACTAACGTTCATATGTTCTTACTGAAAGCCAACAGTGACTGTGAGAGAGATCAAAAAAAGCTCAGAGAGGATAATTAACTTGAGAAAGATCAGCTCAGGGTTTCACACCTATGACTCCTGACTTCATGCGTGTCAGAGAACTCCAAGGAATGCTGCCTTATTTCCAGAAAATGAATAAGTCATCTTTTAACTACCCCCACTTTCACCTTCTGAACCATAATACATTTTTAGATTACAGTTGACCCTTGAATAACATGGGTTTGAACTGTATATGTCCACCATATGTGGCTTTTTTTCCAATAAATAATGTAAATGTATTTTCCTTATAATTTAATAACATTTCCTATTCTCTACCTTACCTTATTGTAAGAATACAGTATATAATACATAACACTTGCAAAATATGTGTTAATCAGCTGTTTATGTTCTCAGTAAGGCTTCTGATCAACAGTAGGCTCTTAGTCAAGTTTTTGGGGAGTCAAAATTTATGTGGATTTTCAGATGTGGTGGTGTCAGCATCTCTAATCCCTGAATTGTTTAGGGTTAGCTGTAAAAATACATAAGAACAAAGCCAGAGGTAGCATGCACCCTGATTTCAAACTATATTACAAAGCTATAGTAATCAAATCAGTATGGTTTTGAAATAAAAACAGATCAATGGAACAGAATAAAGAGCCCAGAAATAATCCCATGCATATATGACCAATTGATTTGCAATGAGGAAAGGGCTATCTCTTCAATAAATGCTGTTGGAAAAACTGGACCACTATCTTACACCATGAACAAAAATTAACTCAAAATGGATTTGAGTGTAAGACCTGAAACCATAAAACTCTTAGAAGAAAACAGGTGGGAAGCTCCTTGATATCAGTATTGGTGATGATTTTTTGGACTTTACACCAAAAGCAAAGGCAACTAAATAAAAAATAAACAAGTAGGTGTACATCAAACTGTAAAGGCTTGTGCCCAGCAAAGGAAACCATCAACAAAATGAAAAACCAATCTACCGAATGGGAGAAGATATTTGACAACCATATATCCGCTAAGGGATTAATATCCAAAAAATATAAACTCAATTCAATAAGCAAAAAAAAACAATGTAGTTTAAAAATGGGCAGAGGATCTAAATAGACATTTTTGCAAAGAGAACACAAATGGCTGACAGGTACATGAAAAGATGTTCAGTATCACTAATCAGGTAAATGCAAATCAAAACCACAATGAGATTACCTCACACCTGTTAGAATGGCTATTATCAAAAAGACAAGTATTGGCAAGCATGCAGAGAAAAGGGAACCCTTGTACATTTTTAGTGGAAATGTACATTGGTGCAGCCACTGTGGAAAGGAATATGGTGGGTTCCTCAAAAAATGGAAAATTGAACTATCATGATCCAGTAATAACACTCGTGGGAATATATCTGAAGGAAACAAAAACTTGGCACCCTCATATGTTTTGCAGCATTATTTATGATAGCCAAGATATGGTTCAACCTACGTGTCCATCAATGGATGAATGGATAAAGAACGTGATATACAGAGGGTGCCAACAAATAATACACATTTTTAAGAAAGGAAAACTATTAAAATTGTAATATATACCGATAATAAAAGATGAATGCAAGTCACGTTTGACTTCTGCAGTTACAGGAGGTGCTCATAGTGGTTACCATTAGCATCCAGACACTTCTGATTACAGTGAACTGCTTAAGCAACGTTGACCAAAGTGTTCACTTGTATACATCTTTTGGGGAACCCTGGCATGCATTATGCTAAGTGGAATAAGTCAGAGGAAAGCAAATAACCATATGATCTCACTTGTATATGGAATCTTGAAAAACAAAATAAGCTCATAAAGAGAATAAATTTGTGATCGCCAGAGGTTGGGATGGGGATTTGGCAAAATGGGTGAAGGTGGTCAAAAGGTACAAGCTTCCAGTTATAAAATAAGTCGGGAATGCAATGTGCAGCATGGTGACCATAGTTAATACTGTATAGCATATTTGAAAGTTGCTAAGAGTAAATCTTGAAAGTTCTCATAAGAAAAATATAACTATGTTAACTACACTTAGAGGTGTGATCAAAAGATATGATGAATTTAAATTTTAAAAAAATTACAGTAAAAGACATTGCCACTAACCCCTTTCACAATACTCCCCCTCACTCCAAACACACTTATCCCATCATTCTTGCCACTTTGTGAAGCAGTTCTGGAAGTCCTCTTTCGTGAGTGTCTTTAGTTGAACTGTCATGGCTCCCTCGATGTCCTGAATCAATTCAAAAGGTTTACCTTTCATGGTCATTTTGACTTGGGGGAAGAACCAGAAGTCGCACAGTGCCAGATCCGGTGAGTAAGGTGGATGAGGACACACAGTAATGTTTTTTGGTTTTTGGTTTTTTTTAAAGATTTTTATTGGGGAATTGGGGGGATGGGAACAGCACTGGGGAATTGGGGGAAGGGGAACACACAAGTTGCTGTCCTTTTGTTCTTCAGTCTAGTTGTGGAGGACGTTGCTTCACTGACCCAAGTTGGCACCATCATTGCTCTTCCTGGGCGAGACAGATCAGTTGTTGGCTTCTGGACGACCGCTCACTGTGGCTGCTGGCTGCTCATGCTGGCTGCTGACTACTCACGGTAGCCCATGGTAACCCACTGCCACAGGGGCTGCAGCCTACGCCATCGCCAGCGACTCATGGCAGCCCAGCTCCAGGTTGAGCTGTTGTTCAGCATCTTAGCTATAGAGGGCAGTGTCACTGGCCCTCATATGTGGGATCCGAACCGGGGCCCTCTGGCATCCCAAGCCAGTTCTTAACCATCGCACCACTCGGCCAGCCCAGTAGTGTTTTTATTTGACAGAAATTGCCATAGACCAGAAGTGATGTGTCACATGGAGCATTGTCATGAAGTAAAGACACTCATGAAAGAGGACTTTCAGAACTGCTTTGGGAAGCGGCAAGAACAATGGGATAATCGTGTTCAAAGTGAGGGGAGGTATTTTGAGAAGGTTTAATGGCAATGTGTCTTGTACGATAATAAACTTTTTAATTTAAACATTCACCATATTTTTTATCACACCTCATATTGTGATCATTTTTGAATATATACAAATATTGAATATGTTGTACCAATGAAACAAATATATGTCAATTATATCTCAATAAAAATGTAAATGGAAGAAGGAATAGATGTCTGAGGTCCTTTCAGCTTTAAAATTCTATTTTTCTGTGACTAAAAATATACTCATTTAAGCAAAAAAAGAATAAATGGTGCTGAATTATCAGTTGTGTAGCTTGCAGAATGCAAACCATCCCAGGAACAAATTCATTTATCTTATTGATGCAGAACTTGTTTTGCAGCTCTCCACTGGAGTATAACACGTTTTCCTTTTTTGCAAGCATAAGTACCTGTCAATGTAAGTCACCATTTCTCACAATAACCTACTTCACAAGGCAATTTAACTTTTAATAAATAGAGTTTTTTGCAGGCTTAGACATACATTTCACTCCATTCTTACAGTCCTTATTATAGTAGATTATCAATTAATTTTAACTTTTTTTCTTGAAAGGGACACTCATAAAGACTAATAATTAAAGAGTTTTTCTGACTCAAGGTGGAGAGAAAGTGTAGAGACAGGATAAAGAGCACTTTTTTCCAAGACTCCCACCTCTGATCTCCTGAACCTAAGGTTTCTATGTGCAGATTTAAAATGACATAGTTCTAAATTGAGTTACTTGAAAATTTTTGCTAATGTAGGACTCACTCAAAACCATAAACTCATACATACATAGTTTCAAATATACAAGATCTGACAAATTCGCAAACTCAGCACAAGTGCTACATGCCTTATTGCTGAATATCACTATGGTCACCTTCAAAGTACTCTTGGGAAGCTATACACTGACACCAGCACATAGTTCACCCTTCAAAGCAATTTTGGAATTCTTTTTCTGGAATGGCTATCAGAACTGTCGTCGTGTTTATTACCCTTGATGTCCTGAATATCAACAAAATGTCTTTCTTTCAATATTTCCTTTATCTTCGGGTAAAGAAAGAAGTCATTAGGGGCCAGGTCAGGTGAGTGGGGGGGGGGAGGGTGTTCCAATACAGTTATTTGTTTACTGGCTGAAAACTCCCTCACAGACAGTGCCATGTGAGCTGGTGCATTGTCGTGATGCAAGAGCCATGAATTGTTGGGGAAAATTTCTGGTCATTTTCATCTAACTTTTCCACGCAGCCTTTTCAGTACTTCCAAATAGTAAACTTGGTTAACTGTTTGTCCAGTTGGTACAGATTCATAATGAATATTCCCTCTGATGTAAAAAAAAGTTAGCAATTTTGTTTTGATGCTTGATTTGAACTGACAGAACTTTTTTGGTTGTGGAGAATTGGCTGACTTCCATTGTTCACTTTGACACTTTGTTTCAGGGTCATATTGGTACACCCATGTTTCATCACCAGTGATAACACGGCCCGAAACATCATTTTGCCTCTCCAAAATGTCTTGGCAAACTTTGACTCTCCTTTGCTTTTGTTCATCAGTGAGCTCCTTTGGGACCATTTTTGCACACACCTTTCTCATGTCAAGATTTTCAGTTAAGATTTTCCTAACTGTTTCTCTATCGATGTTTACTTGGTCTGCTATGCTTCTCACAGTCAGCTGATGATTTTGACGCACAATTCAATGAGTTTTTGCAATGTTTTCGTCAGTTCTGCTTGTTAATGGCCTCCCTGACTGCTCTTCATCAGTAACGCATTCTCTCCCCTCAGAAAAACGTTTAATGCATTTGTACACTGCCATTTTCTTCATGGCATCATCCCCATAAACTTGGACTAACATGTCCCTGATTTCACCTCCAGTCTTGCCAAGTTTAACAAGATATTCAATGTTTGTTCATTCCTCTAATTCAAGCTCAGACATTCTCGCGACAGCACACAAAAACACGCAACAGTAATGAATGCCACTCAACAAGACATCGACACGAACACAGCAGTGAGACACTGATATACCAAGGTTATGAAACCTTATTGAGCAGTTTGTTCAGCGCTTTCAATGTAAGCACACGGTGGCAAGTTTGTGAACTTAATTGTCAGACCTTGTATTTCAGACAGTGTCCCTTCTAATATAAATATAGAGAAAAAATGCACACATAATACATTTACTGTGTGCCAGACAATTCTCATGGTGCTTTACAACTGCTTTCATTTAGTCATCAGAGCTGTCCTGCAATGTCATCAGGAAAAGTTCTATTTTTCAGAGAAAGAGACAAATTATAATAAGAAAGGTTAAATATCCAGCGTAATGTTGACTACCTAGCCAGCAGCAGAGATGGGAGTAAACTCCGAGGACTATCAATCATTTGTTAGCCATGTCTTCAAAATCCAGTGGCTTAAAGAAGTTGTACAGAAGAGTGCCACATGGTGTAGCTCAGCATGTCCCAAATGGCGTTGCCTAAGCAGAAGTTAATAAGTGTGCCGGTGGATAGTAGCATGTTAGTGGGTAGGAAAAGTCCTGCAGTAAAGAAGCCTATGTGTGTTAGCCCCCTTTTCTGCAAACACTAGAGCTGAGCGACCACAGCAGCCACTGCCCATATGCGACTACAGAGCACTTGACATGCAGCTAGTCCAAAGTGACATGTGCTGCAAGGGTAAAATGAACGCAGAACTTAAACAATACACATGTTAAACTAATATTTGGGACATATTGAGTCAAACTAAATATATCAATAAAATTCCACGTGTGTCCTCTTACATTGTAACCACTGGAACATATAAAATATTCAAGCATCTTGCATTATGTTTCTATTTGAAAAGCAAAACACTTTTTTTCTTCCACAACAACTCTATTTGCGTTCTATGGAAAAGTTCCCAAGTTTTAGAGAAGCAGATACCGTGGATAAAAAGCTAAGATTTGAAGACTGTGCCAGTTCTAAAATGCTATATA
>NW_017731704.1:829775-927275 GCF_001890085.2 Hipposideros armiger
GGGTGGTGGTGGTGGTGGTGGTAAGAGGCTATTTCATTTTTACTTCAAATACGTCAGTTGTAATAAAAGAAAGCAATACACTCTTTAAAATACGTGCTCTAAAACTGAGTTTTTAAATTAGTTGTATCTTTATTTTTAGCTCTAATACATGGAATAGGTGTAGATCCATCAGGATACTGGGAAATTGCTAAGCCCCCGGCATCTCTTTATCCAAATCACAAGATTAGTTGTTTTAATGTTATTGTGTTGTGTTTTGTTTTTTAATATGTTTCAATTCCTCCAGCCAAATTCCTTTCTTCCTCCATACCTCCCACAGGACTGGGCTGAGCACAGTCATGCATTAAAGAAGCTTCCAAACTTTTTTCAGGAAGAGGAGCTCCCCGGAGCTGTGGAGGAGGACAGGAATTTTATATTCTGCAGGACTGAGTCAGGGTAGGATAGCAACTATTCCAAGGCCTTAGATATATATATATATATATATATATTTATAAAGACAGAAGGTAGCAATAAAATCACATCTGTTCTTTAAGTTTCAATAAAATCACATCTGTTTATCTGTATAATTTAAGCTTTCTAGATTCTCAAAATTCCCTAAGGGTTTGAGTTCATTAGTTTAATATTATCAATCTGAGAAAGGCTATTTTATATGTGCATATCTTAGCTATCCTTCTCATTAGAGTATACATATAAAAATTGTTCCATGAAAAATACTATGATTTTTCTGCTTGGCACAATGTGCACCAAATGAAAGTTAACTATTTTGGAGTAAGTTAGTAATTTCATTTATAATTAAATTATCAAGACAATTTGTAGTTGAAATGATCAAGACACATTTTAGAAATATGTCTTAATTTCTTTTGTAAGTTTGGAAGAGCCTAAATTATTAAAGTTGATTTAAATTCTAACAATTATAAAGAAAAAAAAGACTAGGTTTTATATCAACTTAATTATCATTTGATTGAGTGATTATGTGTCCAGTGAATGTATTAAGATTCACATGTATTTATATCCATATATTTTATATCAAACAATCTAATATTTGAAAGAATCAATTTTTAAAATCAAATCACTATGCTCATGCTAATACAAGTCCTATCTTCATTCCAGTAATTCTACCTGTTTCTACCCCCTCATATCACTAAATCAGTAGAATGCATTTACCTTTACTCTAATACATCATGGTTCACATTGGATTAGTGCTTTTCCACGGAGAAGAAGCAGTATCAGTCATGCTACCTAATTTCTTAGGCTCCACCTTTATCTTTTAGGCCTGTGAATTTTCTTGGCGTAAGTGTGCCAATAATCAAAATCAATTGTTACTCTGCTTACTAAGCTGCAGAAGACTTCACTCTCTTGGCTGGCAGTCCCAACCCAGGGCTCTTTCTCAACATGAATTGTCTCAAATTTGGTAAAAGGGTTCATTTAATAAGTCATATAAATGTTCTATTATTTTTAAATTAAATGTTATCCCTCTTTTCCTTAAGTCCTTGGAAAACAATGTCGTTTTTCTTTAGTTATTGTCAAGGACAGTTGGGAAGCATTTGACCTCTTAAGGAAAACACAGCTTCCAGCTCCACTTACAGACATTGTGGTTAATCTCTAATCAAAAGGCAAATTAAAAATGAAGGAGTGATGTCACCAAGATTATGACAGAGATCATTCCCAACTATGCTCTCCCTCACAAGAACAACTAACAACTATTCATGGAAAAGACAGCACTGAGAAGACCCTAGAACATGGAGGTGATGCTGCAGCACCCCCTGCACCACAGAGACCAAGAAAGACAAGCTGACGGCACTGCCTCTCCCCCAAGCCAGTGCAGCACCACGATGAGAGGTCTCCCCTGAGCCTATAGTTTTTCTGGTGGAAAACGAAAGCCCAGAGTACACATCCAGCACTTCTCGGGAGCCCCAATTCTGATCTTTCCCCAGAGAGATTGTGGGAGAACTACAGGGCTTGGCCACTGGGAATCTGACTGTGATGGAGAAGAAGGGCTTGCAACAACCAGCATGTGGATCCTGGGGGACTGAGTTCCTGCCTGCGATACCCAAGCAGAAGTCCCAAAAAGCAGATTTGCTCATATGTAAAGCCAAAATGTCTGACCAGGGAACTTGACAGAGTACAGGTCTGTCTGATTTGGGTCTTCAGGTAAAGATCCTGCTGGCCCTGAAGACTGGTGCCCCCACCCAAACAGGACAGCTGAGTCATAATTCAACCCATTGCTAAGTGTAGCTCCCAGCCCTGCCTGACTAGAAAATCTGGCTTACACACCTGGAGAACTGGAAGTCCAGCAACATTTAAGCAGAGAGTCTGCTAGGCAGAGCTGATTGTCCACAGAGCAAAGCCAGCGGCCTCTTTCTGCCAGGAAACTTGGGGCACAGGTCGGCTTGAGTGAAGACCACAAGCAAAGGGCCTTTCTGGCCTTAGAGCCAGTTCTCCTACTTAACCCAGGGAGAAAACTTAATTTGTCGATCTGCCCATTGGTGAATACAGCCTACAGCCCTCCTAACTAGAGCCAGAAACCTAACTAGAACACACAGGAAGCTGTGTAACTCATCCAACATCCCTGCTTACAGTGATACTTGAACAGACAGCACAGCCTGGGACTTTCCCCATCTGCAGAGCAAAAATCATGGCCCCATCTGGTTAGGGAATTCAGTGTCAGGGAGTCTTGCCTGACTCATGTACCCAAAAAATAAGCCATGCAAGCCTTTGGGCCTGTTCTTCTGCCCCATCCAGGGCTGGGAAACTACTTCATAGGCCATGCCTACTACTGAGTATAGTACTCAGTCCCAACCACCTAGTAAGCCTGATCATGAACCGAGGCAACTGTGGGTCACATCCTACAGCCTCACTTGGGCAGGGAACCAAGGCAGCAAACCTATCCAACCAGTTTCAGACACCAGCACCCCTACTGCCTCCTCTCACCAACCTCAGAGCTCAGGCAGTAGCTGTACCTGAAAGTAAACCCTGATAGCAAGCTTCACCTGCCGAAGATAAAAGTAGATATATCCTGAAACCCAAGCTGAGTTCACGAATGAAGAACTGTCTCTGCCAAAGCAAACCTGTAAAGCCTAGAAGACTGCTTATTCAAATGCACAGATAGCAATGTAAGGAATCAAGGAAACAAGAAAGATCTCAAATAAAAAACCTAAATCTATGCCACAAGAAATTAGAAAAATAACAAACTAAGCTGAAAGTTAGCAGAAGAAATGAAATAATAAAGCTTAGAGCAAAAATAAATGAATAGAGAATAGGAAAACAGTAGAAAAGATTAAACAAATAAGAGTTGGTTCTTTGAAAAGATAAACACAATTGGCAAACCTTTAGTTAGGCTAACTAAGGAGAAAAAAAAGAAAACCCTAATCAAGAAAGTTATAAATGAAATAAAAGGGGACATTATAATGACATCATAGAAATACAAAGGATTGTATTAAGAGGCTTCTATGAACAACTACATGCCAAGGAACTGGACAACCTAGGATAAATGAAAAAATTTCTACACACATACCATCTACTAAGACTGAATGAGGAAGGAATAGAAATTTGAACAATTACTGATTAGGAGATTGAATAAGTAATCAAAAATCTCTCAATGAAGGAAAGCCAAAGACCAGATGGTTTTGCTGGTGAATTTTACCAAACATGTAAAGAATTAATTCTTCCAAACTTTTCCAATGTATTGAAGAAGGAATACTCTCAAAATCATATTATGAGGCCAGCATTACCCTGATCCCAAAGCCAGAAAAGAACACTATAAGACAAGAAAACTACAATACAGTATCTCTGATGAATATATTATACATGACAAAAAAGTCTCAATAAAATACAACTGACCCTTGAATGACATGGGGGTTAAGGAAACCAATCACCTGCACAGTAGACAATCCAGTTACAGCTTAAGTCATCCCTCCAAATATGTGGATTCACAACTGAAGATTGAAATACAGTTGAACCTTTAAAAAAAGAGAATACAGTTGACCCTTGAACAATATTGGTTTGAACTGTGTGTCTCCACTTAAATGCATATTTTAAAAATCTGAATTTTACTGGATTCATGTAATTTAAACTCATGTTGTTTAAGGGTCAACTGTACTAGTAAACTGAATTCAGTAGCACATTAAAAAGATCATTTACCATGATCAAGCGGGATTTATCCCAGGGATGCAAAGATGGTTCAACATATGCAAATTAATGCAGTACATTACATTAATAGAATGAAAGAAATAAAATCATATAATTTCAATAGATGTAGAAAAAGCATCTGACATAGTTTAACATCTGTTCATGATAAAGACTCTTAACCAATTAGGTATAAAAGGAGCAGCCTCAACATAATGATGGCCATATGTGACAAGCCCACAGCTAATATCGTACTCAATAATGAAAGAGTGAAAGCTTTTCTTTTAAGATCAGGAACAAAGGTGTCACTATCCTTATTCAACACAGTACTAGAACAACAACAAAAAAATCCCAACTAATGTTATAGAAATAGATCAAATCTGTGGTTACCTGAGTTAGGGTTGGAGGGAGGGGGAATTAGATGAAGGTGGTCAGAGGGCATGGCACACACTTCCATTTATAAGACAAGTAAATACTGGTGTTGTAATGTGCAACATGATAACTTTAATTAACATTGTTGTGTAGTATATTTGATAGTTGTTAAGAAAGTAGATCCCAAGAGTTCTCATCAGGAAAATAGCTTGTTTGTTTCAATATGAGATGATGGATGTTAACTAAACTTATTACAATAATCATTTCAAAATGTATGTAAGTCAAATCATTATGCTGTACACCTTAAACTTACAGTGCTTTATGTCAATCATATATATCTGAATAAAACTTGAAATGAAATAAATAAAAGTGCATGTGTTCCTTCCCATAATTTTCCCCAAATTAATTCTACCAATTTTAGGTTAGGTTTCAAAACACCAAAGGCAGCAACATATTGTGTGGGAAAATTGTTATATTGAAACTATTGTTTGTTTTCTAAATGCTTTTTTCCATTAATATTTAGAATTAGGGGTTTACGTGTTCGAACCTAAGTGTCCTTTACTTTTCAAATGGCTACTTACAACTTCTGTGAAAAGTCCTGCTTGGGGAGGTAATAGTGACAAAGATGCGAACTGACTTAAAGTGGATCTCGGTCCTACCACCTCCCATTGTGTGAGATTAAGCATGTTATTCAGCCTCTCCGTGTCTCAATAATTTCTCTCTAAAATGATAATAACATTAGTGCCACCCTCTTCTAGTTGTTGCAAGGATTAAATCAGCTATTATACATAATGTGCACACTGTGCCCAACATATGTGAAGTATGATGAAAGTTTAAGCTATTCTAATGATCATGAGAGTGATGGTAATGGTGACGATGATAATGATGATGATGATTGTGGTGAAGAAGAAGAATATATTATGGAGAGTAAAGACAAAGTGGAAAATCTCTCTTACATCTGACAGGAGGAGGAAGGAGTTACGGAAATCAGACAAGTAAGTATTTAATTGTAGTTCAAAGGCAAAACAAAATGAGCACTGCAGTGGAAATATAAGCAGGGTGACTATCTGTCCCAGCACAGCTCCACTTTATCCCTCTTTTCCTAGCATAGCTATACATTTCATCCCACTGCACACCTTCCAAATTGACCTATGGTCACTGCAAATAAAAGCAACCTGATCTGGGAGTTCAGGGGGTGGCTTTAAGGCCTCATGGAGGAAAAGACTTTTGAACTGACCCATAAAAAGAATGGTTGGAAAAGGAAAGCCATATCTCTGCTTCTTGCCAAGCTCCTTCTGAAAGGGAACTGGACAGGGGAGTGCTAAAGTTTCCTTGAGTTTACAGCAGAACAGAAACCAGAAAAATTCCAAACAAGACTGTATTGGTTTCCTCTTGCTACTGTAACAAATAGCCACAAAATCAGTAGCTTAAGCCAATACAAGTATATTATCTTACAATTCTGGAGGTCAGAAGTCTAAAATGGGTCTCAGGACGGCATGTCATCCAGAGGCTCTGGGGATGAATCTGTTTCCTTGCCTTTTCCAGCTCCTGGGAGCTGCCTACATTCCTTGTCTCATGGCCCCTTCTTCCATCCTCAAAACCTGCAGCCTAATTTCTTCTCTCTGACCTCAGCTTTCATCCTTACATTTTCTATACATGTTCTGACCGTCTGCCTCCCTCTTATAAGGGTCCTTGTGATACATTGGTGCCACCTGGGTAATCTAGGTGTTTTAAGATCCTTAATGTACCCACATTTGCAAAGTTCCTTTTACCATGTAAACTAACGCATCACAGGTTCCAGGGATGGGAACATAGACATCTTTGGAGCAATTATTCAGCCTACCACAGAGACTCCTTGTTTGCATTGCTCAGGTGTCAAGGGAATAGACGTGGAGCCAAATACCACCCTAATAAAGATGAAACACTCAATGTTTTAACAATCTCAGGCACATGGGTAAATCAGCTAACTACGATTTCTAAAACTAGAATCAGAAGTTCATTTACTGAGAAACTAGGGCTCCAAACTTCAATGTTCCTTTTAGATGTATGTTTAAACTAGGAGAATACCAGTGTAGGAAATCTATATTATCTGACAATAATTGACAATGGAAAAGCTTTTAAAATAAATCCCATTAAAATAGGGAGAAATATCCATAAGATAATGATAAAAAAGGTTGACTGGTTGTTTTCTTGACAGATGAAAATTAAAATTCTAAATATATATTGTTGAACATAATTTGGGTTACATTTCAATGTACTCTTAATTTGTTGAAAAAAGAGTAAAGCAAGTTGACTCCTTTGGTGTAGTATATTTTAAAAAAATAGAGAGAGTATGACTGCCTTCATATCCGGTTTTTATGAAATGACATTAGAGAGCTTTTCCTGGCAATATATTTGAGGGCTTACCAAACTTTTCAAATACCTCTCTTAATGATTCACCCATGAATAATCTATTTTATTATTCTTATAAATTTTCCTTTGTTTACAATTCTTATTCTGCCAGATTTTCATTTCTTTATGGGATTTGATTATTGTATCTTTCCATCATTATTTTTACTAATTGCATAAATCTTATATTCTCCATGACATTGTTAATTTTACTTCATAGTTCATTGGAATCATATTCGCATAGAACATCAGGTCATAATATGCAAATACAATAATTAAAAGCCTGGATGGGTAAAGATGTTGCTGTCATGGTGATGCAATGTACTCCTAGTAACAAAAGAGAGATATGTGACTAGGGACTAATGGAATCAAAAGCTCAAACTGAATTTTCATCATATATTTTACGAGAGGGAACTCAAATAATGAATACACAGGGAACCAATTCAGGGTTTTACTTGAGTAGGGTTGTAATAATTTGGGGGGAGTGGAAATGGGGACTAAAAATTACATTAAAGTTGCCTTAAAATTGTTCCTTATTTTGCTTTTATTAATATATTAGGCACATTTAAGAGAGGTTATTAATTTCTAATATTTTTTTCTCACATGAAAGCTTTGTGAGAGCAGTAATTATGTCTATATTGTTTACTATTGTGTCCCTAACAGTAAGATAGTATCTAATATCATAAATGATAGTATCATTTAGTATGGGAAGAGAAAGCACAATATGAAACATTTTTAAAGGTGATTATGTTGATAGAGCGTTCACTAAACTGCAATATTTACTATGGAGAATTTGCTATATCCATATCAACCAAGAATCCATTGTAGATAGTAGGAAAATTAAATATTTTATTACCAATTTTTGATTTAGGAAAAGTGTAACATTTAACTCCTTCACCTTTTGCAATGAGAACATTCTTGGCTATAATTCAAACTCAGTATTTCCCATAATTTTTTCACTGAACAATCCAAGATAAGCGTTTGGAAAACAGGAACATATTTTGTCAGGCAAATTTGGAAATAGACAGCATAGAATAATCCTCCTCTTAGAGTTTTTTTTTTATGAAATACACATTTTTTTAGAATTAGTTTCAGCTGTACAACACAGTGCAATAGTTATACTTTTTACCCCTCGAAGTGACAACCCCCCTCCCCCAATCCGCCGTCCCATTTCCCCCCAATATCATACATATCTATTACAATTCCCTTCCTCTTAGAGTTTTGAAATTTTTAATAAGTTCTGCTACAAAACAAAATATTATTTATATTTGCCATGCTTCTTTAGTGTGGGAGACTCTCTTCCACTTAAACACCTACAGGGACTCAATGAGTATCTTTAAAACAGTTTTTTAGAAGTAGTTTTCCTTCTTTTTCCCACCCCATCTCTTCTCTAGTACTTAGAGCTTTAAATTTTGGGCAAATAGAGAACAAAGGTAGAGAGAAGTAGGTGAAGAGAGGAAGAGAGAAGGAGAAAAGAAGTCGGAAGAGTAGAAATGTTCAGCACATGTAGACGGGTAGACAAGAGGCTGTTCTCTGGAGTCATGGTTGTCTGGGGAGGCGAGACATGGAGGTAAAGCTACTGGAAGAAGAGATGCATTATCCTCATCTACAGAAAGCCTTCTGCATGAGGAAGCTCTCCCAATGTGTAAGGACATGGTCACAAATGTCTGTGGTTGTTTGCAGAGAACAGTGAGGAAGAAGTTGGTATTTTGGTCTTTCCTCTCAACAATCCCCTGAGATTCTTACGCAAATGGTTCTTCACTTCCCCAGGGTTTTGCAAGCCAAGGAGTCCAGAGAGAGCCATGAAGATCTACTGACCGGACTTGCATTTATAGAACTACAGAGCCCACTCAAGTGGTTGTTTAAAATCATTAATTATAAAATTATGTATGCGTTTGTATGTAGATGGGTGTGCACAAAACATATGGTGCCTATGGATAGTTTAAAGGAGGATAAAATAAACACTTGTGATCTCTATAACGTATAAAGTTAACAATATCTTTGGAACCCCACATGTGCCTGTTTCTGATCATAGCTGTCCTCCCCTCCAGAGCTAGCCAGGATGCTAAAATTTGTGTTTATCATTTCCTTATGTTTCTTTGTTAATTTATCACACGTGTACATATTCTTTAGCTATATGTTGTTTAGTTTTTCATACTTTTGGAATGATGTATGGCCTCACGCTGCATGTGTTTTTCTATGACTGGCTTTTGTTGTTATTCAACATTGTTTGTGAGATTCATCCATGTTGACATGTGTAGCTCTAGTTCATTTATTTTTCTTGCTGAATTTTAATCAATTGTGTGAGATATCATAATTTATGCAGTCATTATCCATTGCTGGACATTTTAATCATTTCCCCTTCTTTTGCCAATACTGCCATGAACATGCTCATCTTGAGCACATACTTAGGGAGTGGAATTATTGAACACAGGCATATTCACATCTTGATGTGAAATTCTTCAAGGTAGGTGTAGCAATTTGTACTCCTACCAGCATTTTATAAAACTCGCAGTTTATTCACATCCTCAGGAACACTTGGTTTTTTTAAACTTGTAGCCAATTTGTAGCAGGGCAATGAAGTTTACTCATGATCAGCTGCTGGGAAGCAGAACTTGTGGAATTCTGAGTTTAACCTCTAAGAACATCTGTGTGCTCTTGTTCCTTTGCAGTCAGCATAAGTTCACACCCAGACACTGTGGTATGGTATCCTGTTTTAGGAAACAATGTCTGAGAATAAATATTTATCTAAGATCTGTACCCTTCAAGCTGAAGGTAATCACCACTCCATCCTGTGCAGGTATCTGGACCAGCAAGGGCACCTCTGCAGGAAGAAGCATCCTGTGTGTGAGATGCTCGTGACCAAACCAGTGGGAGATGTGGGCCATTCTGACTGTACAGTCCTCTCCTCCTGTCTGGGGTTTGGAAGCAAATCTAATCTTTGTACTAAGTCACTTGTTCGGGGACAATTCAGTGTGGGGTTGAGGATGGAGTGTAGGAACACATATTAAAAAAAGAAATAGAGTGCCTTAGGCTGTACAAGGAAACTCGAAAACTCAACTACCTGGAAAATAAGAAATGTGATTATATTTATATTGCAAGCAAGTTAAACAGTGATGCTCCATTCATATCATATGGTAATATAAAAACATCCTTTTCATACTAAACCCAATTTAAACTTCCCTCGCAATCTGCACCCTAACCCAGCCTTCTGATAACTAGCCAGTGTTATTTCTCACAATCCCCTCCAAAATTTCACCTTGTCTTGTCAGTCTGATCTTCTCAAACCCTTATGAATATGACAAAGTTTCATTGTCAATATTTCCCTTTCTCTAGAATGGCCTCTTTTCACTTCTTTCTCAATATATGTAGCCTAAGGTTACACTTAAAACTGCACCTTCCTCTGTGTCTCTGAGACTATCTCCATCCACTTCTCCCATCCATTCAGTTGTTAGTTTGGAGGGGGTGGGGATGAAGGAGAGGGGAAGGGATGAGACAATACAAATTAGTAATTGTAAATGGCCGCAGGGATAGAAAAAGATAGTCCAAGGAATACAATCAATAACGTTGTAAGCATTTCTTAGGGAGCCAGATGGACCAATGCCCTTTTGGGGAGTCCACTTCATAGTTGATGTGGAGGCCTTACCAATGCATTGTATTTCTGAAACTGATGTTGAATAACACTGTATGTCAACTATAATTATATATACATATAACCTCGGGACACGGAGTAGAGTGCGGGAACGGATTCAATGGAATTGTAATAGATAAGCATGATATGGGGGTGGGAGGGCAGTGGATGGGGGGTGGGGGGTTGTTATTTTGTGAGGGTGAAAAGGGTAACTATTGCATTGTTCTGTACACCTGAAACTAACAATAAAAAAAACACTGCACCTTAAATCACAATAGCTACAAGCCTCCACCAACCTTGCTTACAGAGAGAGATTCATTTGTAAGGACTTTCCCTTTCTAGAAATTTCCAACGTTCTCTTGTGATGAATTTTGAAACATTTGTCAGAATCCAAGGAGCAATGTCAGATAAAGCTCCGAGAGGTCAAATTCCATTTCCCAACCCCTTTCCTCCATCAGCTCACGGCCCACGTGGCACTGCCAGTGATTTATCACTGTTCTTCCCAAGGGAACAACTGGACCTCAAACGTCACCGCTAACTGTGCTGGAAGCACTAGCAAGTCTTTGAGCCTGTGGGTCACTGACCATCAGCCACCTCCTCCCAAGTCCCTAGCGCCATCCTCCCCAAGGTCCGGATGAAAACTTCTGCCAGTGGCCTCATCCAACCCTTGCTCTCTTGTTGTGAAAGGCAGGATGATCTATCCATTAGTAAAGCCTCTCTCTAAAGGAAACCAAAGCAAATTCAAACTGTCTTACATAAGCAAATATGTAAGTAAATAAATAAAGATTGACTCACACACCTGGGAAGTCCAGGATCTCTAACAAAGCTGTCAGGCTCCGTTTCTCTGTCTCTGGGCTCTGCTTCCATCTATGTGATGATTTTATTCTTATTCAAGCTTTTCCACATGGTAGGAAAGATGACTGCAGCCTCAGGTCAGTATCGCCATAGTTTATGAACCAAAAAAAAAAAAGCCTCTCTCTTTCCCATTGTGTATCTTACCTCATGAAGGACTCAGACAGGTCCTGCTTGGGTCACGTGTCCACCCCTTGGACTATCACACTCACTGATTAGGGAGACAGGGTATCTTGATGAGCTAGGCCAGATCTGGGGCCCAGCCCTGTGGCCAGGAGACAGTAAGACTATGTGATTGACAGGCCTCCTCAGAACCACACGGAATGGAAGAACATTTCCCCAATGGAAACAGTAGTGATGAAGCATGAACACGCATGCACACACACACACACACACACACGCACACACACACACACACGCACACACATGCACGCAATGTCCACTGGGCCCCACTAAAGTAAAATCAGTTGGGGTCCTACACTAAAGACTTCCACGTCCCCATGCGTAAGAGCTCTTTAATGCCTCTTTCTTATGGCACAAAATTGTGCAACAGTCAGTCTCTAAATGTTCCCTCAGTCCCTGAATGGCTGCTTTGAGAGGTTTGAAATTACGCGCATAACGTGCCTGAAGCCACTTTCCTCACTTGACTTAGGCTTTGGCACTAAGTGTTGTTCGCGGGTCCAGCTTCCTCTGCTGAGGCGAGTTTCTTTTGAGGAACTTGAGCTTGGGAAAAACAAGCTTCGCTCAGTTCCACTCTGGACAATCAAATAGGCTTTATAAGCCTTTAAATCGCCGTGATGAAGGTGTCAGGGCCTTTTCTCCTAGGAGGGTCCTAAATATAAGAGGGGTATGGGCACCCACTGAATCCACCCACTGATACCCAAAGCCTCACTTTGGAAATGAATATCGCTTTGTTGCACTGTTCAGTGTAATCTGAACCCCAAGTTCCAACACTCCAAAAAGAGTGTGTAGTTATAGAAATGATCAAGATCTTATACAGCCTTGAAAATATATAAATTGGTCACTTTTCATATATACATTTTCTGTTTTTGAACTCACGAAGTTCATAGTTCAGAAAATAAATCTGTTCAGTGGGTTTCCTGAGAGATGGAGGAAATCTTTCTGTAACACCTCCTCTCTTGTTTCGCTCAGCTTTCTTGGAGTGAAAATTTACTGGTACTTTCAAGCTCATGTTTCTCAAACTGTTTTCATAAATTGAGAATTATGCATTATGTCACTAAAAAAAAATTTCCAAAGAAATTCTTACTCTTTTTTTCTTTTTTGGAGATTTACAAAGTAGATTAGCATAATAAAGATTCTGGATGTGTCTATACCATGGGTGGGCGAACTTTTGAGACAGAAGAGCCGCCAGGGGTCAGCAAACTGCCGCTCGCGTGGCTCTGAAGTAAAATTGAAAATGAAAATAAAACTATCATAGTTTCATTTATAAAATTTTTAAAGGATATTATTCACATAATGGTGATTATGTAAAAATATATTTATGGCTCTCGAATAATTTTTAAATTGTTGTGAGGCACAGGACTGGCTCTTCCAGGGGTCGGCAAACTTTTGAGATGGAAAATACCCAAAGAGCCACATGTGGGTTGCGAGCCGCAGTTTGTTGACTCATGGTCTACACTAAAGAAAGCTGCCTAAGTTAATTTAACCTAGCACCTTCCAAACCTATTTGACCAGAGGTCACTTTTATATGAAATGTCTATTAAAAAACTTGTGAATCTAGTGTTTGAGGAACATAGGATGGGAAATGCTGACATTTAAGGGATACGGACTTTCCTTTAGTAAAATAATGGCACCTCTGAAATGTTTTGCCAGAAGACAGTTACTTCACACAAGAAGGAAAGAAAAGAATTAAAGTGTTAGGATGGTGTTATATTGTTTTAAATTCAACCTTTCATTTACTCAGAAAACTTTATTGAAAACATATCATGTACAGGCTCTGTGTGCAAGATGTAGGGAAGAAAAATTAACCATAAATATATAAACAATACCTTTAATTTTCTAACCCATGGGAAATTCAGATAAGTAAGCAAGCTGTAACAAAGGGTCATAAGAAAGATTTAAGATACCTCAGAGACTGTTGTCTAAAGATTGGATGATCAGTTAAATTTTCTTAAAAGAAATCATGTCAAAGACTTGGGTGAATGAGTGATGGTAAAAGGACCACCTGTCAGGGAGCAGCGTTCCAGTAAAAAGAACAACATGTGTTCTGTTGATAGGAGAAGAGAGAAAACATGCTGGATTCAAATTAACATATGAAACTAAACATTTAGTATGGCTACTGCATAGAAGAAATTTGGGGAATAGTGGCCATTTTTTAAAGTTTGGACATCATCACATTTGCATTTTAGAAAAATAATACTGACTAGAATGTGGAGAATGCATTAAAAAAGGATAAGACAGAGCAAGGAGATCAGTAGTGGAGTGTTTAATAATCAAAGGATGGTTTTTAAATTGAATGTGAAAGTTCCCCAAATGGGAACAACTCATATAGAAGCTACTATGGCAGTTGATCCATGCTCTCAGGCTCTTTGCAGCTTCAGCTAATGGGGTCACGAGGAAAAGCAGGGAAGGTGGGTGCACAAAAGCAGGCACCAGGAATAACCACACACTAGCCTATGCTGAAGATGTTGCAAACGGTTGACCTGTAGAACAAGGACTCACTACTCATAACATACTCTGAAATTCAGACCTATATATTTTATCTTAGTTAATTCATGTTCCATTGTCTAAGGTAGTTGTTCTGAAACTTTAGTTGGCATCAGAATTGCATGAGGAGCTTGTCAAACTCAGACTGATGGTCTCCACTCTCAGAGCTTCTGATTCAGTAGGTCCGAGTGGGACCTGGGAATTTGCTTTTATAACAAGTACTAAGACACGGCTGCTGCTGGTTCATTGACCAGATATGGAGAACCACTACTCTTAGGCAATAATTTTCGAAATGAGAAAAAAAAATGTAATTTTTTCCTGTAGGAAATAACTTTTCTTATTTTCTTATTTTATTAATTTGGATACATCAAGTCTTTTTTGTTTCATACTTTGTGTACTGCAAAAAACTATGGAAACAAAGATTAAGAAACTATACTATGCTTTTATTTTATTATAGATATGTGAAGTAAATACAGAGCCTTTAAGAATTTTCTCAAAATGCTTTCCATGCTGATTCTTTTGCTTTTAAAAAATATATTTGTGATTCAAAGAGAAGAAAACTGTTTTTAGAATGAGGTATATACAATGAGAAAATGTATAGTGATCTGATGGTTTACTACTTTTAATGATTTAGAAAAAGCTTGCCCATCATAATCATCAATGTAACTGCTAATGGTAAATATATATTTACCATTATAGTTATATTCTGCAATATGGTAATAGTGGTACATAATTCACTAACATCTCTAGTTTAAAAGTTAAAAAAAGCCAGATGTAGTAAAAATAATCATAACTACAATAATCTGTTAACAGTTACACAACATAAAGAACAGGTAAATTGTAACAGCCATAACCTAAAATGTGAGGGTAAGGAGAAGTAAAAGTGTAATATTTACAAATTCTATTGAAGTTAAATTGTTATCAGTTTAAAATAGGGTGCTATAATTTTAAAATATTTTTTTGCAATCCTCATGGTAAAGACAAAGGAATATTATGTAGTAATTACATGAAACAACACAATAAAAAGTCAAACCTTGTTGATACCAAAAGACATCAGACCACACACACACACACACACACAAACACACACACACACACACACACACAGAGTAGGATAAGAAACATGAAACAACACTAAAACAAACAAAAAAACAAAAAACTATCAACAAAATGGCAACAGTAAGCCCTTATCTATCAATAATTACTTTAAATTTACACAGATCAAATTCCTCACTTAAAAGGTATAGGCTTGCTGAACGGATAAAAAATAAGATCCACCCATATGTTGCCTACAAGAGTTTTACTTTAGACTTAAAGACACACATAGACTGAAAGTGAAAAACTGGAAAAAGTTGTTTTAAGCAAATGGTAACCACACACACACACACACACACACACACACACACAAAAGGCAGGAGTAGCTATACTTATAATAGACAAGATAGTCTTTAAACTAAAAAATGGTGAAAAGAGACAAATAAGTACACTGTATAATAATATTGGGTTGTCGGAAAAGTCATGACATATTTTGTCTGTTTTTCAAAGGTCATTTATTTACATAAAGAACAAAGATCCATCAATGATATATTGTCCGTATTGTTCGATAACTTTTTCCATCTTTCTGTGAGCTTCATAATTCCTCGTTCATAGAAAGACCTGTCTTTATTAGCAAAAAACTGAACAAGGTGCTGATTTACAGCCTTATCTGAATTGAATGTTATACCACGCAAGGAGTTTTGAAGAGAGCGAAACAAGTGGAAGTCGGACGGCGCAAGGTCAGGCGAGTATGGTGGGTGTGGCAACACATCCCATTCAAGCTCCTATAATTTTTTTTTTTAATTGGGGAATTGGGAGATGGGAACAGTACTGGGGAATTGGGGGAAGGGGAACAGACAAGTTGCTATCCTTTTGTTCTTCAGTCTAGTTGTGGAAGACGTTGCTTCACTGGCCCAAGTTGGCACCATCATTGCGCTCTTCCCAGGTGAGGCAGATCAGTCGCCGGCTTCTGGATGGCTGCTCACAGTGGCTGCTGGCTGCTCACACTCGCTGCTGGCTACACACAGTAGCCCATGGTAACCCACTGCAGCAGGGGCTGCAGCCTACCCCTGTCCCCGGCAACTAACAGCAGCCCAGCTCCAGGTTGAGCTGTTGTTCAGCATCTTAGCTGTAGAGGGCAGTGTCACTGGCTCTCATATGTGGGATCCAAACCAGGGCCCTCTGGCGTCCCAAGCCAGCTCTTAACCATCGCGCCACTCGGCCAGCTCAAGCTCCAATAATTTTTGATGGGTGATCAAACTTGTGTGTGGTCTCACATTGTCGTGATGGAACAGAACTCCTTTACAATTAACAAGTTCTGGATGTTTCTGGATGATGGATTCATTTAAACTGTCCAATTGCCGACAGTACACATTCGAGTTGATTGTTTGGTTCCTTGGTAGGAGCTCGAAAAACACATCTTTAAAATCCCACCACATTGAGAGCACAACCTTCCTCTGATGAATGTCTGCTTTCGATGTCATTTGAGACAAATCCTCACATCGGGACCAAGACCGTTTACACACCACATTGTTGTAAACAATCCACTTCTCTTCAACACTTATCAGCCACTTCAAAAAAGGATCGTTTTCCTTACGTTTAATGAGCAGATTGCAGATGTTTATGTGCATCGTCAAATGAACTTCTTTGAGTTCATGCAGAACCCAAATATCGAGCTTGCTTACATATCCCAGCTTCTTCAGGTGGTTGTGAGTGCTTGAATGATGGATGCTCAATGTTTCTGCAATCTCTCGTGTCATGTAACGTGGATTTGACTCGATCAATGCCTTTATTTTGTCGTCATCAACCTCGGTGGGCCTCCCTGACCGAGGAGCATCATTGAGATCAAAATCACTAGCACAGAATTTCGTGAACCATCATTGGCACTGATGTTCTTGTAGAGCGTTGTCACCGTAAACCTTAACTTTTCACAAGCTTGATGTGCCTTTTTCCCTTTATGGAGGTAAAATAGTAAAATATGGCAAAAATGCACACTTTGGTCTCCCATCTTCAACTTGTTGTAAAATCTCCAAAACTCAACCAAATTGCTCAAGTTTGTTTTTTTAGAATGAAGCTAGAACTGTCAGCTGTCAAATGACATAGCAATGACATAGATATGAATGACTCTAGTACTTCCAAAAATGAACTAGTGCCATCTGTTGCAAACATGTGTCATTACTTTTCTGACAAGCCAATAGAAGTGTCAACCTATCAAAAAGATATAACAATTGTAAAAATTTTTCACCCAAAGCAAAACCTAACAGAGCTAAAAGGAGAAATAAATAGCAATACAATAATAGTGGGGGAGTTTACTACCCCACTCTCAACAATAGATAGATCATCCCAACAAAGAATCAATAAGGAAACAGATTTGAACACTATATAGATTAAATGAACCTACAGACACATACAGAACATTCTATGCATCAACAGCAGAATACACATTGTTAACTGCACATGGAACATTTTCTAGGATAGACTATTTGTTAGGCCACAAAACAAGTCTTAGCAAATTCAGGAAGATTGAAGCCATACCAAGTGTCTTTTCTGACCACAAAGGCATGAAATTAGAAATCAATAACAAGAGGAAAACTGGAAAATTCACAAACACATGGAAATTAAACAATAATCTCCAGAACAATCAACAGACCAAAGAAGAAATGAAAGGGAAAATAAATGTGTTCCTTGAGGCAAACAAAAATGAAAATACAATATACCAGAACTTGTGGGATGCAGCAAAAGCAGTTCTAAAAGGGAAGTTCATAGCAATAAACACCTATGTTAAGAAGCAAGAAAGATCCCAATTAAACATCCTAACTCTAGGCCTCAAAAAACTAGAAAAAGAAAAACAAACTGAGCCCAAAATTAGCAGAAGAAAAGAAAAAAAGATTAGAGCATAAACAAATGAAATAAAGAACAGAATATATAAAAATTAATCACATTAAGTATTTATTCTTTGCAAAGATAAAAATATTGACAAACCCTAACCAAGGAAAAAGAGGAAGAACACAAATCAACATATATAAATGAAAAAGGAGACATTACAACTAATACCACAGATTTTTAAAGGATCATAATAGGCTACTACAAATAACTATACAACATGAACTGAACAACCTAGAAGAAATGAGAAAATTACCAAGACTGAATAGAAAGAAATAAAAAAATCTGAATATATCAATTACTAGTAAAGAGATTGAATCAGTAATCAAAAAAAGCTCAGGAACAGATAGCTTTACTGGTGAATTTTACCAAATATTTAAAGAAGAATTAATACCATTTCTTCTCAAATTTCCCAAAAATTAAAGAGGAGAGAACAATCCCAAATTCTTTTCACTAGGTCAGCATTATCCGCATACCAAAACCGAAAAGGACACTTCCAGAAAACAAAACAAACAAACAAACAAATAAAAACTACAGGCCAATATCTCTGATGGCTATAGATCCAAAACTTTTAATAAAATACTAACAAAGTAAATTCAGCAGCATATGAAAAAGATTTTTCACCACAATCAAGTGGGATTTACCCCTGGATGCAAAAGTGTTTCAATATATGCAAGTCAATCAGTGTGATACATAGATTAATAGAATAAAAGAAAAGAATCATACAATTATTTCACTAGATGCAGAAAAAGGATTTCACAAAATCCAACATGTATTCATGACAAAAGCTGTTAACAAATTAGGCATAAAGAAACATATATCAACATAATAAAGGCCATATATGGTAAGTTCACAGCTAACATCATTCTTAATAGTGAAAAGTGGAAAGTTTTTCCTTTAATCAGGAATAAGACAAGGGTGCCCACTCTCACCATTCTTATTCAACATAGTACTAGAAGCCCTAGCTAGAACAATCAGGCAAAAACGAAATAAAAATTATCTGAGTTAGAAAAGCAAAAGTAAAATGATTTACAGATGACATGTTTTTATAGATGGAAAATCCTAAAGACTCAACAAAAACACTGTTAGAGCTCATCAATTAATTCAGCAAAGTTGCTAGATGAAAAATTAACATACAAACATCAGTAGTATTTCTTTACACTAACAATACATTTTCTAAAGAAGAAATAAAGAAATTGATCTCATTTACAATAGCATCAAGAACAACAAAATACTTAGGAATAAATTCAATTAAGGAGGTAAAAGAACTCTACTCTGAAAACTACAAGATATTGATGAAAGAAATTGAGGAAAACAAAAATAAATGGAAAGGTATCTTGTGATCATAGATTGGAAGACATAATATTGTTAAAATGTCAATACTATCAAATTGCATATAGATTCAATGCAATCCCTATTATGACTCCCATGACATTTCTTACAGAGGTAGAAAAAACACTCCAAAAATTTATATGGAACAGAAGACCCTTAGTAACCAAAGAAATACTGGGAAAGAAGAACAAAGTCAGAGGCAATACACTTCCTGATTTCAAGATATACTGTAAGCAATAGTCACCAAAACAGTATGGTAGTGGTATAATAGCAGACAAACAAGCCAAAGGAACAGAACTGAGGGTCCAGAAATACCCAACAATATAAGGTCAACTAATATTTAACAAAGGGCAAAGAATACTGAATGGAGAAAAGACAGCCTCTTCAGTAATATGTGCTGGGATAATTAGATATTCACAGGTAGAAGAATCTTACTCCTATCTTATACCACTCCCCAAAATTAACTCAAAATTGTTTAAAGAGTTAAATGTAAGACCCGAAACCATAAAACTCCTACAAGAAAACTTAAGAATAAACCTCCTTGACATGGGTCTTGGTCATGAATTTTTGGTATGATACCTAAATCACAAGAAACAAATTAAGAAATAAACAAGTGGAACAAAATCAAAATAAAAAGCTTCTGCAGAGCAAAGAAAAGACTACAGAATGGGAAAAAATATATTTGCAACCCATATATCTGATAAGAGGTTAATATCCAACATACATAAAGAACTTGTACAACTCAATAGCAAAAAACCAAATAACCCAATTTAAAAATGGGCAAAGGAACTGAACAGACATTTCTCCAAAGAAGACATGTGAAAGGCCAATGGGTACATGAAAAGGTGATCAACATCACTAGGCATTAGGAAAATGCAAAATTAAAATAACTATGAGATACATCCTTATCCTGTTAGAATGGCTGTCACGAAAAGAGAAAAGATAACAATGCTGGTGTGAATGTGGAAAAAAGGGAATTCCTATGCACTGTTGGTGGCATTATAAACTCGTACAGCCACTACGGCAAAGAATACGGAGGATCCTCAACAAATTCAAAATGAAACTACCATATGATCCAGCAATTCCACTTCTGGGAGTTTACCCAAGGAAATGAAAACACTAACTTGAAATGATATCTGCACCCTTTTTTCATTTGGTCTTTATTTTTTTCTTGTTTTTATTATATCTATTTGAGAAGACGGATAGATGGGTATTAGCTGAACTTATTGTGGTAATCATTTCACTATATATATATATATATATATATATATATATAAAACCATCATGGTGTTCACCTTAAACTTTTACAGTGATATATGTAAATTATTTCTCAATAAATGGTGTATACAGATTTTTTTTTAATCATTATGTATTTATAAGCTTAGAACCCATTTTAACTCAAAGCAATTATAAGAAGGCTGAATGGTTAAACATGTAATCATATTAGCCATTAATAGAATATCAATATAGACTGTATTTTTAAAATAAGTAATATTTATTAATAAAATTAGATATTGACATAAATTGGGATGTTTTGGATATTATTTACTTTTTAATGTTTTCTTAAGTATTTAATATTTTCATTTTGAAGTAAAATCTAATTCAGCCACCTTGTATTGTCTAAGAATATGATTATCATTTTGAACATTTTGAGAAAAAGAGAATAAACTTGTGAGAAATAAATCAAAGTATGAACAAAATATTTACAGCACTATGTTCTGTCTCCTGACTCCCCCCTTTTTTATACCAACATAGGTGATAAAATTAAAATATTTGCCTCTAGCCAACACAATAAATAACATGGTTAAGCAAGAAGCCCACAGAAAAGCATATAAAATTATTTATGTTTCTTGAAAGTGGCTATATGTACAGAGGTTGATAAATACACAATTTAATCAGCACACTTTAGAACAGGAAATTAGAGATAATCTACTTCCACCCCTCATTTACCATAAAAAAACACTGAAGCCCAGAGCTAATATAGTACTCTCTGTAGGTGTCCCTTTATCATATTTGTCCTTGTAGTGTAGATAGCACATCTGATGATACATTCTGGTATAATATAGTATAAACTAGGGACAAATTGCTTGGTGATTCAAATTTTTGTATGCTAGTGTGTTTATACAACATGTCCCACACCCAGGGTCCAATGTAATAGGTTTAAATGGAGCTCAGGTATAATGCAATTTCAACAATGATTGTGATGAAATCACTGTAATTGTGATGCGAACCATCCTTGGTTAGCACTGAGAAATACAGAACTGTAGAATGTAAAAGTTTTAAAAAGGGATTTTATTCTGAGTAAGCACACTTTTCTAAATAAGTCACAGCTTTTTCATTAAAATGTCTGGAACTGTCTCCCTTGCTTTGCAACTGTAAGGGAATGCTGTTTAAACAAGTAACTGGGAGACACAGAGCAATACTGGACCAATGTCCCACATTGACAATCAGAATCACCTGTGGATACTTGCAAGAAACCAGATTCACAGCCCCTCCTCCTGGGAGAGTCTCATTTATGGGGATGTACATGGTAGTTTTAGAACTACCCAGGTATCTGTAGTTTTAGAACTACTTCTGGTAATTCTGATAACCGACCCAGTTTGAAAATTGGTCCTGACCTGTTGTATTAAAATAGGCTTCAGCGGTTCTCAACTTTGGTACATAGAATCTACTAGGGGACTCAGTAAATCACTTACCTCCGGAGCTTCTGAATGTGTAAGTCTGGAGCAGGTCCAAGGATTTCCTTTGTTGCAAGCTCCCAGTTGCCATCACCACAGGTTGAATTATGCTGTGCAAACTGAAGCAGATGATTCACAGGAAAATGCCCAGAGGCTGCTGCCAGACCTCTGCCAAAACCCATATATCTGCCTACAGTTGCCCAAAGAACAACAAAATGGCTTCTGCTGCTTTTATTTCTTCCAAACCTCAAGCAAGGTGTTTCTGATTAGTGGACTCTCAACTGGAAACTCCTGGTAGAGATTCTGGCAAATGTAGTTCCCAGGCTTCCAGCTGTTACAAAGGGCGGGTGTGCTGTGGGGTGTGAGGGTGAGGTGGGTAGGGAGGGATCGTGCGGTTGGGAAGCTAGAAGGGAAACTGTTTTCAATCGACAGCACAAAAGGTAACACACGTGTGTGTAAGTTTTAGTAGCAGTTTGTCACAAACTGTGGAAGTCACTGCAAAATATGAAGGGGTTTGTTGGATCCAAGGGTCTAAGGAAAAAATAAGACACCAAAAGGAGGGTAAAAACCTGAAGGTTGAGGTGATCAGGATGAGACCAGACTGCTCAATGTAACTACTGATGTACATGAAATCAGAGACTTAGCAGGACCAAAAAGTAATGTGATCAATGAAGGAAGTCATGGCTCTTGTGGCAATGCATCTAAAGGTAGAATCCGTGTGGACATCTGAAAACTATCCTCATGTGTGCAAGTGACCAATTGAAAGAGTAGGCTTTGGAAGCAAAAACAGAGATCACAAGAAGGGCCACAATTTGATGTTGGGAAAATAGAGGCTTGCCAGAGTGAGGTGCGTTTCAAATGAAAAGACAAGAGAGCAAAGAAGACTGAAACTTATTCTAAATATGTAGGGGTAAGTCTCACACTCACCAGGCAAATGGATACACTAATATGCAATGATAAAAAGTAAAGTAAGAAAAAAAAAAACTTCAGGGACAGAGAAATAAATAACATTAAGTGTATAGCCACTTGGGAAAGCAGCAGCTAATATAAGAAGCATTGTGGTAAAAATTAGAGTGCAATAAGTGGAAAGAAGCAAGTAATTAAGATTATAGTTAGCTTGACTGACTTCTGTCAGGTCTGCATTTGTACAGACACAATTTTTAAATTGGGCATTGAAGCAGAATATTTCCGGTATAAAGATGCAGTTTTACAAAATGACACTAAACAGGGTAGGTCAAGATAGTCAGATAATCACATTAGCACAGAACCAGACTTTCAAATACAATATTTTCAATTTTCTCATGAATCCTTACTTTAAGTTATATATTGTGAAGATGAAAAAGTAATATTATTTTCTTTCAGTAAATTATATGTCCCACATTGCTGCATATCTAAACACATTTAAGCTCCACTGAAACATTTAGAAATACTTAGAAGAAACCACAAAGATAATAAACATAGATTAAATTAAACATAATTTAAATTAAAATTTAAAACCTCTTTAGGGATAGAAAAGACAGTGTGGGGAACATAATTATATTATATTATATATAATATAATTATATTATAATAATATAATCAATAATGTTGTAAATATTTTTTAGGGGGCCAGATGGACTCATGTCTTGTTAGGGAGACCACTTCATAGATGGTGTAGAGGCTTGACCACCGCACTGTATTTCTGAAGCTGATGTTGAATAATATTGTATGTCAACTATAATTATATATACATATAGTCACGGAATGTAGAGTAGAGTGTGGGAATGGAGTCAATGAAATTGTAATAGACAAGTATGATATCAGGGGTGGGAAGGCAGTGGATGGGGGAAGGGAGATTGTTACTTTGTGAGTGGTGAAAAGGATAACTAGTGCATTGTTCTGTATACCTGAAAGTAATAAAAATAAATAAATAAATAAATAAATAAATACCTCTTTATGTAAAAAGAAAATGTATATTGGAAGGAAAGAGTGCTTATGACAGATTATTGAATAAACAAAGCAAAATGCAGCATGATATGTATGCTTATAATCACATCTAGTAAAACTAAAAAGTGAATATAGAGATAAACATCAAACTGGTATAGTGGGCATATCTGATAAATATTAAACTGGTAAACTGGGTGTGAGGCAGGAAAGGGAGAAAGGAGGACTTATATTTTTTACTTTATCCACTTTAGTTGAAATATTATGAATCTTTTGTTTTATAGACAGAAAATATTTATCATTTAAATATTAAAATATTAGCTTTAGGAATGTTCATTACTAGTACATTTTCATGACTCCCCTGGCTTTAGATATCTTCTCAGCTGCATTTTATACCAGATATCAATGAAGTGATATCTGTTGAATTGTGAGGGAAAAATTTGTTACACAAAAAATGTGGTATTAATTTAAGGCATCAAAAAGACATTCTCCAAAGAGCAAGTATCCAAAAAATATGTAACTCATGTACTCTTAAGTATATATATAAATTCATAAATCACAAGTCACTGTGTTAAAGACTCAGTTATGAATATGCAATCCATGGGAACAGAATTAATGCTAAAATAATGTGGAATATGATTATAGAAAAGAACATAAAAGTTGCATTCTTGAAGTAAAAGCTACTTAACAAAAATAATAATATATCTATGAAAACCAAAACAAAAATTCTTCAGTTGTACGTACCTCCGCCAAATAGGCAAGTAGAGATAGGAGGATGCATAAATGAAAAAAATGTCCTCATCTGTCATCTAAGAAGTGTCGTGGATGCTGTAGCACGTTCCTCAGACCCCCCTTCAGGACTGGCACTCTTGCTTCCTCATTTCTTAGAAGGCTGAGGGAGTGCTGCCTGGTCACCAGCCCTCAGCTGTCTTCAGGAATGGCATTGTTTGATGTGAATCACCTGACCTGAGGCCATGCCCAGTTCAGGGACAGCCAATGCCCAGTGAGTGGACATCTGGGATCTCCTGCCAAAACTCTGAAGGATTGTCTCAGCTTAAGAGTTTCATGTGGGTTGTTAAAGACTTTATTGTGACTGCATAGCAAGCTACCTTTTCTATCTGTCTAAGCTTGTTTCTTTCTCTTCCCTCCCATGGGTGTTGGAAAGAGTATTCCCCTCAAATCTTCCTGCACTGTATTCTCCATCTCAGAGGACCGAATAGAAAGTTCTAGCTAATAAAGTTAACAAGAAATAAATTAGGTATACACTTTTGAAAAGATAAAGATTGCTATTTAAATAAACACTAAAGAAAATGAACAAATGCAAAAACTCATAAAAATTCCATAAGGAGATCAGTAATAGATAAATACAATAAAAACTATAGCTCTCCCCATCTCAACAAACAAAAATTTGAAAATGTAATGGAAAAATCCTGACTAGCAATACAAAGATAAATCATCCTGGAAATAAACCTAAAAGTAAAGTAAACCACGTGACATATATAAAATAAATTTTGTCATTTTAAAAAAGGAGGGTTTGTTCTACCAGTTTCAAAATGTCTCATAAAAACCATAGTAATTTTTTCAACTTAACATTAGATAAGAAGTAGATAGAGGTTATGAAATAGAGGAGTCTAAAAACAGGCTCATGAATATTGATGATTTAATTTGTGATAAAAGTGGCAATTTATATAAATGGGAAAAGAATGAACTAGTCAAGAACAGTGTTGAAATGAGTGAGTAATCATTCGTAAAACATTAAGTCAGATTTATAAATCATGCTGTACAGTAAAATAAGGTTAAGGCTTAACTTTCCACTTAAGCCTTTGATTCCTATCTTTCCTTTCACTCCCAAAAACTCATTCCTTAATTTCCCTCACCTTTTTTCTATATGCTCTGCCTTTCCCTCTCTGTTCCATCAGCAATTAAGCATATATTTAAGTCTCTCCTATCTTAAAGAGCCAATGACAAGCAAAGAAAACTCTCTCAACCCCACCTCCTTCTTGGAGCTAACACCATGTTTGTTTCCTCTTGGCTCACAGAGGATCCTGCTGTTAAGTAGTGTTTCTGCATCTTCTCCTCCCATTACTCTTTGACTTAGGGCAGCCTGCCTTCTGACTCCACGACTTACATTGGGCCTTATACACAGGTTCCGGCCTCTGGCCAGTAGCATTATCCCCACCTTGCAGCTCCATTAGTATATGGTTCCCCTCCTCCCTTATCAGGCCAGCACATACCCACTGGGCTGTGCTTGGATTTAGCCCTTGATAAGGTAGCTTGCAGGGGAGTGAGGAGTAGAGGTTGAAGGGGGCAAATGTATTAAGTTCTGTAATTACTCCTTCTACTAAACTTCACATACAGCTTTGTGATTGTCCATTTTTTCCCCTTACATTCTTCCTTAGGTTATAAATTTCTTGGGATCCTAATATAGCCTCTGTTTTAGTCACAGAGTCTAGTAATAATTACACCAAGTTTATACAGAATGCAATGGTGATGATATGAGGATGTCTAAATCATTCTGAAGGGTTAGGGAGTGTTCAGGGAAGAAAAGAATAAAAACTTGAGCTCAGTTCTGAAGAATAAACAGGAGAGATGCACAGGAGGGGAGAAAAGGGCAACCCCGATATATAGGACAGGATCGGTGAACACGGCTTCGACACAGTAAATGGTATTATAACAAGTAGTTTGGTAAGACTGCTGCAAAAGGGCGAGCGGAGAGGTGGGGGAGACAGGTCAGTGACTGTTGGTGAGCAGATGGTCTCACAAGTAAAGCCTTGTTTCTCACAAGCCTCCCCCATTCACTGTGAACCTGGGTGATAGAGGGTTGCTTGGAAAGCAAAGATTAGGTTTCCCAACATGCTGAATGCATGGATACTTGGAACTGTTTTTAATTTAGTTGGAAGACAATAAGAATCCCCCCCCCCTGTGTATATCTCTAGGTGTGAAATCACACCTGTAGTTTTTCAGTGATTACTAGCTAAATTGCCTTGGGTTTTAGATTAAATGGAAGCTGAGGTAGTGATGATAACTGAATACTAGTTCTTCAGAGGGCTATGGTAAAACACAAGGAAGAGATAAGAGGTTATCTAGGGAGTTACCTGGATCAAGGGCAAGCATTGTGTGTGAGATGGGTGGGACTTGCTTGTGTGTGAATGTTGTACAAAGAAGAAACCAGAGATCGATGGTGAATCGTGGTTTCTGAGGAGTAAATAGCACTAACATCTAAAGAAAGGAGGAATAATTACTCTTGAACTGGAGGGAAGAGACACTTCTTCCACTGTAACAAGAGGAAGGATACAAACTAAAGTTATTTTTATACAGGCAAGAGAATGTTTAAGGACTTGGGAGAATGCGGTGCACAGTAGTGGAATGAGGGTACTGGTGAAGAGGATAAAAACTTGGAAAATCCCCTGATGGAAAAAGAGAAATGAGTCAATCAAGGATGTTTACATATTTGCCTGGGTAGAACTGAGGGTAGAAATCACATATTGGTGTGGTATGGGTCTTAAAGAAAGGCGTTTTGTTGGCAAGTGGAATAGTGATGATCTGACATACTCGTAGGAATGAACTGAAGGCAAGAAAATCATGGTGTCATCTATATTGTCTTGAACCATATTGCGTTAATATTATCAATTTATTTGCTGTCCTACTTAATGGCCGTGCTATACAATCTACAAAGACAATGACCACGTCCTTTTGTATTTTTGTATCCTCAGCACTAGAACAGTGTCTTTTATATTTTAAGTATTGAAAGGAACCAACCTTTTGGAAGTTCTGATGCCTGTGAAGGGAACATTCTATTTCTTAAAAGGAAAAAAAAAAAAAAGGTTGAAGGTACATTTCCAGTGAAATACGGATTTCAGGAGACAAAATTGAAAAGATGTAGTAAGGAAAGTAAGTTGTGGGGGCTGGGCAGGGGAGAAGAAAGAGCAAAACTGCAACAAGAATGCACAGCCTAAGAGAGAGAGATGGAAGGATTTGGATTGAAGATGGTTGTTAAGTGGGACAAGGACCAGAAGCAAAGCAGGAGGAAGTGACCTCAAGCAGAAACTCTGGCCTCAAGTTTCTTTTCCATATTAAAGCAGTTCAAGACTCTTTTGAGCCCTTTCATGCTAGATTATACACTTTGTCTGGGGCCTAGCCATCAATGTGCAGGCTTTGCTTAGGAATACAGATTACTGGGTAGAATTTTTAACTAATCTTTCAGTGTATAAACCATTATCCTTGAATGTAGTGAGTATACTTAATTCTGCATATATCAGTGTCATTTCTGACATTTCTTTCCTTCTCTCTCTCTCTCTCTCTCTCTCTCTCTCTTTCTCTCCTGCTTCTCGTATTTCCTTGTTTTTTTTTTTTAATCTGCCCTTTATTAGTCTTCCCCTTGTGAAGAAGGGGAAAAGTTTGTGCGATGGGATTTAAAACAGAAAAATCAATATGAAGAAAAGACAGGAATGTTGAAATACAATAAACATGTCTTTCTCTTCCCTGTTATATACAAAAAAATATCCCCCACAAGCTGTGTTTGATTAGAAATAAATTAAATCATTTGACCAAGGTGAACTGTGGGCAGGAATGGAGGAATTTCAGGGTCAAGGTAAACAGTGAACCTGAACTCAAACACACTTGGCTTTTCATTCTAGCTCTGCCATTTATTACTGTGTGTGTCACTTATAGCAAATTCTTCATCTCTTCTAAATATCATCTTTCTTATTTCTAAAATGGGAATGTTATTATCTAACAGTGGCAAGCAGAAATTTGACCCCATGATTTTTGCTCCCTGGCGTTACAGCCATGAGTATGCTACTCTACAGGCAAAAGGGACTCTGTAATTAAGGTTAATAATAAGTGGAGTTTGACTGGAAGATTATTCTGAATTCTTTAGGTTGGTCCAATGTACTCACATGAAGCCTCAAAAACAACAGAGAAAGGCAAGACAGCAAGTCAGAGAGATTTGAAGCATGAGAAGAGTTTCATGTGTTGTAACTGGCTTGAAGATGAAGTGGGCCACGTGGGAAGGAGGAGAAGGATTAATTCTGGCAATGATCTGTTATCTTTGCAGAGGACCTAGAGTCCCAACTGAGAACTGCATCCCCAGATAACACTTTCATTTCAGTCCACTGAGACACTGAGCAAAAAATCTAGAGAGGCTGTGTAGGGTTCCTGACCTACAGAAACTTCAAAATAATAAATTTGTGTTGTTGAAAGGTGCTGCATTTGTGGCAATTTGTGATAGCAGCAATGAAAACTAATACTAACAATCTTGCAAAAGTTAAAGGAATTGACATATGAATTTGGCTTTAGGGAGTCAATAAATCACATCCCTTTCATCTCTCAAATATAGGAGCAGCTGAGAAATAAGACACAAAGGACAAATGGAAAATTAAATATTAGTATTTTTACTGATGACAGCTGAATTGGATGGGGTGAACTTGATGTATGGCCACCATGGGCTTTCTAATAGTTCACTCAGGAAATAAATTCGCACTTTTAGTCATCAACAGAGTCAAATAACCTTAGCCTCCCTTTGTAGGGTCAGAGCACTTACCACACGCTTGGGAAGAGAGCAGATAGCATCTCTCTGCAAAACACAGGCAAGCCTGGAAGACAGAAACCCCATGTATTCTGGGCCAAGCATGATTATTTCCTCCTCACCAACTCACTAATTACTATACATAAGTCATCCTGTCCAATGGGTAGAAGGAGATTAGGAGGGTTACTCCAACTAAAATGCTTCCACATTCAAATATAGCTCAGGAGAATGAGACCTTTAGCAAAGAATCTGGCACAAAATAATTGCCACATAGATAGTTGCCCAAAAGTGGCAGTTATTTAGCTTTCCAAACACACCCCATTCCAGGGTGGCTTTCTTTTTTTTTTTTTTTTTTAAATCAGGCCCACTCCCTCACATTGACCTCCCTGCACTGAACCAAAGCCCAGAGGCCTTCATTTTGGTGCCCAGTTGAGGCTAACATCTCTTGCTTGCAGAATCCTTCATATAACTGTCCAGTTCCCTTCATCTCCTGTTCTGTTACCCTTTTGTCTGGCCTGCTGACTCTTGTGATCTTGGGGAGTCTCTATGCTTCTGTGATTGTTAACTTGTAAACATGTAAAGCAATCACTGTAGATGTCTTTTCAATAATGAGAGACATAACAGGACTCTCTTCTGTCCCCGTTGCAAATATTGTATATCTACACTTGGAATTCACAAGCTTTCCCACTGAACTTGAATATTCTTGAAATTAATCTGATGGTGGAAGCCTTTTTCTTCTCATTTTAAGAAGCAAATGAATTTGATAAATCACATTATATACTTTTCCCTCTTTTTCTTAAAACCTTGCTAAGTGTATGTCATAATCTAGTGAACAATGTTATCTAATTTGGCACAAGGTCATTGGTGTTGTAATTTCAAGGTTAATATCATCAATAATTCATGGTGCTACACAAGAAACATAATGATTTCTATATCTTTTACTGGAACAAATTTGATAAAAAAAAGAGATACCATACAAGTGATATTAGTGGTGGGAATTTTAGATTACGTAAGAAAAGATGCAGGACAGTAGTTCTCTAATGAAGATTTTGAGGAAGGAGCATACACTGCAGAGGAACCTCATAAATCACAAACTTAGTCATTAGCTGTAAATCTAGCCCAGCTTTGACTGTAATACTATTTTATGCTTCTCTTTCCCAGCCAATTAAAATTCTAGCAATTCCAGTTGGCTATTTTTGCTGTCTACATAAAGGCAGGCAATCATCTTAGAGTCACAGGATTTGGGAGGGAAGTAAGGATAGTAAAAACACCTCTGAATTAAACAAAATGCATTTATTTTGTTGAGCTTCATAAGGAGAAAAATGTATACTTATGTCATGGCACTATCGAGATGCCAGGGTCAATTCTAAAATATCTGTGAATATTGGTGTGTTTATTTTTAAAAAATATTTTGTTCTTGCTGCTTTTATGTAAAATACCTGTGAAAATCTATGGGATCTTCGAAAGGTTATTTAACTTTTCTGTGCCCCAGCTTTCTCATCTGAGAAATAGGATCCCAATATCAATTTCATAGGGTGCTTTTGAGTATTAAACGAAGCTCTCCTCCCTTCTCTCTCTCTCTCTACCTCTATGTATCTCTATCTCTGCACATGCATGTGCGTGCACACACACACACACATATACACATACACACTGATTAGAATAATGCTAAACACATAAAACTATATAAACTATTATTTTCGTTGTAATTTCTTATTACTATTTAAACTGAATGACATATTCTGTGACAATATTAATACAGTATTTACAAGTATTTTCTGTGCATGGAATGCTTTTATAGTTTACAAACTTAATCCTATCTTGTAGTCATATAATCAGGCCAGGTAGAATTATATCCTTTTAATGGATGGAAAAATTAAAACTAAAAATTATAAGATAAGAAAAATGAGATTTGGGATTAAAACTTGAATTTTCAGACTCCAACCAAGATTCTTTTTTTATATATTTTTAATGAAAAGTATATGAGTCTTAAAAAAACGTTTTGAGTTTTTCAACTTCACAGAAATTATACTGGGAATAGTAAATATATGATCATTTTCAAAAGAAAAAATTTAGATTTAATTTCAAGTTGCTGTGAAACTGTTTCATTCTCAGTAGTCAATATTTTTTATACAGTAAAAGAAAACACAGATTTATGTGTTCTCTGAGATCCTGAAGCAATAAACGTTTATTTTTCAGCTTATAACAGGACTCCGTGCAAGTCATTGCTAATGACAAACATTTACGATTCCCCAAACTGAGAAGAAGGATTTCTTTGAGCAGACTCTGAGTTGTCTCAGTAGAGAGACCGACCTTTGCAAAATGCTCTAAGGTTGTTTATAAGAAGCTAGACACTCCAATAAAATAAATAAATAAGCTTTAAATAGTACCAAGAAATTCACAAGAATGCATGGACTAATCAGCAAACTACATTGAAGGGCAAAGAAATCACACATTGCTCAAGAAATCAGTTGGTGAGGTAAATATGAATAAAATATGAAATACGTGGTGAGACAGAGTGCCATCCAAACACGGCTCATTTCCTTCATAGCCAAATGGACACAGATATGTTCACGAAATAGTTCCTTGACCCTATTTAGCAGGACTCTGTTTAGTTTGTAAAAAATGCAAATTCCTGGGCTTCTCCCATGCTTTACTTTTGAGTAAGGGTAGTCTATGAGACCACATTTTTAACATACACCATATCAGGTTCTAAGGATACTAAGTCTAAGAATAGCTGCTCTAACTTCGGCTTCAATCTTCTCCTAGTAATTCTTGTATTCTAAAGGTAGGTTACTAGTTGGAAGAAAAAAAGGCGTAAGACATCTTAGTGCTTGGGGATGTGTTTGAGGGAGCAGTACACACTGGAAACATAGAAGAGGCTTCCACTAAAGGGGAAATCAGGATTGGGCAGGGTTGGCTGGGAGGGAGTTTGCACACAGAGGAATAAAAGAAAAAAGATTAAATATTGTCTGGGTCAGTTTTAATCACGTTTCTTGCTTTCAACTATCAGAACCTAGCTATCCTAAGCTCTAGCTATCCTAAGCAAAAGAGGAATTTCATTGGAAGAATGCTGGAGCCTTACAAAATTCATGACAGGCTTGGAGGATTTGATCTGAGAAACTGGCAAAGCCCATGGGAGCTCTAGAAGGCTGACAAGTTTCATGCAGCAATAAGAGACTGGTCCAGACTGCCACTTCAGAGAATATAAACTCTAACGAGTGGATGAGATTATCAAAATTCAGTCTCAGGAGCCCCAAAGTCAAATTGTCCAATCCCAAATTATGTGCTATCTCCTGGCTATGCTGGTGTGGAGCAGAAACATCATCCCCTTTGGTATCTATGGGGCTGGGCACTACATCCCATCGAGGCTACACAAAAGGGGTCCTTTGGGGCCAGCTGAGTGGCTCAGTTGGTTAAGAGCTCGCTCAAGAGTTTGAGCTCTGAGCAACAGTGGTTCGAGTCAGCCCGAGCTGAGCAGCCGTGAGCTGCCAACAGGTGGCGGGATGGCTCAGCTAAAAAAAAAAAAAAAAGGGGTCCTTTGACAACATGAAGATAGGATGCTAACAGGAAGTGAAAGTAGGAATTTGGATGCTTGGAAACACCAACAAAAACAATGCCAGGTATCTGCTATGAGCTCCATCAGGGTCTACCTATAGTCTATTCAGCTGAGTTTAATAGCAATAGATGACAGAGTATTTTTTTCCCCAGCTCTTTCTAATTTACCCCTGTTCCGATTTGCATTAGGATTTACATATCTCTGATATAATTTTCTTATCAGAACTTGCTCTTTCCTTGTACTCAAAGCTTGCCAAATCCAACCATTCAGTATTTCTGACTTCCGACCTACTTAGGATTATGTGATTTTCTGAAAATGTTTGAACAGATCCAATACAACCTTGCTCACTTCTTTTATTGAATACTATCAGCTTTTGGAAGAAGTACATAATCAGAGCAGATATTGTCCAAAAATAAATTGTCAAAATTCTCAGTTTTACTTCCTGGGTTATTTCAATAACTATTGTTTTCAGCAGTAGTGCAACACATAAATAACTGACATAACTGAAATGTTTTTATATTTTGTTAAATGTGAATTAAATTAGTTTAAGAATATATGTCCAAACAACTCATATTAAATGTATCAGTCAAATAGTTACCAAATTTCACCTGTGTTGCCTATCAATCTTCTAATCCTAATTCTAAAGGAAATTCCAATTTAGTGGTGAGATAAAAATAAAATATTACATACATTTTAAGAATACTACAATGTCACACCCTATAATAGTATTTGTAAACACAAGGTAAACATTCATATAGAATGTGGGACCAACTTTGACCTTGAAGAACAAAGAGGATCTGTGTAGTTGAAAGGGAGCAAATCAGAATAGGGGAAGCTATCCTGTGTTCTCCACTTAAAAACAAAGTTGCCCTGGTTGGTGCCTTTTAGTTGGTCTTTGTTTCAGCCCTTTTACTCCCTTATCCAATAAGCTGATCCACCCAGTAGTAATTGGAACTTTCTCTTATCTTCAAAGAGTTTTTCCTTCAGTTCTATCTGCTTCTACATAGAACTTTGGAATGTTTGGTAGATATTAGATCTATTGACTTTGGATGCGGGATCTGCTGCAGGCAATACCTTTCGTACTAGGATGTCAAGAGAACAGGGGTCTACCTAGAAACATTTTAGTGATCATTAGCACATGCCAAAAGCCACTTAATTCCAAAACTCATGATGGTTTTCCAGGACCTATCTCTGAAGCAGGAGCAAAAGTGGAATTGGTATGCTGCTGTCTTCTCTCTTCTCCCTTCTCCATGGAGAAAACAGATCAATCGTGACATGGAAATTAGATGTCAACTCCCTACTAATATCCTCCAGTCACTTCCCATTTTACTTTAAATAAAATGCAAATTCCATATCTTGGGTCACAAAGTCCTAGGTGATTTGTCCTTGTCTTCTTTTCTACATCAACTTGTGCCATTTTCTCCCTTCCTCACTATGCTGCAACCACACTGAACCCCCTTATTTCCCAGATACACCAGTTATTTCTAATCTAAAGACTTTTGTTCTTGTAGATCCCAGTATGTGGAATACTCTTTCCCAGGCTCTTAAAATACTGGGTCTTTTTATCAGACCTTAGCTCACTGCACAACAGTATGTTCAGGAATTTGGAGGAGAAAGTGATGTGTGGGCAGGAGATGTTGCAGAAGGATCCACAAATGTGTGACTGACTGCACGTCTGCTCTGACTCACAGGTGCCTTTCACTTTGTTAAGGACAGGGACAGTGCTTTCTCTCCGTCTATTACTCCCACTCTGAATTTACTAGCCCCAAGTCCAAGGAAGAGCTGCAGAAAACAGAGGCACTCTTGAAGTCACTTCAACCTTTGTCACTTCTCATTCAAATCTATTTTCCATACACAAGCCAGACAAGACTTTTTGTCTTCTAGATAAGTCTTAATTTGCAATTACATTATGTGGTCCATAACACATGAGGGTATTCTTTAAAAATAAAACCAAGAACTTTGCAGATAAAGCTGAATCCCATTTGATCATTAATTTCAGTGCCCATTCTTTATACCCTTTTGAGTTTTGTACCTCAAAGTTTGATATCTGAAAGGGATTTTATATACACCATGCTATATATTCACCATCATAAAACATATCATATTGGTTTGTTTAGTATGTATGATTTTACATAAATCTGACACTACACATTATTTTTCAACCTGCTTTTTTTCCCCTCATGCATTCATTTGCTTTTGAGATCTTCCAATATTAAGATATATAAGTATGGTTCATTCATATTAACTGCTTTTCAATTTTCTGTTTCATCAATATGCTGCATTATATATGCTGCATTTTATCGATACATTCTATTTATAGGTATTAATTGAAAATTTTACTACTATGAAGACTGTGTCAGTAAACATTTATTCAAATATACCGGGGGTGCCAAAAAATGTATACACATGACTTGGATGCATCTTTTATTACCGGTATATATTATTACAATTTTAATACAGTTTCTTCCTTTCTTAAAATGTGTATAGAATTTTTGGCACCGTCTGTATTTTACTGAGTACTTCCCATGTGCAAGGCATTATTCTTCATTCTTAGAAATATATCAGTGAATAAGACAAAAATCCCTACTTTAATGTAGTTTGTATTATAGCATGGCTGACAGTAAATAAACAGCAGAAAAAGGTGAGAATAAGAGTTATGAAAGGAAGAAAAAACCATGTCCTACAAGCAGGTCAAAAGTGCTAGAATAAAGTGGGAAGTCAGAATTTTAGTATTATTCATAAATAGAGGGGTCAGGGTAGAACTCATTGACAATATGAGATTTGAAAAAAAATATTGTAGGCAATAAAGGAATTAGCCTAGCAGATATGTTGGAGTAAATGGTTATGGGAAGAGAAAATAAGGACCCTAACGCAATAGAATTTCCTGTGGGTTCCAAGAACAGCAAGAAAGCCAAGGTGATTAGAATGCAGCAAATAAAAAAGAGAGAAGTGGGAGAAGAGGTTGGGGGGAGGGGAAGGACACAGTGAGTGCGAGCACATAGGGCCCTGAAGGCCATTATAAGGACTTTGGTGTTCACTATGAATGCATTGGAAAGACATTGAAATGTTTGAAAGCCATGGACTTATTATTCTAGCTGCTGTTTGTGGACTTAGAATGTAGGATGCAAAGGCAGGAGAGCTTAGGAAGGTATTGAAGTAATTCAGGCAATAGTTAAGGGTGCCTTGGACCAGGGAACAGAAGTGCAGGGGATAAGTGTGTGGGATTCTGGATATATTTGTAAAGTGGCGCCAAAAGGATTCCCTGATTGATTGGATGAGGCATAAAAGAAGGAAAGAGTTAAAAGTGACTTTAGAGACTTTGGACTAAACAACTGAAAGTTGTCATTAACTGAGTGAGGAAGGCTGAAAGAGGGGCAGGTTTAGAGAGCTTAGTCATCTGGAAATCAGAACCCAAGACAAGAATTAAATTGCTGACTTGACGTGGGAAGTGCAAGCCCAGCATCACGAGCAAGAGAAGGAAAGAGGAAGTGAGGCAAAGAAAGATGAAAAGCGAAGTAATATTTTACTAAATGGCCCACAACATCATTCAGCACCACGAAGAGACACAGCAAGTTGCAAACAGACATGTTTATTCAGAATTTTGTTTGGCCTTCTAAGGAAAGTTTTCAAAGAGAAGCTATACCTCAGAATAGTTCAGCAGAAAGAGACAGAGAATTTATTGGCTCAGCTTTCTCTCATCTCCCATTTTCTATTAGTCAATACAATCGCCCTACTTTCCTAGATGTTACCAGTCAGCTGCTTGATGGCCAATAAGGAAGAGATCCCACACTTCATTTTTGTTCCATCAAGGTTCAAAAGTAGATGGGGCTTGGTTTGTGGGACATGAGGGGTGTGAAGGCCTAGGACTTCAATTTGGCCCCCACTGAGCTCAGAAAACCTGGCAAGAGCACTGGCAAAGGTAGCAGGCATGCGGTCTATAAGGTGGGAAGCTTCTCTGCAGAGAAAGAGGTGGGTGAGGGAATGTGAAGAAACACAGACTTTTATCTAATAATACAGCAGTTGGTGAGTAGGCCACTGGATATAAAAATCTGTAGTGTAGGAGAGTCTGTAGTATGACCTGGAGATACCTTGAAGTCTTCAGCCTATAGATGCCATTTAAAGCCATGAGGCGTTTTAGATAACTAAGAAGATGAATGTAGTTGGAGAAGAGTGTGCAGCAGGGGCTGAGCCTGGGGAAGCCCTAACCTGGCAGCCTCAGAAAAGAGAAAACAATGAAGAATGAGGAGTGAACAGTGACAATGGAGAAAAACCAATGCAATGTGATGTCCTTGAAATATAACAGTAAACAAGTTATGTTTAAAAAGAGCAACCTGTAAGTGTTTACTTTGGCGTGAGTACTCTAAGGGAGGGACCTAGAAACAGAAATACTAAGTTCTAGAGTATGCACTTTTCATATTCAAATAGACACTCCCAAATTGTCCTGAAAACTGGCTTCTCTAATGTAAATAATAGCACCCTATGAGGCTTTACATTTCCCCAAGTTTAACCAACAATAAAAACGATTTAAAATTTTTTCCTAATTTGATGAGAGACAAAAATGGTATCTTACTGTTCTTTCAAATTGTGTTTGCTTAATTATTAGTGTGGCTAGATAATTTTTAAAATATATTTACTAGCCAATTGATTTTCATTTTTTGAAGAACTACCTGTCTTTCTCAAGTTGTTTATTTAAATGTTTGCACTTTTCTTGTTGACTTGTAGATGTTTTTATGTTGCATATTAGTCCCTTATTTTGTATATATGTATTATATACATATATATATAACATTTATAATATAATATTTTATTTATATTTATATATAACTTTTTCTCCCAATTTTTTCTTCCTTGTTAACTTTGTTGTTTTTTGTCCGATGAGTATTAGTACTTTTCAGTTAATCACAGCATTTGGTAATCTTTTCTTTTTTTCAATTTTACCTTTAAAAAAGGCTTCCCTACCTCAATATCATAAAGACAGTGTTCTTCATTAAAAAGCCATGTTTTTGTTTTTATGTAGGTCTATTCTCCATCTGAAATTTGTGTTTGAGGTAAGGGATATATATATATATATATATATATATATATATATATATATATATATATATATATGACACACACACACACACACACACACACACGCACACACACACACACATATAAAATCAGGGATGCCAAAAAAATGTATATAAGTGGACAGTTTGGTAAATGTTGTCAAACAATAGTTCACCATAATCAGAAGTGTCTGGATGCTGATGGTAACCACTTTGAGCACCTCTTGTAATTGCAGAAGACAAATGTGACTCGTAGTCATCTTCTGTTAGTGGTATATATTGAGTATTACAATTTTAATACAGTTTTCCTTTCTTAAAATGTGTATACATTTTTGGCACCCTCTGTATATATACTCTATATTATATACATTTGACCATGTGGAGAGCCAGAACTGATAATAATTAGTTAGTTATTCCAACCACTAATTTGTCATACAACCTTCAGAATACATCAGATTCCCACTCATGCATGATCTCCTTCAGAATTTTCTATTCTGTTTGTCCTGCTTTGAAACTCTTGGATGCCTTCTGTGTGGGAGTCCCCAAGACCACCTTCAGGTTTGATGATTTGGTAGAAGGACTCAGAAAACCCAAAAAAGCCGTTATACACATGGTTATGGTTTATTACACCAAAAGGATACAGATTAAACTCAGCAAAGGCAAAGGGGTTGGGAAAGGGTAGGGTCAAGGAGAAATTAGAAGTGAGCTTCCAGTTGTTCTCTCCCCGGGAGTCATTGAACAGCACTTAATTTCTCAGCAACATGTGACAAGATGTACGAAACACTGTGAGAGAGGAACCTCCCCTGAGCCTTGGTGTGGAGGTTTTTATTGGGGGTTAGCCTAGTTGGCTTAGATGATTGCCCATGCGGCTGACTTTAGTTACTTAGTTTCCAGCCACTCCAGAGGTCAGGATCAGACAGCATGGCCCAAGTGCCTCCCCCGTAAATCACAATGTTAGTATAAACTGTCTGGCATGCCCCAAGGTCTCATGTATGCAAACACACTCTTTTTTATTTTTTAAAGGTTTTTTTATTGGGGGAATTGGGGGATGGGAACAGCGCTGGGGAATCGGGGGAAGGGGAACAGACAAGTTGCTGTCCTTTTGTTCTTCAGTCTAGTTGTAGAGGACGTTGCTTCACTGGCCCAATTGGCACCATCATTGCACTCTTCCCAGGCAAGGCAGATCAGTTACCGGCTTCTGGATGGCCGCTCATGCTGGCTGCTGGCCGCTCATGCTGGCTGCTGGCTACACACGGTAGCCCATGGCAACCCACTGCCACAGGGGCTACAGCCTACGCTGTCACCGGTGACTCAGGGCAGCCCAGCTCCAGGTTGAGCTGTTGTTCAGCATTTTAGCTGTAGAGGGCAGTATCACTGGCCCTCATATGTGGGATCCGAACCGGGGTCCTCTGGCATCCCAAGCCAGTTCTTAACCATCGCGCCACTCGGCTGGCCCCAAACACACTCTTAACAGACAGGATGTTCTAAGGACTTAGAGGTTATTTCTCAGGAACCAGTTGGGGGGACAGTCCTTTCTTTGCAATGTGAAAAGTTTGAATGCCCCAACCCTGCTGGTTAATGCTTTACTGCACATTTCCAAACAGATATATTTTCTTGTTTCCAATTTAAATTTTATCCATATTAGCTTAGTTGTCGTGAGAAGGTTGGTCTAAAACAAGTTAGTATGCAATTGAAAAAACAGAACTCTCCTTCAGTATTTTGAAAGCATTGCTCCATTGATGTCATGCATCTAATGAACCTGATAAAATAGCAATGAAAACTGATTTCACTTTATTGTGTTGTTTTTCTCACTGATGGCTTTAGAAGTTTCTCTCTATTCTTAGCATGTAGAAGCTACTTCACAATGTTTCAGGTGTGAAATTTTATTTGTTCCTTGATTGTTTACTTGTTTCAATTTTGCTTCATGTTAAATAAGATTTTACAATATGTAGAATCATGTTTTCTATAATTCTGAGAAACTCTTTCCCATTATTTCTTCAAATGTTAGCTTTCTTCTAATTTCTCTAGTATTGTATTCTGAATTTCCATTTAAATAGAATTTTGAACGTCTGAATTTATTCTTCCTGCTGTTTAGCTTATTTTGATACACTCTAGAGCAGCGGTTCTCAACCTTCCTTATGCTGTGACCCCTTCATACAGTTTCTCATGTTGTGGTGACCCCCAACCATAAAATTATTTTTGTTGCTACTCTATAACTGTAATTTTGCTACTGTTATGAATCGTAATGTAAATATCTTTTTGTTTTCCAATGGTCTTAGGCGATCCCTGTGAAAGGGTCATTCAACCCCCAAAGGGGTCATGACCCACAGGTTGAGAACCGCTGCTCCAGAGTCAATTCTTTTTATTCTTGGTATTTATATTCTACAAAGTCTCTATAAGCCTTGAATTAGCAAACATCGAATAATTGTTCCTAGGGGAAATGCATACATGTTATATATAAGAACTATTTTCTTCTTTAGCTAGGTTCAGTTTATTTAACCTAACTATAATATTTCTTTTTTATTAATTTCAAACCAATTGGTTTTTCTATGATCACTATGCTCTTTTTCCATAAATGTAAATTTTGTTTTATAGCTATTTACTTTTGTGGCACATGTGTGTTTCTCTTATTTATCTCTTTGTAACTATAATTATTCCAACTTCTTTTTATATTTCCATGTTAACTCTAAGTATAAATTCTTTGATTCATGAATTTGTTGCCTCCTTTTCTTGTCTTTCACAGATGATTGATGATTTTTAGGCATATGTTGATCTTGGGTCTTCAGTTATGACCACTTACTGACACGATGGCCTTTCAGTGAAGTCACCATTTTGGTGATATCATTAGCTTAGGACTAGCTGTAGTGGCAGCCTTTGTTCATTGTTTTTCTGATATAAGAACATTTTATTCCATTTCTTCTGTCAATATAGCTATGTATTAATTAATATTTATTTATTTTTATAAACTTTATACAATATCTGTTTTAAATTGATAAACTGCAATATCAATTTTGAACAGGAGCCAGAAATGTTGGTGCCTATATGTTCGGTCTACCATCTTGAAGTGCCAAGGCGGTGTTAGAACTTGATTGGAGAAATAGCCGTGGAAATAAAGCTTCCTGACAGAAGTTACACCATTAAAAAAAAGTGTAGGTATAATCAAACAGTATCCCAGAATGGAAGGGATTGAGAGAATCAATGCTCTGGACTCTATCTCCTTCCTTTCTCTAATCTCTTGCCAGTGCCTTTTTTGGACCAGATCCAATATTAGCCACAGAGTAGGTGAGCCCAGAAATGCAATTCATTGAAATTTTTAGAGCAGAGCTTAGAAGAAGAGTTAAATGGAGGTAAACTAACACAACAAACTACTTTTAATGACTAGTTTGCCAACGTCCTGCCTTAAGGCATGCAATACAGTATTTAATTGATTATAAACTTATAGTTGAGGGCCAACTTCTTAGTTAGTTAAAATTAATGCACCTGTTGGTATAAGCTATATCTCCTAATTATGTTTTTTCTTAGTTAAAAAGTTTTCACTAATGTATCAACATCTATAATCCAGAATATTTATATATAAAGATATAAATTGTATGTATAAATATATATTTTATTAATAAGTACATTTATATTTATATATAAAGATATAAATTGTATGTATAAATATATATTTTATTAATAAATACATTTTATAAATTATAGATATACTTATAAATGCACTACTATTTTATCTGTGTCTTAGTGACTTACCTAAGAAGTTTTATATATATTGAAGTCTACCAGTCATCTGAAAATCAAGAGATTGGAGCTGGGGATGGTCCTGCTCTGAACAAAATTATTTAATTTTCTTTTTTTTATTGGGCTTTGTTAGCACATCATTTCTTTTATTTTTTTAAATACAGGAAAGCAAAGGAGTTAAGGCAAACATTTGCCATGCTCAATAAACAACGTTCTAATGTGCTAATTGATTCTAATCAGGACAGCCAATGTCAGTTAAGTTAATACACCATTAGGCAGAAAATAAAAGCAGCATCAGGTATACAATATACTAATTTGCTAATCATATTTGAACACCAGCTGGTAGGTAATAACTAATAGCACCAAAACAGATATTGAATTATTTATATTTACTAGATACAATGCTATTCTTTTTTAAAACTCTATACTTTATGGTAGTATATCATCGTTATGTATTCCTCTTATTACTAAGCTTACCACAAATATTATGGTAAAAATTATATATATTTCCCTGATCAAATTTGCCTCCCAAGTGTTTTCATTTTTTGCAACAATAAAGCATTATAGATCTTTAACTTCTTCAAACTAATTTAAATTAATTCTAATGTAATCAACATTTACAGACATACTTGCCATGTGCCAGGCACTGTGGTAGGGATTGGGAATAAGAGGATGAAGAATCATGGTCTCTGCCCTCAAAGAGTCATCATATAAAAAGGCCATGTAAATGAACAATTATGTGCAGGACAATAGGTGGAGCAAAGTCATAGATGAAATAGACGAAATAGAAATAAGTCAGGGAGGATGTGATTGACTGTGCCTGAGAGGTTTATAGGTTTCAGAAAAGATTGGAATTGCATTTTGTAGCAGATTCAACAGCCTCCTTCATGATGTGTATCTATATGACCTGAGGGTTGATTGTGGCATCCTCAGGCAAGAGGGACATTCCTTTTGGTTGAATATTTCTCTTACTGCAGCATATATACAAGCTATAGACTATCATTTATACTCTGATCTCTTCATTTTAAAATTTTGTATAGAACAGTCCATAACTCCAAAATCCAAATTATAGAATCAATCATGTAACAGCATTTAGTGCCCTACCAACATCACTGAGGATCTCTCACACGCAAGGTGCCGGCTGTATGTGCTGCTGGAAGGTACATAGATGAGCAGTGAATCCTTCCTTAAAGCACTCATAATCTAGTACAAAGGCAATATGTACTCAGGCAGAAGTTACACACAATGATATCTAATATAACAGTGACACTAACGCAACAAATAATAAACAAATAATCATAATAAAACATAATATATTATATAACAGGATATGAATGATGTAGTTTATATTATTGTAATGCTTAATCACTTATACAACATGTTCCCCACATTAATTTCATTTAATATTCACAAATACTCTCTGAGTTTGATACTGATACTTCTATTTTATCAATGAAGCAAAATCAGTACAGAGAAAGGTAAAAAATATATAGGAAATAAATGAAAGAAAAAAACTCAGGGTTAGAGCTCAGAAGGAAAATAGGATATAAAAGATGGACTGGACTTCAAACTGTTGAGAACAGGCTGGAGAAGGCATGGGCAGTTAACAGGGAAAAAAAGATTAGAGATAGGAATATTCAGAGCATATCAGTGAGCCAACCAGCTTGGCGAGAACATGCATATGGAAGAGAAATAGTTATATACCAGCATGTGAAATCTACACTATCAACAATTAGGGGCAGGGCGGGGGAACATGTGCAACAACAGAGAAATGATTAAATAAATTATTGTGTATTTTTTATGGAATTCTAAGAAGCATTAAGAAAGGATGTAAATGAATATCTAAAGTCAGAGTGATGATGAAAATAATTGGATTTTATGTGACTATTTAAAAAACAATCTATAAATACATATAGTACAAAATCCAGAAAATATGAAAGGGTTTATGGTGAAAAGTAATAATTTCTTCTCAGTATCCATTTCACCCCCCACATAGTGGCAACATGATTATATATAACTTATATATCTTTTTAGATTATCTATGAATATACTAGCTTATATACACATAAGTACTACACACACATTCATTTGTATCTACAGATTATAAATTCTTGATTCTTAACCTTGGGTTTTAAAATCTAACAATATATCTTTGAAATGTTTTTATAGTGTATATAGAGCTACTGTTGTATAGATGCACTATAATTTACTGTTGGTGATGAAAATTTTTCATATTAAAAGACATTTATATATCCTTTTTTAGTGAATGATTGGTTAATATCCTTGTTTATTTTAATTGGGTCATTATTTTATTTTCTGTTAGTTTTAGAAACTTTTTAAAAGTTAATTATACCTATAATAATCTGTGTTATAATTTTTGTTTTACAATTTTGTCTTTTATCCTGACTGTGTTTATGATATTTGTGCCCTATAGTTATATTTTATTTTTGTGTAGTTGAGTTGACCAATATTTTTTCTAGTTTCACACACGTTTCATTTCATGTCCTACATTTACATCTTTCACCACTTTAACATTAAAAAAATATATAAAAGCAGGAGGGAGGGATCCTTTTTAGTTATCTTACTATCATTTATTGGAAAATCTATCATTTCCCCAATTATATGAAATGCCTTTGTCATGTTGTAAATTGACATAATTTTAAATCTATTTCTGGTATCTCTCTTCTATTGGGTTGTCAGAAAAGTCATGATGCATTTTTGCAGCGAAAAACAGAAAAAAATACGTCATGACTTTTCCGTCAACCCAATATTTGTTAATCTGTGTGAATATTCTTTGATTGCTATTACCTAATTTATTTTATGTATAACTATTTAATAACTCTCACTCACTCACTATAACTATAACTATATATATATATATATATATGAATGATTGCATTGGCTGACCACTTTTTATTACATTTATTTTTCAAAATTTTTTAGGATACTTACAATGACTTAATATGCAAAGGTTAATGAAACACTTTTCTGTTTGCACAGCTGCAGCTAGTCCAAAAGGTGTAAGAGGTATTTGTTTTCTCCTTCCTCTATCACCAGTTTTATACTTTTCTCACCATTGGCTAGAATTTCAGTCTAGATGGCTTGCTTCATTAGGGTTTGGAGCTCTCAGTGCTTTAATGCTGCCAGTTTCGGGCTATTGCAATTGCCCATTAGACTCATCAGCAGGCACGAAAACAGAAAGAAATGCTCCAGTGAGCCCTGGGTTCTATATATACTCTTGGCCTCCCACGGTGTGGCGCTCCATCCCTCCTGGTGGTATTCAAGATCCCATTCAATTATATATGATAACTCCTTTGTGGGCCTCCTGTTCCCCTGGTATGAGAGAACCCTGATCAGCTTCTACTTTCATGGAACTCTTACTGTGTACACAGGGAGCAGCGTCCCCTTGTTGCCTCCCTTCCCCAGTCCCATTTGGCACTATGTCTTCTAACCCAGCAGAGCCTAAATCTGTAGGGTCAAGAAGTAGAAATTCTGCAAAATGGTCCCTGGGTGAGGTGATGCAGCGGGCCAAGCCTTGTTTTCCTGGATGCAGGCGGTCTAGATATCGGTGCCACAGCACTCATATAACACATATTAGTTCAGTGCATGTATCGCAGCTTAGAGGATGCCCTAAGCTGATGCTTTAGACGTTTTAATAGGTATTTGAAAATTCTATTAGGTTTGCTGGCACATTGTATGATAGGACCAGAGAATCCCATAAGCAGGAACTCAGTATCTTACCTTCTGTCATAGAATAGACTACTTGGTTTGAGGTTATATTATGGAGGATCCTATGTAAGTAAATCAGGTACTGTGTAACCTTTTGATTCCTGGCAGATGCACTGCAGGCAGGAAAGGCAAACTCATATCCAGAGAGAATTTCAATTCTGGCAAGAGAGAATTGCTCCCTCTCCAGGGTAAATGTAGTCCAGTATGAGCAACCTGCCATAAAGTGCATGGCTGGGCTCCATTAGGGGTATTGCTATGTGCAAGGATTGGCACTGGTTTCTGCTGCTGGCAGATTGGGAATTGCACAGTTGCAGTGGGTCAATAATCGGCTTTGGTGGAAATGTGCTTTTGTTACCCATGGACCCAGGGTTTCCCATGGGAAGTTAGCTCTCTCACACACCCAGGCTTGCACAGGCATCAGAAAGCCTGAATGGGTTTGTGCAGGCATCCCACAAGGCGGTGGTAGAAAAGCTGCAGGTCAAGAAAGAAGACAGATGGAGTGGGGAGGAGGCAGTGTTGTCAGGTTACATCTGCATGCAGCTGTGGCTGCATCAGTGGCCAGAGGAAAAAGTTAGACCAAGAGAACATGAAACAGGGCATGCCAATCACCTGATCTGAGGGCCCTCTTCCAGAGACCAGTCTTTGGGAATATCATTTTGCTTTCAGTAAAATCAAAGAGAGCATGAATATAGAAGAATACATCAAATACGAAGGCTAGGGAGTAGTCTCTTTACGTCTAGGCAGGACTAAGAAGAGACAACTTCTACTTTTGCATGGCAAATATTTTATGCTCCTAAGTGGACATCTAATATATGACTATTTTAAGGTCCTTGATACAGATTACTGAATGGTTTTAAAACATTACCAAAGTACATTGTATAAGAGCACTCATTTCACTGTATATTTGATAACATTGGGGGTGAATATTTTGCTTTAGTCTCATAATTCAACAGTTGAAAAATAGCATCATATTTTAAATGTTCAATTCATTGATTATTAGTTTGGTTATACTTTTAAAATATATGTAAACTGATTCTCTGAGTGGCCAGTTCCAATCATTTGCCGGTATCTAAATTCGACCTCTTTGTATCTAAGAATGCGTTATATCTAAGGCCTCTTTATATATTAAGAAGACTAACCTATTGTCCATCCTATATACTGCAAATAACCTCCCGCTTTTTCATTTGCCTTGTAATATTCATCATGTTTTTAAATATTCAACCTCTCCCTGTTTTTTGTCCCCTGCTTTTTTTTTAAAAAAACTGACATTTAAGTAATCTTTTTCAAGTACATCTTTTCGGGTTTTGCCAGGCATGTTACTGAAAGCTAAAAACAGTCTGCCAGTCACAGTTAGTTGTCACTTGTCTCTATTTATCCGTTATACTTTCCATTTGTAAAGCATCATATTTTTTTACAGTTAATAATAGATATGGAAAGAGCTAAAAATTTGCCCTGTGGATCAAATGAATGACAAAAATTGCATTTTTTTATTATAACATCTTCATTTTAGTGACTCAAGACAATTTTATTTATCCCTCAGCTCAAGTGATGTGGAATATCTTAAGATCTTAGATTTTTGTTTTCAAACTGTGGTTTGCAGACTCCAACATTAGTGTTGCATACATGTTTGCAGAATCTTAGACCTCATACCAGACGTACTAAATCAGGATCCATTTTAATAAGGTCCCCAAGGAATTCATCTGTCCATTATTGTTTAAGAATCAACAGTTGAGATTCTGCAGTCTATTTTCAGGAAGACATAAAACTAACCAATTAATTTATCAATTTTCTGGATTATGAGATTCATAAAAATTAAAAGTATAGAATGTCATAACAGAAATCTATGATACTTGTTAATTTTCTCCACTCTCATCCCAAGATTTTAATTTTAAATAGTTGAACACATAAATTGACATCTGAGCTCCAGACTACTTTCGTATTTGATAATCACCATTAATATTTGAGATTGTCAGCACCATACAGAATAGTCAATCTGCAATCAAAGGAAAAAATATGAAATGTAATCTGTGTATTTCCACATGCACTGACAGTTATGACTCTGTCTTTAAAGAAGAACATTAGAGGAAGAAAATATTTAATTTAGGCATGCATATTTTAAGAAGCTGAATAGTGTTGCATCATATACACATTAAGTCATTAACACATGTATTTACTATTTACTGCTGTGCTAATATACAAGGCTCTGTGCTAGGTGGGGATAATCAAAGAATAACCAAGACAAATAGGATATTCCTGTTGTCATCAGTAGCAAGCCCTTCCTGAATGCCTGCAAAGTGCTGGGCATTTTCCTGGGCACTTCTTCGCTCGGGAGCCTTCACAGCCACTGTTGGAGTCTGGCACTATTATTGACCCAGTTGTATAGAATTAGCACCCAGGTTAGGAAAATTAAGCACACTGCTCCAAGGCCACACAGCCAGCGAGCAGTGGGACTGGAATTCCCGCCGTGCTTGCCTGAACCCCTGGCTCTGCCACATGTTTTTCAGCACCTGCTTTGATTCTATCAGTAGAAGGCAGTTGAAAATTGATGAAATCACTTGTTTGCATTTCAGATTTCTTCCCTTTAAAGTTTTAGATATGGCACATAAGCATTTGTATTGGTGTGGTTGCTGTATATCCAGCTTATTCCTCATGTCTACAGAAAACCTAAGGGAATACACCATAAAGGCATAAAGCTGTGTGCTTTCACCTTGACGCAGGTAGAGGCACTTCATAAATGAGCAGGGTGAGTAGCACTGGACAGAAGATGCAAGCTTCCGACTCCTTCCCTCGCTAAGCACAACTTTGGATAAGAACATGTTCCTCTACCTTGTAATGGGCATAGTTCATATATGCTACTGAGACAAAATGATTTGCTGAGAAAGGAGGGAATACTTCTGTGTGTGTGTGTGTGTGTGTGTGTGTGTGTGCACGTGTACATGTGCGTGTACATGAGAAGTTGTATATTTTCTTAATATATTTTCAAAATGTAAATAGTAGGATAAATATAACTATGGAGAACATTTAAATGCATCGTTTAAACATGCACATATCACGTGATCGCAGCCTTGAGATAGAATTGCCTCTGGTTTACTACAATCCTGTAAAATTCCAGCTCTTTATTCTAAGCAAGATATATGATGAATAGTAAGTATTTTCAAGACAAATCTTACTAATTATATGTAGATTATTTCAAAAGGCATGAGACATTTTCTTTGAAATTCTAGTAGTGGGCAGGATGTGAAAGCATACCGACAATTGACTTCATGTCAGAAATACTCCAATTGACTCATTCTCCTTAATTGCTTAATCTGTACAATTTCTCCACAGTAGTTTCACAAATATGTTGTTGAGCCTTTTTCTTAAGGATGAAAGCAAATTTTAATGGCCTATTCTAGTTGCACAAATTAGGATAAAGGGAATGTAAGCAGCATGAGGCAATAATAACATCAAATGATATTACTTTGAAACAAGCATTCTCAATGGAAGCAATATCTCCCTGGATGACACAAAAATTCGTTCTTGGGGAAGAAAGAAAATGTCTTATTCTTTTTTTGTGTATAAATCACAGATATGCATGCAGGACGTCAACAAATACATAACACATCTGTGGTATTTAAATTTCATGGAAAGTGGTTAGGAAAAATGACTGAAAAGGTAATAATAATAATAATAATAATAATAATAATAATAATAATAATAAACAATGCTTTAAAGCACACCTTCTCTATCTCAGCCAGCAAGCCCCTCCCATATTACTGTCACTAGCCAAAGAGCATATATTACGCTCCTTTCAAAGCAGTAACCCTCCTGAAAGCCAGTGATAAAATGTATCACCTGCTGCTGCCTCTAGTGAGGATCTGGATACAAAATTATTGCCAATAAGGAATCCAGCCCTCTTCCTCTCCTGCGTCCTGTGCCCTTTTCACCTCCCCCTCAAGGTTGTGTGTGATCCATGACAAGACGCCTAGGCGAGTGTTCTGTGAATCAGAGAAAAGACACAAAGCTGCAGACCAAGGCCCTTGATACATTATTCCCATTACTGACCTTTACATTTGCCCTATTATTTTCAAGCACTGCCATCCAGTATAAGAGATCAAAAGAGAAAGATTGACTTACTTCTTTGTAGCATGTTGCGGATTGGGGAACCTGAGGATTTTATGTAGGGCCTGCCCTGCGCAAAATCACGAGGTTTGTGTTTCACCAGTTTCCTCCTTGGGCCTTGTACTTGCTGTGACCCATCTCTGTCCATCCTTCACCACAGAAATCCCTCCCACCATACAACACATCTTTTTCACTCCCTCTAATTATTAATAAGGATCTGATATTACTTTATTATAACTTGTCTGCATTTTATTCATACTAACTTTTTCTGAAGGCTTTATGCATTATAATATTTGTCTCTAAGTGATTATGAAGAGTGCTTTTTTTTTTCCTGCTAAGAACATCTCAGACATGAAACGTTTTCAAGAGATCTCCTAGCACCCATGAAATAATTACACGTAGACTATTCTCTATTCCCTGTTCTTCTTAAGTGTAATGGCAAGCTTGCTTTTGAGAATTATTTTTTATATACCTTATCGTCTGAAAGCTACAAATTATTAAAGGATAAAACACAATATATAGTTTTTTTCCACTTTCCTCACATTTTCTTATTTCTTCTTTATTCCTCTGGGATCAGTTTACCTCCAAATCTTTAACATATTTTCCTCTAGTGTACTCTTTTGAGAAGGGATCTTATAATTTTTATTTTATCCAAATCAATGGAGAGTTAGGCCTAAACTCTGGGTAAATGCATCCTTATATTTTCAACTTTGATAAATGAAAGTTGATATAACCCTGTTTCTTATTAACATGCAGATTAAGAAACACCTAAAAGGAGGAAGCCCTTCTGATGGGTGAGCACTGAGACACAGAAACTATTTTCCTTTTTAACCCTTCATTTATTATATTGCCTTATTACTCTTTTCCTTTATCTGTTATTTTGAATTGACGAAGTCACTGATCTGATGTTACTAATACTAAAGAAAAGTTTGTTTCTTTTCATGTAGTAATAAGAATAAAAAGGAAATTATATTTTTAAATTCAATAAAATAATGCTTGGAAAGAGGGCAGATCGGTAAAACTTGAGACTGTTAAAATGGCAATACTCTTCCAATTGATCTACAGATTCAACTTAATTCCTGCAGAAATTACAGCTGGCTTCTTGGTTAAAATTGACAAGCTGATTCCAAAATTCACATGGAATTGCAAAGGGCCCCAAATAGCCAAAACAAGCTTGAAAAAGAAAAGTTGGAAGATTCAAACTCTCCAAGTTCAAAACCTATTGCAAAACACCAGCAATAAAGACAGTGTGATACTGATAATAACGTACACATATAGGTCAGTGAAATAGAATTGTACCTATGGTTAACTGATATTCAACAAGAGTGCCAATATCATTCAGTGAGAGAAAGAATGGCCTTTTTAACAAATGGTGCTGAGACAAGTGGATAGCCATGCAAAGGATGAAATTGGACCCTGACTTCATATCACATTAAAAAAATAATTTCACTCGAAATGGATCGAAGACCTAAATGTAAGAGAACATCTATAAATTCTTAGAAGAGAAATAGGGGTAAATCTTCATTATAAAGGTTTGCCATGGATTCTTATATATGACATCAGAGGGATCAGGAACACAAAACAAACTGAAAAAATCAGACTTCATTAAAATTAAAACTTTTTTGCTTCAAAGGACACTATCAATAAAGTGAAAAGACAACCCACAAAACAGGAGAAAATTTTTGCAAATCATATATCTAATAAGGGACTTGTATCTGGGATATATGAAGAATGCTTACAACTAAATAATAAAAGGAAAACTTACACAAATAAAAAATGGGCAAAGGACCTGAACAGACATGCATCCAAAGAAGGAGAACTGACTCTGGGTGGTGTACACACAATGTGATGTGTTACATATAGATGATGTGTTACAGAATTGTACACCTGAAACCTATGTAACTTTACTAACCATTCTCACCCCAATTAACTTTAATTAAAGAAAAAAAATAAATGGTCAATAAACATAAAAACATTTTCCAAATTATTCATCATCAGGGAAATGAAAATAAAAAATACAATGAGATACCACTTCACATCCACTAGGATAGCTATAATAAAAAAAGATACTAAGTGTTAATGAGGATATGGAGAAACTGGAACCCTCAAACAATTCTTGTGGAAATCTAAAATGATGCAGCCACTTTGGAAAACAGCCTGGCAGCTCCTCAAATAATTACACATAGAATTACTGCATAATCTAGCAATCCCACTTTCAGTGATATGCCCAAGAGAAATGAAAATATATGTCGATACTGAAACTTGTATATGAATGTTTATAGCAGCATTATTCATAATAGCTAAAAGGTACAAACAACCCAAATGTCTATCAATGTGTGAATATTGGATAAACAAAATGTATATCCACATAATAAAATATTATCGGGCCATAAAAGGAAATGAAGTACTGATATGTGATACAACATAGGTGAATTGGGAAAACATTATACAAAGTAAAAAAAAAAAAAAAGCCAGATAAAAAAGGTTACATATTTTATGGTTCCATCTATGACATATTCACAATAAGTAAACCTAGTGAAACAGAAAGTATGTTAGTTGTTGCTTTGGGCTGGGAGTATATGGGCAACAGGGAAATGATAGCTGAAGGGTACAAGATTTCTTTTTGTGGTGATGAAAATATTCTAAAATTGACTGTGGAGATGGTTTCAAATATCTGTGAATGAACTGAAAGCCATGACACACCTTAAATGTTTTAATTATATGTCACGTAAATTGTAACTGAAACAATCCTGTTTTTAAAAAATTCAACAAGTGGTAGTTTCTTATAGGTTAGATGCACTGTGGAATTTAAAACCATTTCAATAAACATTTCTTGTGTTGTAACATAAAATCCATTGATCTATCTAGAACTTTGACTGGATCTATGCATGATTCTGATCTTACAGATACCCCAAAAGACCAAATGTCCCCAGATTACAGTTGAGGAACTGCTGTGTAGGTTACAGAGTTCTTCAGAGAGGTGCACGTTGGTTAAATAAAAAAAATAATAAAAAAAAGAAAGAAAGAAATAGCCCTCGCTTGAATCTTGTGAGCTTTTGGAGTAAAGTCTCTCTGGCTAGGTTCAAAGTAATGTACAAACAATTTTTAGACAGAGAACATAAACATTTCCATTTCCATTGGCCTAGTAACAACCATGGCAAATGCACACTAGACTCAGGTCAATGAAACAGAAGAGTAAGGCTGGAAAGAAAGATTTTTGAGAAAAATAATGCATGCTTTTATGAGGGCACACGTGAAATGAAGCATTTAATAACACGAGAAAGCTGTCTGAATATAGTCAGCTTTGGAAACTGCTCTTACACTCTTCTGTTTCGAAGCTGACCTTACACTAATGTCTGACCATATTTATTCACTCTTTCAAGGCACTCCATATTGCTCAAGACAAGGTCTTCAAAGTGCATTCAGACTCATCTACAGTTTATGTTTTTGTTTGATCCTGGCACAAATAACTTAAAGGTTAATTTAGATTTTCATCTGTCACTTAAATTTGTTTCTGAGTGACTCATTCTTCCAACAAATATTTATGGACTATTTACAGAGTGTTACTATAACAGCAAACTTGCTTTTCTTCCTTAACAAAATATACTTGTAAAACTTTTATCTTAGGGTGATACCATAAATGTGTGGATATACATACCACAATATGTATGCATAACATTTTTTAACTTCAGAGATAATTGTTAGATTTGGAAAACTAAAGGTACGTTTTATTGAAAAGGAGCAAGCAGCATACCGTCCTCTTTCTAGAATACAATGATTCTTATAAAGTAGCTTTCAGTGTGAGACCAGTTATTCTTGGACCACATTACAGAAAGGCTTAATTATTAATCAAAGATATTTATTATACAGAGCTTTCATTTATAAAGGTGAGGATTAGAGGTGGGCTGAAAGTCTAGTTCACTACCTTTCAAAATCAGTTCATATTCACTTTAGTTTTTCTAAGTAAAGAAATATGATTTTGAAAATTATTCTTTAACTTCTATAAGTCTTAATTTCTCATTTGAACTCTATATCCTGGCTTTCATGATTCAATAGCTATATTAACCAACTCTAAGTTTGCTTCCAGCTTTTATATTTAATACTCTGATGTCAAAGTGAAGACATGATTTTTAAATTTAGACAACAACAAAAACAAAATAAAAAGCAGGTTACATGGGTTTTTCTGAAATGAACTATTACCCTTTTCTGAAGAGTAAACTTATTGGGAAGAGGGACTGAATGTGCTATTGTAGTAGACATGTTGTCTTAACTATTTTTGAGAATGCTCCAAGAATGACATTTCAGGGATTTTTATGGATATTATTTTTAGAAGTGGGCATTTGGCATACTTTTTGAAACTGTATATTTGGCTTGTTTACTTATCTACTTGGTCAGATGATAATATTAGAGTGACATTGTAAAAGCCTTCGATATCAAGATTTTAATTAAAAAATACAGATACTTCATGAGTTAGATTAATTTATTTTTCTTTGGTTTACTTAGAAAACTAAAAAGAGAGGACTGATTGCATAACAGGTTCTTGGTTAGTGAAAAGTCAGAACTACACATCCCAAGCACCAGCAGTAACTGTTACATTGAAGGAGTGAACAGCACTGTAAAATTTTGTATGTCCCTTTCATTTTTTTCTCTGATATAAGCCCATTATTTTGCATATACATGGAAAACAGAATGTAAATTAGAGTCATAAACTCATAAAATTCAGATCTGGAGCCTTGTAATTTTAATCATGAGAACCTTGGACTAATTAGTCAATATTAGATCTCTTTGTCCACATTTTAGTCAGATAAATTTATGGACTGGTAAATTCCCTTATACAGACATGTAATTTTACAGACCTAATTAGGGTGGTGTACAGCATGGTGCCCATTTGAATTTCATTTCTAATAAAAACTTCTCTTGCCCTTTTTATTTTTATCTTAGGAAGGAAACAACTGTAAAACGATCTGAATGAATACATCGCCCTTTGGTAACTATGTATTGATGTCTCTGAAGGGTATTTTGTCCTTTAGGAAGGCAACAAACTATCTCAGTTCTTTCTTCTTGTTTTCCCATTAAAGGATTAGATTAGCCTTCACCCAAGCATGCTTATCAATTGCATGTGGAAGAGCTGCAGTCTAGACTAGCTAGTGAGATTAAGCATTGAAATTGTGGAACCACAGCTGATGCAACTCACCTCTGAAGATGCGAGCCAGAAAGTATGTTCAAGGTTGTTCCATAAATAGTAAATGTTTTTCCTGCACAGTCTTCAATAGGAGCTTAAAACGGATCTTTAGAAGGCCGTGTGGATTTAGCAACAGGAAATTTTAACCAAATCATTAATAACTAATGATGTGACCTGTAGGCTACTACCCACTGTCAGACATAGAAATAAGAGGAGAGAATGGCCAGATCAAGGCAAGGGATGGGGTAGCTTCCACTGCAGCAGCTTCTCACTTCTTGCCTCATATATTTGTTGTTTCAAAGGTAAACGTAATTTACTGGCTTAATGACTTTTCTGTTGGTTTGTTTACACACATACACATGTAAATGTGTGTGCGTGTGTGTGTGTATATATATATGCATATATATGTATATATATACATATATATATATATACATATACACATTTATTTTCATTATTATTTCTAATAAACACTTCTGAACTTATTGTTGTTTTCCTGTCTTATTATTTTAAATAAATAGAAAATATTCTAAATATTCCTCTTTCCACTTGAGGTGGGCACATATTTGTTTAAATGTATCCTACTAAGAATCATATATCTGAAAACAACTTGTATCCACAATATACAGAGACTGCTCCAAATTCAATAATAAGAAAACAAACAATAAATAAAAAGTAAAATGATTTGAAAAGACATTTCACCAAAGAAGATAAATAAACACGTGAAAATGTGCTCAATATCATTAGACATTGGGAGAAATGCAGATTAAAACTACTATAAGATATGCTGGACACTTATTAGCATGTTTGAAATTTAAAAGACTGTTCTAGTTTTAAGGAAGATGGGGAGGAAGTGGAACTCATATACACTGCTGGTGGGAATATAAAATAGTACAACCACTTTGCAAAACACTTTCTCATTTTTTCAAACATATACTTACTATATGATCCAGTAATTCCACTCCTAGGTATTTAACTTGAGAAATGAAAGCTATGTCTAGACAAACATGTGTACAAGATGTTCATAATAGCTTTATTTTTAGTAGTCCCAAACTGTAAACAACCCAAATATCTACCGACAGGTGAATGTATAAGCAAATCATAGTATATCCGTGTAATTGAATACTACTCAGCAGTTAAAAGGAATGAATTATTGATACCTGCAACAAATTGGATTATTACCAGAATAATTATTTCAAGTGAAAAACACAATAGTGTGTGCTTTGTTTCTGTTTATATAAAATTCTGGAAAATGCCAATGAATCTCTAGAAAACAGATCATCGGTTGCCTGGAAACAGGGGTGAGGGTCATAGGGAGGGACCGGGGTGAAGGATTACAAAGGGACACTAAGATTTTTGGAAATGATTAACTTGATTGTGTTGATGGTGCTATAGATAAATGCACAGGTCAAAACTCATCAAATAGTACGAGTTGTCCAAGTAATTGTATGTCAATTACACCTTAAAAAAGTTTTTAAAAGTGTATCTCTCTTAATCCTACAAAAAATGTATTCTTATCAATAAACATATCTAGACAATTAATCAAAGACCCAGGAGAGATCAGAGGCTTTCATGTTTGGACTTTGTCCTCAGGTTGATTTGTTTGGATACTATTTTAGAGGTGTCTCTTCCTCTTACACTTTTCTTCCTCCTTCTGTCTTTCCCCTCCTCTTTTTTCTCATTATCTTTCTCTTCCTCCTCTTCTTTTCTTCCCCCACCCCGCCTCCTTTTCCTCACCCTTCTTAATCTAAAGCATTTCAAATTTAACTTCTCATGTATCTCTCAGTGACATTTCCTTTCTTCTTCTTTTTTTTTAAACTCAGCATAATCAGCGTTGTTTATGAATTTCCATGTGTTTCTTGGATTTCTGTAGCCATGTGAACATGTTGCATCTGGTGTTACGGCACATCAGATCTGACTCAAAATACTAAAAATACTCACTATTGGATTTCAGCTTAAACATCACATCTTCAAAAAGACCTTTTCTCACCTTAGAATAGATACAGTTTCCCAGTTTTCTGCTCCCACTGAACCCTGTACTCCATCTAATATAATATTCTTTATTATAATTATTTATTAAGTATCAGTCTCCCCATTTGATCAGCAATATCTTTGAGGGCAGAAACCATGTTACTTTGTTCCCTGCTGCCTGTGGAATATACACTAATATCTTATTTGAATGACTGAAAGGACACCTATTAGATTAGAACAGTCTTACCTAGACATCATCTAAGGTAACTTATAAGCAGAAACGTGGAGAAAAACCTTTCTAGCCCAATATTCACCTCTACAGGGGCTCAGTCAGGTAACAAAGAAATAGTTATTCATTCACTTGTTTATTAATTGTCTATGACAGGGTACTAAATTTTGCCCTGAGGAATACCAAGAATGAACATTTTATCTTTCCTTAGGTTATTTATAGCATAGGTGAGTGCTAAAATTTACGTATGGAAAGGTAACTAATGATGCACGAAAGCACGGGGAAATGCTGACACACCAGTAGGCAGGCCCATCAGAGCACCGGAGGTCACTTAGGGTCAGAGTGATCAGGGATCCATGGAAGGCCACAGAAGTGAAATGTGAGAAACTTTTTGAAAAACGAGTATCAAGGAAGTTCAGTTTTGGTTACTAGTCTCAGAGACTAAATACAGAGGTTTAAGTTAAACACAGAAGAGTTCATGGTCTCGGGTGAAAGAAGTTTGAAGTTGTGACACATGTAGTTGGAATTATTTATCAAATTAATGTTTTATGAAGTCATCAAAGACATCCTTTTTGTTCTTTTTGCTGCTTTGCACACATGATTTTGATCCTTATATTTACCGTATGCTGTGATATGACAACTAGTGCTCCAGCCGTTGCATTAAACTCTAGAATACACTAGGATCTAAGCTAAAAGGGAACACTAAAATTTTATTATTTTATTCTCTGTTCTTCCTCTAGCTTGTAGAATAATGCTTAGAGCATATTGGAAGAAGGAAGACTAGAAGAAGGAAAGGCAGGAGAGCAAGAGGGCACCTTTCTCAATTGACTCCAATTCCTTTATGTAGTTTATTTAAAGAGCTGTCATACACATTTCACACTACACTTCTAACTTCTCACTTGACAGAATTCAGTCTCATGGCCACACATACCTATAGGAGGAGCTGGAAGCAGTAGTAATTGGACCAGATGACAAGGTTCTTAGACAAAATATACCAAAGTGAGAGGAAAAAATGGATATTCAGAAGCTATCAGTATTACCTACCCTATGTAAGTAGAAATGGGAAACAACATTTGAAAGCCAGGTTTATTTCAGATTTTGAAGGGCCTTGAGTGCCAACCTAAGGAGTTGGGGATTTATTATGTAGCTACTAAGAATTCAGTCAAATATTTTTTGGGGGGAGGAGAGGAATGAAATGTAGAAAATGTTTTAAGAATACTAATCTTGTCCTAATCTGCATATAAGGAGCTTAGAAGTCACCACTTCATCCTAACAACAAGTGAAAAGCTGAACAGGCTGAAAAATCCCCTCTTCCAGAATCCACAAGAGAGGGGAGAACACAAGAACTACTGTTCACCAAGACTGGAGAGACAGGTGAATTCAGGGAGTCACAGCTTACCAGAGCAGAGGCTCAGGAGCAGAGAGCATTGCATCAACCAGTACCAGGGCAGGAAAACCTGGACTGTAATTGATGAATTCCAGGAGGCTCAGTGTGTATGAATCTGAGAGTTAAAAACTCCAGGGAGACCTAGTCATCGGGGGCTGCCAAGATATTGTGAGACTCTCCTCTAGGAGTGTGACCAGGTTCCCACAGTATCTGAGAAAAATCCCCTCCTGCTTCCTGTAGGGAGAGGGGAAAAGAAACCATTTTTAAATACAACAGAGCACTGCTTATCTCAACAAGTCCCTGCCTTGAGGAGAACTAGTTAACCAGAGCCTAACCTGCTGGAAATTTACGAGAGCCTAAAAGAACTGGGAGAAGGGAAATACCCAACTCCAGACCACTCCAGCCTTTAAAATCCCACCTAAAGGAACAGACTTCAAAGTAAGGAAAGTTATCAGTGATAAAGAAGGGCATTACATAATGATAAGGGGTTCAACTCTCCACGAAAACAAGAATTCTTAACGTGTATTCACCTAATAACAGAACATCACACTTCATGAGGCAAAAACTAACAGAACTGCAAGGAAAAATAGATGACTGTACTATCATAATTGGAGACTTCAACACCCCTCTATCAGAAATGGACAGATCCAGCAGGCAGAAAATTAGTAAGGATGTAGTGAACTCAACAACACCATCAATCAATTGGATATAACAGATATCTATAGACTACTTCATGCAACAACAGCAGAATACACAATTTCCTCAAAATCACATGGAATGTTCACCAAGATAGACCACATTCTGGGCCATAAAACATACCTTAACAATTTAAAATAATAGAAATCATATAATACCTGTTCTCAGACCACAGTAGAATTAAACTAGAGGTCAATAACAGAAAGATAACTGGATAATCTCCAAATACAAGGAGATTAACAGCACACTTGTAAATGACACATTGGTTAAAGAACAAATCTTGAGAGAAATTTATAAATATTTTAAACTAAATGAAAATTAAAACACAACATATAAAAATTTGTGGGATACAGCAAAATCTGCACTAGAGGTAAATGTATGGCATTGAATGAATATGTTAGAAAATAAGGAAAATATAAAATCAATAATCTAAATTTCCCTTTTTTGGAAACTAGAAAAAGAAGAGTAAATTAAATCCAAAGTAAGCAGAATAAAAGAAATAATAAGAATTACAGCAGAAATCAATGAAATTCAAAATAAAAAGTCAATAGAGGAATCAACAATATTAAAATCTACTTATTTGAAAAGATCAATAAAATCAACAGGACTCTCAATAAGCTAATTAAAAAAAAAAAAGAGGGCCAGCCGTGTGGCGCTATGGTTAAGAACTGGCTTGGAATGCCAGAGGGCCCCGGTTCAGATCCCACATATGAGGGCCAGTGACACTGCCCTCCACAGCTAAGATGCTGAACAACAGCTCAACCTGGAGCTGGACTGCCATGAGTTGCCGGCGACGGTGTAGGCTGCAGTCCCTGAGGCAATGGGTTGCCATGGGCTAATATGTGTAGCCAGCAGCCAGCATGAGCGGCCGGCAGTTGCAGTGAGCGGCCGTCCAGAAACCGGCGACTGATGTGCCTCGCCCAGGAAGAGCGCGATGATAATACCAACATGGGCCAGTGAAGCAACGTCCTCCACAACCAGACTGAAGAACAAAAGGACAGCAACTTGTCTGTTCCCTTCCCCCAATTCCCCAGTGCTGTTCCCATCCCCCCAGTTCCCCAATTAAAAAAAAAATCTTAAAAAAAAGACACAAATTGCTAATATCAAAAATGATAGTATCACCAAAAAAGATATACAGATAGAAAATAAGCATATAAAGAGGTGCTCTACATCTTTGTTATCAGAAAAATTCAAATTAAAACCACACTGAGATGCCTCTATACACCTATTAGAATGGCCAAAATATGAAACACTGAAAACACCAAATGCTGGTGAAAATATGGAGCAATAGGAACTCTCATACATTGCTGGTGGGAATGCAAATGTCACAGCCACCCTGGAAGACAGTTTAATTGATTTCATATTAGGTCAGTTATATCTACTACAAGGGTCTTCAAAACAAACCAACTGAATTTTGCTTTAATTTACCAATAATTTGGCTAAATTAACTATGAATCTTGTTAAATTGTACATGTAATCTTGAAAAGGTTTCTCTGTTTGTGCTTGTGTTTTTATCAGAGTGTGGAAACAACTTGAATTTCATCCACACTATTTAAATAATTTTGTATTTTCAAAATCAGATTAATATATATGTGAAAAAAAATTTAGAATGTAAAATTGAAGATGTTCACAGTTATTTGGTAAATAACTTAATGAAATAGTTATGTGGCCTACATAATAGAATTAATTATTTACACATCAACTATACTGAAAAAAATATGAACAACATTTGAATTTGAATCATGAAAGTTTCTTATAACTTAAACATTCTTTGGTAGAATGCCCACACAAGGCATTAATTGTATAGCAGAAAGGTATTCTTACTTTTTTTTTATTGTTGCTCTTCTCTTGTTATGTAGGTACGTGTGTGTGTGTGTGTGTATTAGCATTCTTTCATTTTTTTAAATAATGAGGCTAAGTAAATTAATTTGATTAATTGAGCCTCACGTTCGTTAGAGCATTTTTGTAGTTTCTTTTTCTTCAGTTACGACACTGAATAAAAACTAGTAAACAATATCTCTTATACTTTGAGTGGAGCTTCACTGCATTAGTGTCTTCATAGGCAAAACTACACTGTAAGCTTGATTCAATTCAAAATCTGTGAAAATACACATCATTCTGTTCCTTTGTATGCCAGGCGATTGATCCAGCAGTGGCAAGATAAAACGGCTTTGCATATGAGTTATTTAGACCACATCTGTGAATCTCAGGTGTATACTCTGCATGCGTCAATAAGCATTTCCCAAAGTAGAAAATGAAATACACACGGATAATCTTTGCTGCTGAAAAATCCAATGCCCTGCAAGATGATTTTATTTTGACTTGTACATATTGAAGTGCATTTGTGGGTGAAAAGACAAGCTTGGTTTTTAGAGCTTGTTTCTACATTTAATGTGCCTTAAGTATTTTCTGACCTCAGTGTAGTCAAATACAGCTGGGTCTTTCACCTTCTTCTCTTTACTTTTCCTCTCTCTTAAAGATTAACAATAAAAGAAAGTATCAGAACCATTCTAATTTACTTATGAAGGATTTGACCATGGATTCTAGTTATTTAATCTTTGCTGAAGAAATACAGTGGCATATAAGAAAAAAAGTATGACAAACAGTGCCTAATCTGTTTTTTTGTTGTTGTTCTTTTTTTTCCAATCCATGAGAGTGGCAGAACTTAGTTTGATTATACCGTGTTGATGAGAGTGTGAGCAAACAGGCACTCTCATACCGTCGTGATAGAAATGCAAATTGCTTCAATCTTTTTGTATACTAATTTAGAAATCTCTATCAAATTTTAAAACGCATATAAAATTTGGCACAGAAAATCCACAGCTAGGAATTTGCACAAGTGTTCAAAGACATGAGGCTATTTACTGCAGTATTTTTGGTATTAGCAAAACAATGAAACCAACCTAAATGTTCATTTGGGGATCTGGACAAGCCAACTCAAAATATGACACCTTAGCATATTGAACACCATAAACTGAAGGCCTTTGAGAAAATGGCAGAAACAGGAAGGTCACTCTGCCCTCTCCTCCATCACCTTTTTCCCTGAAACAGACCAACAACCCTCATATGAGACGTGCCCTCCATAGACTCAGAGGAAAGGAGCACCCTTATCTCTGAAGACAAAGGGATGCTAAGAAGATTCTTAACTACCAGGCCTTGCTAAGTTTTCCAATTTATGACAGTTACCTCATACTCTTTAACCTATCAGATTCCTTCACTACTGTTCACACTTCATCAAACCTAGCATAGAATATCCAGGTCCCATTATTTCTTTGGGTCTTCATTTTCTTGTGAAGTCTCTCACATGTCACATAAAAAACTTACGTTAAATAAGCTTGTGTGTGAGGGCCGGCTGAGTGGTGTTGGTTAAGAGCTGGCTTGGGACTCCAGCTCTGCGCAGCAGGGCCCTGGTTTGGATCCCACATGAGGGCCAGTGATGCTGCGCCCTCTACGGTTAAGATGGTGAACAACAGCTTGACATGGAGCTGGGCTGCCGTGAGTCGCAGGCAATGGTGTAGGCTGCAGCCCCTGCTGCAGTGGGCTGCCGTAAGCCACCTTGTGTGGCAGGCAGCCAGAGTGAACGGCGCGGCAGCTGCTGTGAGCTTCCAAGAGTTGCTGTGAGTGGCCCTCCAGAGGCTGGTGACCAATCTGCCTCACCCAGGAAGAGTGCATGATAATACCAACGTGGGCCAGTGAAGCAACGTCCTCCACAACTAAACTGAAGAACAAAAGGACAGCAACTTATCTGTTCCCCTTCCCCGACTCCCCAGCACTGTTCCCGTCCCCCAATTCCCCCAATAAAATCTTTAAAATAATAATAATAATAAGCTTGTGTTTTTCTCCTTTTAATTTTTTTTTTGTCAGTTTAATTTCAGTTGAAACAATGCTCAGAGTGCTATTCAAAGCACTATTAGTAAGACATTTTGTTTAGAAAGGAAGGATAGGGGATACATTGTAATAGGATATGTTGAACTGATTCATAATGGTAAAAAAAAAAATCTAGCACTTAAGTTATAGGTATCACAAGAGAGGTTAGTTTCTAATTGAGGCAATATAAAAAGCCACATCCTGAGGAGAAATTTGGACCCCTCACTGGTTTTGAGGAAATGTGCTTTATTTTATCTTTAAAATGTTGGATTTATCAGGTTAAATGATTCCATTAATTTTCAGTCACAGGTCATTACTGAGTGAGTTAGGGTTTCAGAATTTCCTGGGGCCTAACAGCAGCTGGGTAGGCCCTAAGGAACAAAGTGGACCACCTTCAGGAGCAAATGATAGTTCGTTCTTTTCTTGTTTTATGAATATCAACTATGAACTTAATGTCAAACAAAAATAGCAGTTTACTAAAAGACTGGCATAGAGGCCCATGGGTTTGTACGCTTCCGTTTATACAAACAATCAAAAAGCCAAAAAACAAAAGCAAACAAATTCAGTTTTTCTTACCTTGCTCTTATGAGAAATGAATAACAATGCCCTTTCCATCTATGGCAGGTGGAAGTTCCTTCCTTCCTTCCTTCCTTCCTTCCTTCCTTCCTTCCTTCCTTCCTTCCTTCCTTCCTTCTTTTCTTGGCTTGTTGAAGAGACTTCCTGAAACAATTTCCAGGGTTGTGTGTCCCCTTTCTTTCACCTTTCTTTATCATTCCACTCCACCATCTTTACCTGATGTAACCAATTAAGTCCCTTCCTTGGAGTAAAAGGGGAACTAAGCATCACCTGAAGTAAATGCAAGCTGAGGTCCTTCTAAGGTGCCCAACAGATGCATCACTGTCAAGCTTGTAGGCGTTGATGCTGGCTAGTTTATTACTGAGCTATTGAGGTATCTCAGAGATACGTATCATGATAAGTACTTAAATACAATAGATCAGTCATTTCATTTACTGCCTTAAACCAATATTTTTACATATAGGACAGCCTAACCATTGAAATATATGCCATTGTTATTGTTTTATAGAAATTTATCTAAACGGTCTTTGTCAATATAAAATTTATATTACAGATTTTGTTTATTCTTCACTATTTGGACATTGTAAAACCAAATATAAGACTTACAGCAGAAATAATTTTTTCCAGCTTTATTATAAGGTATTATTGGCAAATAATACAAATAAAAATTGTGTTTATTTAAGGTGTACAATATGATTTTTGTATATATGTACACAATATGAAAATATTGCCAGAGTCCAGCTAGTTAACATATTCATCACCTCATATAGTTACCATTTTTTTTGTGTGTGTAGTGAGAACACTTGAGAACTACTCTATATGCAAATATCAAGTATATAACATATTATTAACTATGATCACAATGCTATACATTAGGTCTCCAGGACTTATTGATCTTATAATTGAACATTTGTACCCTGTGGTCAGCATCGCCCTATTCCTCCCGTCCCACCAACACCTGTTAACCACCATTCTACGCTCTATTACTGCAAGTTCAACTTTTTTATATTCCACATGTAAGTGAGATCATGCAATATCTGTCTTCCTGTGTTTGGCTGAAATAAATATATCTTATCCACTTCTTGCTAGAATGTTGATCACATCTCTATTTATTTACCTTCAAAATAAATTTGACTTTTGAAAATTAATGTTGGCCCAGAAACTTTTGATCTTTTTATAGATACATGCTTGGTGTTTGGGACATGATTTTACTAGGACATTCTGCAACTCTTAAGATAAAGTGGAGACAAATCAAGCTGTTACTCATAGATAGGTGGGGCACCCATAGCTGTAACCATGACTACAAATTACATGAAAACTACATAGCCTTGCCAAAAATGTCTTAATATGGTGGTGCTGAAACATTTAAACCATAGTGATATTCAAGCATCACAGGGATAATATATAAAGTAAACACCACTTTAGTCGGTACACACCAACAATAAAAAATAAAATGTCATGATTTCTTAAATGTATTCCTTAAAATAAGAACTAAGAAGTGAAGTAAGTCAGGTGTCATAAGACTTTATAGCTTTTGGTCAAAGTCTTAGGAAATAAAATACAGTATTTATAGTGAGTGTCTGTATTACATGAAGTTCTGATCAAAACAATATGAAACTTTTCCAAGATACGTTCATACTTGGCATTATCGGACAAAGTACTATAAATAGTAATATAAATGTGATCATGGCCAAAGGACACAGTTGGTTGGTCAAAATTTTGAATGATTTGTTGAGACATTTGAAAGGATGTTTTAGCAACCAATAAGAGAATTCCCCAAGTGGAAGGTATTATAGTAGGCTAATAAAATGCACATCCCTACTCTGCAGCTGTGCTTGTTTTCCATAATAATAAGGACACACTGAGTACATACAGTAGGTCAGGGAAGGACACGTGCTCCTGATAATGGTAGTGTTGTTTGCAGACAACTAGCAAATGGTGGTGCTATGTTTTGAGACCAGGCCTAATTGGCTTCAGGAGCTCTGAAACACTAAGCTATACTTTATCATTCAAAATAGTGAGAACAAAACCAGTAATTTTAAGAGTCAGCTTCGTCACAGAGACCAATGCATCATCAGAAGAGGCACAGTAAAAAACGTACGTAAAACTTACTTTCTTTAAGAATATTTACCCCTTTAGCAAATATTTCCAGAATACTTATTATAGTACATAAAAATACTGTAGTTTCTTGGTAGAGGATGTAGTGAACATACATCAAATAAGATGGCATTATAACATAATAAATTTTGAAGTTTTGGGTGTGCTCTTTTTTAGACACAGATGGGTTAGAAAATTTCCTGGATAACTTGGAAACCACTTTCTCTGTCCGTTCAAAATTATAGAGCTTGTGAATTCCCATGAACCCAGATTTCTGATAATTCCTGTTATCCCTAAAGAGAATAATCTTGGCTTAACACCCATGCCTTTGCCACCTCTACCAGCAATACCAGAGAAGAAGTCAGCATTTATGACATAGATTGAGCTGGAATTGTGACATGCTTAGTTCCAGAATAAAATATAATGGTAGTCATTGGTAGTCATTGGTAGTAGCATCTATCATTTATTGAGCACTTACTCTGTGCCAAGCCCTATCTTAGTGGTATGAACATTATCTTATTAATCTTCAAAACAACTGAGTAGAATAGGACAAATAGCCCCACTTTGCAGATTAAGGTGCATGGTAACAGTGCTAAAATAACCAGCCCAATCTACTCATAAAGCAAAAACAGTATTCAGACACAAGTTGTGAGAGCAACATTCCTAGCTCTAGAATACTAAGAAGATGTAATAAGATTTTAGGAGTTACTGAAGGGAAATCTTGGAAATACTGCACCTAGTAGTGAGAGATTGAAGAAAGTAGTGATGGACCATTCAGTCAGTCTTAGATATTGAAACACTAGTCATTAAAAATAGCTATGGGACAAATCTCCCAGCTGAGGCAATTATATCTGATCTGCTCCTCTTGTATTTCCCCTTTCACTTCATCCCCAGTCCGCTAAGGACCTATTCTTGATTTTATTTCTCATTTCCAGCTCTGAATTTATTGTTGAAACTTGATATTTCCTTGATCTTGACCCTTAAATCTCCACAAGTTTTGGCTCATATTCTCCAGGTGAATTCATATAATCAGCTGCCTGAGTGAAATGAACCCCAGGATCCCTGGAACCCCACATCTGCTCGCCTATGAAATGACTCTGCAGGAGTGAAGTGGGTTGTGTCTCTGTTTAATGAGAATGGGGCCAGGGGAAAATGTAGGCAACCTGTAGCATAAATGTAATGGAAACGTTTGAAACTTTTCCTGCTTAATAAGAGAACCAAGCTTTAGCAGCACAGCACTAGCTCCACCCTCATGTCACAAGGTAGAACAAATTAGATATATAATGGATACCAATTCAGTTTAAACAAAATAAGTGTTTTTTCAGGCTCTGTATTCACTCTGTGTACCATGTTCCTTTTCTATTATCAGTCCTGTTATACAGAAATACGAAATCAGGTTTCCTCAAAAATGTAAATAAAACATTTATATCAAACATCTCTCTTAAATACCTACCCTAATTCTTCTGTGTAATTTCCCATAATTCCCTCCTCAAGGAGCATTCACTAGCAAATTATATGTTATCATTTTCTGCCGGAGAGTTTTATGCATGATTAGATTAGTCACTTAGTCACAGCTGTTGCAAAATTCTGGTGAGGAAAAGCTACTCATGTCTTTGCTATTGTCAGGTGATAATATCGCCTTCAGAAGCGCATCATTTTCTGAAGGGACTTTTTGGAGCACTGGGAAAGAACATGTTGGCTGGTGATAGGATGAAGGCCCCAAGGCAGACTGACGTGGAAATATATTGTGGGTTTACTGCACCAGACACTTTATAGGATCCTTTCCCAAAGTCATGATAAAGTCAGTTCTTTATCATCAGTAGAGGGCAAGGGGAAGGGCTTTGGGCTAGGAGTCTGAAGAGATGAGTTTAAGACAGTTAGTTATACCTGCAGGGTTCCCTTGTATCTCGCCTCTTTGGGATTTGGCTTACGTTATCTATAGGGGTTGATTTATTTTTTATTCATTTATTTTTTTGCCAACTCTTATCTTTTTTATTTTGTAATAGCTATTATAGTGGGACAGAGGTGTTATCTCATTGCAGTTTTGACTTGCATTTCCCTGATGATTCCTGATGTGAGGTATCTTTTCATGTACCTGTTGCCCGCTTGTGTGCCTTCTTTGGAGAAATGTTCATGTCCTTTGCCCATTTTAAATCCAGATATGGGTTTTTATTGTTGTTGTTTTGTTTTGTTTTGGCTGTTGAGTTGTAGGAGTTCCTTATGTATTTTGGAAATTAATTTCTTTATCAGGTATATGTTTTGCAAGCATTTCCTCCTAATTCACTGGTTTCCTTTTTATTCTGTTGTTTTCTTTCCTGTGCAGAAGCTTTTGTTTGTCATAGTGCTACTTGTTTATTTTTGTATTGTTACCTGTGCTTTCAGTACCATAGCCAAGAAATCATTGTCCAGACCAAAGTGATGAAGATTTTCCCTTTGTTTAGTGTAGAGTTTCACAGTTTCAGGTCTTACATTAGAGTCTCTCATCCATTTTGAGTTAATTTTTGTGTGTGGGGTAAGGTACAGGTCCAGAGTTACATTTTTTTGCCTGGGGATCTTAATTTTTTCCAACACCATTTGTTGAAGAAACTATCTCTGTCCCAGTGTGCTTTGACACCCCTGTCAAAGATAACTGACCCTATATTTGTGGGTCTATTTCTGTGCTCTATTTCTGTTCTATAGCTTTGTACGTCTGTCTTCACTCCAGGACCATGCAATTTTATTGACTCTGGCTCTGTATTATATTTTGAAATCTGAAGATGTGATTTGTCCAGCTTGGTTCTTCTTTCTCAAGACCATTTTGGCTATTCTGGGTCTTTTGTCATTCCATGTTAATTTTATTATTTCTTTTCCTATTTCATTTTTATGACTCTTGTCTACTGATGTTGCGCTGCACAGACCCCCAAAGCCAAGCAACCCGAGTGAAATGTCTCCATCCATCCGCAAATGGTACCCCACGGACTGGCGGAGGGACGTGTTCCTGTCCTTGGAAATGGCTGAATCCCCCCCAGCATCGCTTGGGCCAGGTGGGTGGGCACCTTGGGGATCAGATCTCCCAGTTCAGCCTGGGGGCCTCCACTGGCAAAGGTGGAGCTTGGGGGAGTCCGTCCCTCAACGTGCGGCAGACGTCCCTGTCTCAGAGGCTTTTGGAGAGAAAAGTTTCCAAGGCCCAGACGCTTCCTCTGCGGGGCATCCACCACCCATTGCACCTGGGCAGTGAAACACCAGTCCCTTGTCGCATCAGACAGGACACACGGCTGGACACCCCAGAGACCCTGATCCTTCTGGTCCGTCTGATCGGCTGGCTGACTGACGGTGGCTCTGGGAGTCGGGTGCCACTATAGGGGTTTAAATTGTCATTTTCAGCTCTGAAATTTAAAGAAATGTAATATGTGTCTTTTATCTATTTATCTTTTTATTATTTTTAACATGTCACTTTTTGATTATCAATTTAACTTTTTCCTGCCGGAATGACAATTTTGATTAGTTTTCACCACACTTCTACTCACAACACCCTCTACTGAAGGTTAGTTGTTTTGAACCACTGAAACTTTTCATTTGTTGCTGAGAAATTTTGTTCACTATGTCCTGGGTTTGGGATATTTTTCTGCGCAATACTTGGTACATTTGGAATGGTAGAGGTGGATAAGTCGGGGTGTTGTTGTAAACCCCTGATGGTGTGATCCTTTTCAACATGCAGCCATTCTCCTTTTCATCTAAGGCTGCATTGAATTTGGAGAGTGAGAGTTAAGAGATATAACAGTTCTTTTTTTTTTTCAAACTGTTTTAGTGATAATAAATAGAGTTTGACAATAAATAGAGGTGAAGTCCATGGGCACATACTCTAGGTTAACACATCACCTGCTCTCAGTCTTTAAGAGAGAGACAACCATAGTGAACAGTACTTGAGTGGCCCAAAGACCAGCCTGGAAACACGTGAAGTAGGCGGCAACCGCTGCACCACGTGACTGAATTGGGCCTGTGAGGCAAGGCTCTGTCACAGATCGCCTCAAGCGGTTGGCCAGATGGTGTAGGTGTTTCATTCTATTCCTGAGCATGTGTGTGAGGATACATACCTACACTTGGATTTTTGACAATATCTGGATTACATGGTATTAAATATCCAATGGTAATTCATGACAATCTGTTGCTAGGGTTTTGCACTTTTTGAGGCTTCCCACAATTTTACTCACCAATGTCTTTACTCAGAAAGGAATGACTATATAATCTTGGTATAACTATTTTTTCCAGAGTCAAAAATCACCCACAGAACATGCCTATCAATAATAACTCTTTGATGTTATTCATCACTGTTAATATATGACATCATTTATATTTTTACTTTTCATATCAATTGTAAATTCTCCATCCAGTGAAATGTTAAGTGGCTTTTATATCCTCCCATCTCCCAGTGGAGAGGAAAGGGAAGTTTCACACCACGATACCAGTCAAAATGGGCTCCATGTAGATTTAAAACTCTTGTTGAGGACAGAGAAGGGATTTTTGTGTCTCCTGCACTGTACTAACTCCCAGAAAATGAGTCAAATATTCCAGGCTGTTGGGGTGGAGGTGGAGGGAGGCCATCTGCAGGGGGAAGTCACTATCTGGTTTTCCCCAGTGTCTCTATATTTGGTGCTCTCCCTCCAGTGGAGCCTACAATCCTCTCCTTCCTGCTGGAAAAAGTCCTTGTGTTTCACCTTGCAGGGAAAAGAGGACCACCTGTATATTCCAGAAATTTCTGAAACTGATGCCAAGATAGAGGAAGAGAATAGGAGCCTGGAAAAGTCTTCAGAGAAAGTCAAAATTCTGTGGTTTCTTTGACTCTGAGAAACAAGCAGAGGCTGATGTGCCTGCAGACCCTGCACAAACTCTCCTGGGTCCTCCCTGTAAAGAAGAGGAAAGGCCAGACTTGTTAGGTCCTGAACATGGTCAAACTCCAGCTCCCGTGAAAAGCTGACTTAGAGAGTCCCTCTAGGGCAGCAGTTCTCAACCTTCCTAATGCTGCAACCCCTTAATACAGTTCCTCATGTTGTGGTGGCCCCCAACCATAAAATTATTTTCATTGCTACTCTATAACTGTAATTTTGCTACTGTTATGAATCGTAATATAAATATCTTTTTTTTCCCGATGGTCTTAGGCGACCCCTGTGAAAGGGTCGTTCGACCCCCAAAGGGGTCACGACCCACAGGTTGAGAACCGCTGCAGGGATAGCGGCTGAGATGTAGTGTTTTTTGGGAAAGGTTGCCCTGATCCCTGGGTTGGGTGACTCTCACCTCTTAAGAGCACAGGTTAATATTTGTTAAGGCATGTGTGTGTCTTTGGGGATCCCATGGAATGCTCTGAATCCCATCTATCCTGACACCCTAGAAAGTCTAAGTTTATTGACTCTCCACCATCATGGAGGCATAGAGGAGCCTGTGAGGTTCATGCTGTTTTTGCAAGCAGACAAACCAGGCAAGGTTAGGATAACTGCAGAACAAAGAGATTTCTCGTGCGAGTTAAAGTCATGGCCTCATTCCCATTAGCACTAATTCAGCTTTGTCCACAAACACAGTGTTCCCAAACAGAGCTAACTCACTACTATTTGTAGCTGGTTCCTTTCCTGGAAAAAGAGCTTGTGGAAATACTATATATAGAGAAAGTTTCTTGACTGGTCATAGAGGTAATGATCCTTTTGCTACACTGCTCTAGAAAAAAAGAGATGTGATGAACAGAGATGGCCCTGATGATGTGCTTAGGTTACCATGTGAGAGAAGAATGCACAAGCAGTGAAGGAGGATGGCTATTTACTCCATGTAACTTACAGTTAGTTACTCCAAACAATGTGAGTATTTTATTTCCATTTTAGAGGCAATATCAAGTTCCTGTTTCTTTGGACTAGCAGAGAAATATCTTGAGTAGGACATAGCCTGGGCAGCAATAGAAGTAGGAAATACCTATAATTCCTGTTGCCTACTGGTTAGTATTCTTTTCTTTCTTTCAAAATTTTTTCTCCCCTGCCTACCTGTAATACAGTGGAAACATCAGGCCCCAGATTTCCTTCTACTTCTAGAGGAAAGGTTATGAATAATCTCTAAGGTGTCCGGGATTCAGTATATTTAAAAACAGCTCTTTCCCTCTCAGGAATAGTTATATCAGACAATTAATAAAATAACTGGAAAGGACTATGTTTTCCATAAAGGCAGAAGATAGCATTTCTGGTATTTGTCAAACTATATTATGTAAAAATATGATATTATAAGAGTAAGAACCATAATACACACATATAATATATGTTATATGTTATATAGTATATATGATATATTACATATATATACTATATATATACTATAATAACAAAGTATACATAAGTAAACAGGAAGACAAAAAGAGATAAATGTCTTGTGCATTGGGGCTATATTTTTTCCTTTAAGATATTTGTATAATTATTTTTTCTTCGCACACACATACACCCACAATTATATATGAAACAGCCTTAAAAAAAACCCCAAATCAAGGTGTTCTGGCAGAGAAAGTTACGGGAAGGGTGAAACTAGACTTATGAGTGATGCAGTGTCTCTTTTCTCACTCCCATTCTAATCTGCATCACTGCAACAGCTCTGCGTTCCTTTTAATGGCCCCTGGGATTGTAACTTTTGTGGTAGGTATTTCTTAACCAAGATGCCTGATACATTCCCCCTAGCAGTACTGTGGCTTGCACAATAAAATTCTTGACATCTGTACTCTTCAGTAATTTAATTAAATCTCTTCTACTTACAGACACACAAGTCCACAGAGAACCTGGGTGGGAATTGGGTGGTGGTGTGTTATTCAACTCATCTAACACAATCCTAGAAAGGCCAAAACAGTAATTTAACAGCAGACTTTGAAAAAAAAAGTGTGATTTATAGGCATTTTCATCTCACACCATTTCCTGCCAAAGACAATAATAACTATTGGGTACTATTAAAATGTAAAATAGCTTGATTTAAGAAAAATAAAAATGGCTGGCACACTTTTTTATTTCATATTTAAGTAAGTCTATGGATTGGTGTAGTTCTGACTCTATTCTTCTTTATACAGAAGACCCAAAATAATAGCAAATACTTACATGTGTTAACTACAGGAATATATATATGTATTCATCTAAACCTCATAATATGCCACAAAGCAACAAGTACTATGATACTTATTTCAAATATGAGGGAACAGAAACAGGAAGATGAATTTACTTGGCCAAGGTCACACAACTGGGCAGTGGCTGGAACTCAGATCTGGACTGTTCTTGGAAAATGTGACTTTTTTTTTCCTGAACATGAATGAACTTTTTTTTCCTGAAAAATAACAGAATCTTCTATTTGTTTTATAGTTATGAAAAAGAAGTTTTCAGTGAAGTAATCATAATATTGAGTTGTCGGAAAAGTCATGACACATTTTTGCAACAAAAAACAGAAAAATACGTCATGAGTTTTTTGACAACCCAATAGTTAACATTTATTGAGTGTTCCCTTTGTATCGAGTAATTTCTAAGCACTTTGTCTGAAATAGCTCACTTAATGCTTGCAATAACCCTCTGAGGTATTTTTAGCTCCATTTTAAAGACAAGAATACTGAAGACCAGAGAATAGGTAACTTGCCCAGGTTACAAGGAGAGCAAGAGAGAGGCAGGCTTCACACACTTAGATTCCAGGGACCACACCATTTACTACTACACCCCATGTCAATGAATTAGTCAATCACTAATGTTTATGAACATTCATGAAGTGTAAAGTTAGACTGAAAGGTATTTCCCCCTTGGAATATGTTATTGTCTAGAGTGTACTTTGTCTGATAGCATGACGAATGGCATCCAGGCAGCAGCATTAATTAGGACCATTTAAAGTCCAACGAATTTGAGTATCAGTTAATTGGCTCTTCACAATGTTCTCTAAACGGCGGAAGATTTAAATCCTGCCAAAGCATTATTGGACTTATTAATGTCTGAGTGATTTTACAAGACATGCCAAGCTTATTTGAATAACTATTCCTGTCTTACGGATTGACAGATCTGATGTTTTCCTTCAGTGATTGCAATTCTAGGCAAGAAGATGGCATCAGGATAACTAACTAGTAGGGTGCAATCTATTTGTGAACTTTGTTCAGCATGGTATTCTTGATGTAGAAAGGAAAAGGCTGACTATAAGAATGAATACATTTAAAAGATATATTTTCTTAATAATATAATTTTAAAAATTTAGAGTAGAAAAAAGATAGATAGATAATGGATTGTCAAAAACTTAGCCATCAACCAGCTGGGTGACCTCACATTTCCTGAGATCCAGATTCCTGATATATAAACGAGTGAGGTTGGGGTTTATAATCTCTAGAAGATCCTTCTATTTCTAAAATTTAAGTACTTTTTACAAGAGATATGTAAGAACTTCCTGACAAATAACGGTTGGTGGTGGTGGTGAAGTGATGGAGTCTGGGAAGATTGAGAGCGGTGGTGGTGGTAGTTTGTGGATACAGACATATAATGAAAATGTAATTTATAAAGTAAACTAGGTCATTAGAATATATTATAATTCCTATATTATAGGGATGACAATAGCTATACTATATTCTATAAATACTAAGGTATTATCTATTACTAGAAATTGCATAAATTGCAATGAATTAAAATACTTGTGAGGATAAATCATTAATTATTTATTGACTTCTACCATGTGTGAAACACTAGCATAGAATGGTGACCAGCTCAACTGCTTGCCTTTTAAGTATAAAACAAGGCGAACTATTCTTATTTTGCAATAATAATTAATGTCTATCTATCTATTTATCTATCTATCTATCATCTTCTAGACAGCCTTTAGACTAATAACCTAGAAAGTCTGCAGCACCTTCCATTCAAAGATCTTACAGAAAAAGAGAGGCTTCTCAAAGTCTGACTCAGCAGCAATCATATCAGAAGGCAGGAGAACGTCTTCAGAAACTCCCTGCTACTGGTCAAATTTATTTGAAACTTTTTTAACCTTTTAATCTTTGATGTATCCAAATTAACTTTAGTTCAATCAGTTTATCTGAAGACTGAAAAAAAAATTAAACTAATTTCTTTTACTTACTTATTTTAAAAATAATATGTATTTGTCAATAGTTATTTTCTAAAACCATATGACATTTAGGGATTTTAGGCATTTACTGGTTTTCAAATATTCTTCCTAACTTAAAACTATTACTGTGCAAATAGCCCCGTTTGCTAATTTTCTGCAATGGAAAAGCCAATATGTTGAGAAATCTGGTGATCTGGTGTTATCATTTCACTTGTACCTTATCCACAACAGGCTCTCTCCCTTAAGTCATAGCCCCAATTCTTCTCCTTCTCCTTCTCCTTCTTCTTTTAAGCTGAGCCATCCTGCCACCTGTTGGCAGCTCAGCGGCTGCTCAGCTCAGGCCGGGCATCGAACCGCTGTTGCTCAGAGCTCAAACCAACTGAGCAAGCTCTTAACCAACTGAGCCACTCGGCCAGCCCCTTCTTCTTTTTTTAACAAACAAAACTAATTCCAAATAAGCAGGGATAAGAAGAGAATTATAACAACATACAAATAAGGTGAACTGAGTGTAATTAACAAAAATTATATTTCTAAATAAGCAAGTATATTTTTAATTATCTATCATATATTTTCTTGAAAAGAATGTATTATTTTTTTTCAGAATATAAATCTTTTTTTTTTCAAAGATTTTTTTTATTGGGGAATTGGGGGAAGGGGAACAGACAAGTTGCTGTCCTTTTGTTCTTCAGTCTAGTTGTGGAGGACGTTGCTTCACTGGCCCAAATTGGCACCATCATTGGGCTCTTCCCGGGCGAGGCAGATCAGTCGCCGGCTTCTGGACGGCCGCTCACAGCGGCTACTGGCCGCTCACGCTGGCTGCTGGCTACACACCATAGCCCATGGCAACCCACCTGCCATCCCCGGCGACTCACGGCAGCCCAGCTCCAGGTCGAGATGTTGTTCATCATCTTAGCTGTAGAGGGCAGTATCACTGGTCCTCATATGTGGGATCCAAACTGGGGCCCTCTGGCATCCCAAGCCAGCTCTTAACCAACGTGCCCCTCGGACGGCCCCAGAATATAAATCTTTGAAAATCTAAATTCTAGCCACTGTGCTAGATAATAGGTATACATTAATGAATGGCAAATAAAATAAAATGACTCCTTTCTGGAGCTTATATAATGAGGGGAAGAACAAAAACAAGCAAGTAAACTAATAGTAGTCTTTTAAATTATACATATGAGAATGTGAATCAACTACCCTCTCTATTCAGCTCTACCTTTTTAGATTTCTGTTTTTGTTCTAATCCTCTCCAGGTTCCTTTAGAGTCAATTAAGTGCTCTCTCCCAGCGTTCCACAAACATTTCTGGATTTATCCCATAGCTTAGTTATCTTCTAAATACAGAACCCCGGAAAAAAAACAAAACCTGATGAGTGTTTCTCCCTCAACAAGTACTGGTACTTCTACAAAAAAGGTAAGAGAAACTCTATAGTATCTCTGATACCTCCTGTGAATTTGTTAACCATGATTAGCTAGTGCTTGATCAACAGTAAGCTGTTGGTGGCAAGGATTTAGTGCTTTTATCTGCCAGACCTGGACAGGCTAGGTGAAGTCTGCTTATGGGGGCTGTAAGATAAAATCAAGATGGTCATAATCAGTAATCAGTGTTCTAGGCAAGAGTTGAGAGACTACGAATCAAGGTGAGAAGGCAAGATGAAGACAGTAGCTGAGGTTAGCAGCTAAAGGCAGAAGAAGGGGACAGAGAAGCCAAATTTGAATGGGTAAGAAAACCTCAGTGGCCGGCCGAGTGGCGCGATGGTTAAGAGCTGGCTTGGGACGCCAGAGGGCCCTGGTTCAGATCCCACATATGAGGTCCAGTGACACTGCCCTCTGCAGCTAAGATGCTGAACAACAGCTCAACCTGGAGCTGGGTTTCCATGAGTCTCCGGTGATGGCAGGTGGGTTGCCATAAGCTACCGTGTGTAGCCAGCAGCCAGCGTGAGCGGCCAGCAGCCGCAGTGAGCGACTGTCTAGAAGCCTGAGACTGATCTGCCTCGCCCAGGAAGAGCGCAATGATGGTGCCAATTTGGGCCAGTGAAGCAACGTCCTCCACAACTAGACTGAAGAACAGAAGGACAGCAATTTGTCTGTTCCTCTTCCCCCAATTCCCCAGCGCTGTTCCCATCCCCCAATTCCCCAATAAAAATCCTTTTTTAAAAAAAGAAAGAAAACCTCAGGAGACTGTATAATAATTTGGTCTTTGTGTCACTTTTCTTCCATTCTAGAGCACACAGGCACATGACACTCAGCTAGAGAGCCAAATTGATCAAAAGCACTTACTGATTGTGTAGATATCACTGAGTAATGGAAAAAGTAGCTAATTAAAAGCAAAAGAAAACAAAACAAAGCAACCACCACAACAAAAACACTTAAGTTCAAGTCCTGGCTCCAATATTGTTATCAAAATAGAAAGATTAATTAATACCTCTGAAAATCAGCTTTTTTCACCAGAAATGGGGTAACCTCCCTCAAAGAGAGCTTTATTTGAGGATTCAATTAGATCTATACAAAAGAAATCTATACATGAAATTGTCCCCAAACTAAAATATATGATACATGATTAAAATGGACTATTAATGTGATATCATTTCAAAAAAGAGTGCTCAGATAAATAACTCTTCCATGAGACAGATTCTCTCCTTTTTGATTCACATAATGCTTAGACACTTTTAGACTCTTGAGATTTTTATTAAAAATCCCCATTATATTGGAGATCAATTTCAAACCTGAAAAGGCTGAAAGAGCTTAGAAGAAGAGTATGCTTAAGACTCAATATGGGATTAATAGTAAGACTCTCAGTTGTCAAAAAGATAAACCTGAAGTTCTGTATAGCCAGGTTTGCACAGACTGTGCTCTCTGAAGACTGAAGTGATTGCTTTCCATCAGAGTAACCCATGTGGAAAGTCAGGAAGGCAGGGGGTGGTAGAGCTCACAGAACAGCCGCTGTCCACAGGGACAGATGAGATAAAGTCCAGGGCACTGGATGTGGACACAGACGACCAGCTCAGGACTAATAATGACCTTGCCACTCACCTAATGTGACCCTGTGGACAAGTGTAGTGCTTTTTACTATGTTTGTGAAGCGAGGAATTGGGACCCAGTGACCTCTAACTTGTCTTTTAGTTATAATAATCTATGATTCTGCAAATTAACTGTCTCCCCGCCCCCCATTTGCACATATTATTTCACTTTCCATGGCATGTTCATATCTGTTATTCACTGATCCTCTGAGGCAGGCATGGCATATATTTTTATCTACATTTATGGATAAGGAAACCGAGATTTGGAGGTTGTGGTTTCCATAATGTTTCACTGCTGGGTTTGAGTCAAGGATCTAGATTCAGAATCATTTAGTTGATTTTTAAAATTATATCAGTGTTGGGAGTGTTTCCCTTTAAGAGTTCTTGACAATTATAAATTATTTTGAACTATCATGTGATATAGTGGCTGCTATGGAAACTGCATGAATACATAAAGCATGCAAAGCCTGTCACCACATCAGATGTAGCTGCCCTTTGGCTATGCTAACTTACTCATCTGTTTTTTTTGAAAAACATTTCTCTCTTTCTTCTTTTTTTTTTCCAAACACTTGCACATTATGCTTTATAATCCAAGAAATCTCATTCTGAAGTGACTCATCCTTATGAAATGCATTCAGTGACTTGGAACAAAAGATCCTGGTAGAAACACAACCTGGAAAAATAAGCTATTTAAAAATATATACATAGTATTTGTTTTGTATTTTTGTGACTCACCTAAAATGTGAAAAGAAGCTAAGGAAGAAAAGTAAAATTCATGAGCGGGGATCACATTTATTACAAGTGTAAAGAAAAAGCATGCATGAGTTTAAGTGTAATTTTTTTCCCTTATAAATAACATATAAAGATATTTAGTATGTCTGAATTCTGAACAAAGCTATACATTTTTAAACTTGGCATACATTTGTGAAATACTAGCACTTATAGGCATCAATGAATCTTAAAGAAGTAGTCATTGCTTTTAGATATATATGTATATACTATTAAATATAAATATATCACATATATGTATATAATATATATAATGTCTGTAAATAATTACCACTTTCTATACACTGTATGTTTGTGTCCCCCAGTATTCATATGTTGAAACTTAATCTCCAGTGTAATGGTATTTGAAGGTGGGGACTTTGGAAGGTGATTAGGCCATGGAGGTGGAGCACTTGTGAATGGGATTAGTGCCCTTTTAAGAAGAGGTTCCAGAGAGCTCCCTTGCCCCTTCTGCTATGTGAGGGCACAGGGAAAAGACTGCCATGCATGAACCAGGTAGCAGGACCCCACCAGACATGGAATCTACCTGCACCTTGATCTTAGACTGCCCAGGTTCCAGAAGGTGAGAAATAAAATTTGGTTGTCTATAAGCCACTCGGTCTATGCCGTTCTGTTGTAGCAGCCTGAATAGACCAAGACATCACTTTGATATTTGGTGTTTGAACACTTGGGCTCTCTGTCCTAATGGGACTCAACTCTCTTGAAATTGAAATTGCCCTTATTCTACCCTAAGAAATAATGGAGATTTAGATCCACAAATTATATGTACCAAAAATATTTACTTTCTTCTACATTCACTGTTTTTTGGCAAATACATTTAACGTCATTTCTTTTGCCATCTTACTTACCACCTTGAAGTAGTAACAGTTAATACTCTGCTTTTCTTGCTGCCAATATATAGGCTACTATGGCACGCTGGTATTCTTTTATTTGTATTTCCCTGATTCATAAAGAATTGGATTTTTATATGCCAATTATATGACTTCTGTAAAATATTTATTCATAAACTTGGTCATTCTGCTTATAAATTTACATTAGTTACTTATGTATAAAAAGAAATAAACTTTTAAGAGTATAGAAAATACTAATGTTTGATATAGTAAAGATTCACATTTTTATGTAGTAGGCAAATACATCATCATTCTTTTCATGTCTTAAATATTCATAAGTATTTTATAGTTTCAGTTATTACCTTTACATTTTCCATCAAGTCTTAACTATATATTTTGGGTATAATTCCAACAAAGAATTGGCCTTTTTTCTTCAAAATAATTAATTTTCCTAACACAGTGTTAAGCATAATAGATCTTTTTCCTGTGGAATTGTGGTATTTTAAATCCTATATTAAGATTCTAACATTGGTTCTAGGGCTACCCTGTTATCTGTCCTTCAATTCTTAAGTCACCAACACATTTTGTTAACTATTATAACTTTAAAATAAATTTTAATAACTGATAGCATATTTCATTCCTTAACATAATTCACAATTCTCATTTGTTTACTTTTTCCAGATAAACCTATTAAATTTCTCACCCCCAATCAAAATTTCAAATGCTTTTTTTCCTGTTTCATTTAGTTTATTTGTTCTGCCTTATTTTTAATGTTTATCTCAAACTTGGAAGAAGTTATTATTTTACTGGAAATACTGGATATTGAAATCAGAGTTTATAGAGCTTTGTTTTAATAGGGTGGCTTGGATGAATACGGGTTATTGTTGGGGAGGAGTTCAAAAAGACATTGGTAAAGTTATTCTGAATATGTGCAACTTGGAAAATGAACATTCAATACAGGATTTTTAAAAAGCAGGGGTGGTGACAGTAAATAGTTAATATCTTATACAGAGAGGACATGAGATGGTTAAGTAGTAAGTTAATTTATGTTACTCAACTGGAGTATTCTTAACCTTAAGAGCAAGCAATTTCTTTACTTTGGGAAATTTACTTGCAATCTGGTAAAGTAATGTAGGAACATGTCTCAAAAAGCATACTGACCCCATAAGATTCCCTCTTAAATCACTTTCTACTCCCAATCACACTCACATCACAGAGATTTGCACTGGATAAAGTTATAGGAAAGAATTATATCTCTAGCAGTATCTGCATTGCATGTTCTTATTAATAAATTTAGATGGAGTTATAGGAATGACAAGCCCAGTGGAATTATGGTTTGGGAGCTTTAATGGAGGAAAGAAGCCAATGTTTTAAAGAAGATCATACATATGAGGCGATGAAATATCACAGATAACCTAAAATTTAAAGCCAAATTCTCCTATATACTCGTGGTTTGTTGATGGACAATTGCTTAACCCATCTGACATTTGTGAAATAGATCACAATAATATTTGGTAAGGAGTGCCAAAAAGATTAAAGGAAATAGCAGAATGACTTACAGCCTGGCAGCAACACTTGAAACATAGTAATAAATGTTAATAAATATTATGTTTTGCAATTAATAAGCCATTTTTAAGAGCATGAAACTCTCCATAATACTAGGAAGTAAGCAAACTACTGCCATGGGATAGAAAACCATATTTCATAGATAAAAAAAAGGGGAGATCTAAACAGAATCAGGACAGAGACAAAGCTAGCTGATCCTTCCTAAGGACTTTATTAATATATTTATAGAAATATCAAATTAAAACACTGAGTCCTATATAAGATAGTACCTCTTATAAAAATGGTGCTTGGCTACGTAGAATGAAACAGTGAAAATGTCACTGACTGTATTTGTTTGAAATAAAGGCCCTGAAAATATCAATTGTGTGGAAGGAAGAAAATAAAAATTGTGGGTAAGTGGTAATTTTGGACATACAACAAAGGCTATTAAGACTTAAAGAAAAATTCAGAAAACAAAGTAACTCATTTGCCAACCGAAATATTTTTAGTCAACCTGAAGAAATGTGTTTCCTGAACTGAAAATGTCTAAGATCTATATTAGTAAAAAGTTGTTCCCAAAATGTGTCACAAGTCCCATAAAATTTGCAATGCAACAGTATGTATTAGGTTGTCGGAAAAGTCATGATGCATTTTTGTGACGACAAACAGAAAAAATACATCATGACTTTTCCGACAACCTAATATTATGGGCTGTAAAAGATACAGGGAGGTCCCTAGTAAATAACCAATCAGATGATTAGGGAAGAAAAATGGAAAAATTGAAACATTTTAAAACTGAAGAAAGCAGCTCATGTTGATGGTCTGATTAAAAACCAGTAAAACAAAAACAAACAAACTAACAAAACACTGCTGTGATCATTTATCTCTAGCAATTAGCAATACAGCAAGTAGATGAAATATTTCTGAACAGATTAATAGCAAAAAATCCACTCAGAAGGTCTAAATTGTACATAACATTTTCAGATAAGTTATCAACACTCAGAAGGGAAATTTATAACATTACAAAGAAAGCTGCAGAATGATCAGAGTAAGACAACATGCTGAAAGAGATAAGAGATAAAAATATTATTGAGTCTATGTTCCTCAGTTCTGAATAAACTCAAGAGAAGGTAGCTATTTCAACTATTACACAGTTGAAAAATGTGTGCACATGAGAAACTTCATTTTCTATAGAACTGATAATTCTACTCTGATATATGAATTATAATAAAAAAACATTTTTAACAATTTAAGGCAATTTTGTTTTGAAATTAAGGTAATGACATTCCTTGAAATGTAAACAGTAAATTATTGGGCAAGACAGCTCATCAGGTGATCTTTTCAGAATCTGTGAACTCCTTTGATGCCAAGGGGGTTAATGGGGTTGGCTTTGTGGGAATGCCATTCAAATGCTTTTTATAGCAGAATAAGATACTGAGAAACAAAATGTAAAGATTAAAAGAGAATAATGAGAACAAGAGATGCATTCATTCATTCATTCATTCACTCATTCATGCATTCATTTTCTAAAATTAATTAATTAATTAATTAATTTTTTAAAAAGATTTTATTGGGGAATTGGGGAAGGGGAACAGACAAGTTGCTGTCATTTTTGTTCTTCAGTCTAGCTGTGGAGGACGTCGCTTCACTGATTCATGTTGGTATTATCATTGTGCTCTCCCCGGGTGAGGCAGTTGCTTGCCGCCTTCTGGATAGCCGCTCAAGGCGGCTCTTGGCAGCTCACGAAAGCTCACTCCTGCTGCCGGCCACTCCTGGACAGCCCCACTGCAGCCTACGCAGTCCCCAGCGACTCAAGGCAGCCCAGCTCCAGGTCGAGCCATTGTTCACCATCTTAGCTGTAGAGGGCGCAGCGTCACTGGCCTTCATGTGGGATCTGAACTGGGGTTCTGCTGCTCAGAGCTGGCATCCCTAGCCAACTCCTAACCAACGTGCCATTCAGCAGGACCCTCATTCATTTATTTTATCATTCATTTAGTGAATATTTATTTAGTGCCTGCTATATGCCAGTCAGTGTTTCAGGTGCTGGCAAGACAATAATAAATGAAGCTATCAACATCCCCTCAAATTTTTACATTACAATGGTAACACAAAGATGTGACAGCTTATAAATTAATCTATAATATTAGATAGTAATTAATGTTATGAAAAGCACATAGTGCTATGAACCACAGGCTGACGAAAATTCAGGATGTACAGAGTATTCCAGAAAGAGTTGGCCTGGCCCAATGTAAATGATCCAAATGAATGTTGCTCAGTAGAAAAGAAATGAAGTTAGTTTCTACGCTAATTCAGCAGTGCTTCCTGAGCACTCAGTGCTGCATATTTTGCAGTGCTCCGCCCAGGCAGGGCTGACTCATCCATCTCCAAGCTGGTGGAAAAATTAGCTTCCGACTTGTCACTGTATATTTCATACAAGGTTACATGCCATCCCAGGAGACATAATGAATGGCTGATGTGAAAATACAGCAGTCCCCTCTTATTTGTGGTTTGGCTTTTCTCGGTTTCAGTCACCCATAGTCAACTGAGGTCTGAAAACATTAAATGAAGAATTTCAAAATAAACAATTTGTAAATTTTTAATTGCGTGTCATTCTGAATAGCGTGGTGGGATCTTGTGCCAATCATCTCATTTCATCCTTCCCAGGATGTGATCATCCCCTTTGTCTCTAGTGCATCCACATTATATATGCTCCTGTCCAGTAGTCTCTTAGTAGCCCTGTCTTAGGCATCAGATTAACTGTTGCAGTATTGCAGTGCTGTGTTATTTTACTTAATAATGGCCCAAGCTCAAGAGTACTGATGACAGCAGTTCGGATATGCCAAAGAGAAGCTGTAAAACACTTCTTTTAAGTGAAAAGGTATGTACTTATAGGAAAAAACATAGTATAGGGTTTGGTATTATCTGTGGTTTCCGCATCCACTAGTGGTCTTGGAATATATATATATCACAGATAAGGCAGGTGAGCTATTGTATACAGGTCTAGCCTCTTGCATCAATTTGAGATAATTTTAAAGGTCACAGCTTCAGAACTCCAAGTGGGGTCAGCTGAGACCTCAGTTGAACCTATGACAAGGGTCGGCTCCCTCCTCTGTCCAGCCTTGTCTTCACCTTTACTTTTTTACAAGTGTATCTCTGGAAGGCATTTCCGGATAAATCTTCTGCCTGAAATTCTCTTTCTCAAAACCCATTGCCAGGGGATCCAGGCGAAGACCAATAAATTGAAGGGAGCCAAGGGCTTCCATGTTGAGCTTGGTGAAAATTCAGTAACGTTTTTATATGAAAGGAAATAAAGTACAAGGTTTGGGGGACTATTTAGATATTGAATGTACATGAAACTTGAAAATAATACCCATTGAAAAATTTATGAGAAACTTGAATTTATGTCTGTTAAAAAATACTTTAAAAATTAAGATTTATGCTTGAAAGGGCTCCACACAGCTTCTTGTCAAGACCTTTTAATGATCTTTTCCAATTCTTGATAGTCACCATCAAGGAAAATCTGTTCATACAGATATACAAAAAATTACTTAAACGCATTTAAAACTATTTCAGAATTTGGGACTATTGAAATTATATTTGAAAGATTTGAGAGATATTCTTCCTTCCATTGGTAATCTAATGTTAAAAATTCTTGTGGTAATTATATTGAATTTCAAATCCATTCAAACTTTTTCAAACCAAGAATTTAAAAATAATAGTGAATCTCTCGTGTGTAAAGTACACATGTATTACTAGGGCTGTGACCTGGCCACTGGGTTTTAGATGTCTGTAAAAATGCACCTGAATTGCAAAACTAACAGGTACCTTAGATGTACGAGTATGTGAGGATGGTTTTAGAGCCTACCCCTGACCTTGGTCTGTATACGTTCTACGGGCACCTGAGCAACACGTAGTGGGTAGCTCCATGGTCCCACACCCACAGAGGCTGCTGCTGTTGATGCGACTCTAGATGGTGGGGAATATCCTTCCTTATAGAGTATTAAGTGCTGGACGTTTCACGTGGTCACTGCTCTCAGGGACCTCGGGGACACTGTCAGGCTTGCTCTGCCTGGGCCGTTTTCTGAAGAACTCAGGAAGAATGGCCTGGATCTCTGGAGACCATTCAGGCCCTTCCTGACCACCCTAAGGACTAAAGTGATCTCTATTTCATGGCATACTTACAAGCCTTTTGTGGCAGTCCCTGATGTGCTGCATACAAATTAGGTAGCTCAGGGATACACTCCTAGGAGTATACTCTCAAATGACCCATAGAAGATCTCAGAGGAATATGCAGATCTTAAACAGTGTAATTGGGATAAAGGAACTGAGATTTATAGTCCTGGCAATCCGTGACATTTACAAAGCCAACTGGAATGAATTTTGCAAGCTGGAAAACAGATGGATCTGTGGTAACTCACTGAGCAGAACTGAGAAGGAAGAATCCTAAGGCAAAAAATGATCCAAGAGATCTGAGAACCCACTGATTTAAAGCAGAGAATCATCAAAAGAATTAGGAATAGGCAGCACCATGTGCCTCTGGCATTAGGAGAGAAGGGAGAGAAGCTAACATGAGGAAAATTGGGGGAAAGTGTTTCCAAAGCATTTGGATCTCTAGTTTCTCTTCCCCACTTCCCCACTGGATTTATTTCTTGAAAAAGGTGAGACTCTGGGTCTTTGGAACGGGGATCAACTGGCGGAAATGATAATGTTGGTATCACACAGAATGTAGGGGATCCAGTGACCAGGTGCATGTTGTAGGCTGGGCTAAAACCCACAGGCTTTTTTCTCCATGGAACTCCCAGAACTCTACCTACCAGGCAGAAGATTGGCAGAAAGCATTCTGGGGAACCTGATCAAAAGCAAAGGACTGAGGATGCTGACACTGTGGTTCATCTACCCAGTCACGTTGTGAAGTTAAAAAAAACCCTGCACACATGCTCACTGTTTCCACTCAAGCTTTTATACCATCTCCTGCCTTCACCTCTTTTGTCTCTAGTCTGATCAAATTGTTTTCCTATCCAAGCAGTTTCCTTCATTGTGGAGCCCTGTTAGGAAGGAAACTCTAAAACTCTGACAGTCAGTTCTAAGAGTTCATGAAGTTAGGCTGCTCCAGCCCCTTCTTCAGTTTCTCTGACTGTTGGTCCCTTGCACTCTCCCAGAAATCAGAAAGGGCATAACCCCTCTTAATTTAAGCTTTTGTTCCCAAATTTGCCTGCCAAGCTTTCCAGTGATAGTTGTTGGCTATTTTGAGGTGTTCTCAGGTAAGTCAGAGCTCTTGGTTTGGCTTCCTAGCCTTAAGAGACTTTCAAAAGTCTAGTGTGAGATTCCTTATGAAAAGCTACAGCAAAAAAAAAAAAAAAAAAAAACCCAAAACCTATGTGGCCCATCACCTTCCTTGCTGCCCTTATATAAATAATCAGGGTACATCTGATAAGATTAGATTTACTTTATAAAAGAAAAAGAATGGGGGTGAGTACACAGAGAAATTGTGTTTCAGTGGAAACACAATATAGCACACCCTTGTGGGTTTTCAATTCTTCTAGTTTTCTCTGATATATGGCTACAAATCTCTAAACTAACATTTCTAAATCTTCTCCCACTGCCGTGGCTTGACGTCACTGAGAACGAGCACTGCCCTTTTCCTGCCCTTTTCTTGAAGTCCTGGAAGCTGAAGTTGGAGGACTTGATAAAAACTGCAAAGAAATCACCACACAGATCATATATGAGCAACCTTTATGCCTGCTGCCATGTGGGCAACTCAGAAAGTTCACCATGATATCCAATGCTGTCACCAAAGACATTCAAGCTGTAACCAGGAGAACCATGAGCTTGGCACTGTCATCCTAGAGCCCAGCGTCTAGAAACCTTCCCCACCGGCTGCACTCTGGACTCAGGCCCTGGGTTTCCAACTATTAATCTTTGCTTTGCTTTGCTTTCTCAAAGAAACTGCTCTCATTAAATATCTGACTACTAGAATCATCCAGAAAATACCCTCTACTCCCAAGTTCCAACAGATATTTCAGTTGGTCCTTAATGTGCAAAAAGTGACCAATAGACTTATGTTGTTCAAAGGAAAGAAGACTGTCTCTTCTTTTCTTGAGCAAGAGGGGAGGCCAACAAAGCTTCTCTTTCTCACCAAACTTTAGTCAGGCTCTTCTGAGCTGGACTAGGCCCTGTCTTCTGAGAGCCCAGTTTTGGCAAGAATCCCCCAACCTTGAGACTTGATCACCCTTGATATCTAACAAAATTACTCATCCTCCATCATCCCCCAGGTAATGTCTGATCACCTTGGCCTACCTTCAGCAAGAATCCTGTTAGATAGGTTTAGCCAGAATTTCCCTATTCTTCTTGCTTCCTCTAGTAATTTTCTATCCATGGACTACCCCCTCACTTCACACAAACACTTTGGCTATAAATTCCCACTTTTCCTTGTTGTATTTAGAATTGAGCTCAGTTTTTACTGAGGCGTCTTTTCTCCTATTGCGATAGTCCCTGAGTAAAATCTATTTTTACTGCTTTAACTACTATCTGGCTTTGGTTTTTCTTTGACAAAAGGAGCCATCTGTGTAGAAAGGTTAAGGAGAGAGATTCCACAGAACGCTTTGAAAGAAATCATTTTAATGCTGAAAAGTTAAGTGAGAGAGAGTGTGGGAAACCTCTAGCTCCTGTTTCAGAAATTAAGTGTCAGAAAAAAAGGAAATGTAATTACTATTACATATTCTACAGCCTTGTATTTGGTTGATAGCTTTGGTTACTGATTGATTTCAGCTGAGAGTGAGATGTACCGTATAACTTTGTTTCTAAAATTATGTCTTAAAATTAATTCAACTATTCTCTCTGTGAAGGAAAAGCAGGATGTAACAAAATTAAGGTTTCTTTTTTTTTCTTTTTTTTTTTTTTTGAGGCAGCCAAGAATAAACTTTAAGCCCACAAAATATGGTGAGATGGTAATGATATTGAGGGAGATCTTGGTGATAGAGTTCTGCGATGAATTTAACTACAACACAGAAGTTAGTTTACGGATGGGTGGCAGAGACATATAATCACAAAGAAATTAAATGGCGATTTGCCAGTAATCAAAGTCTATGTAGAGAATGTCAATGATCTAATTAAGAAAGTATGTAGAGAATGTTGAATTCATGTGAAAGTTTATAATGTCTGATATATGGATTGATGCCAGTGGAATTTGATGGAGCAGGAATCAAGACTAGGATTCAAGGAAATGATGCTTTAGGAAGATAAGAGTGCAAATGTAAAAACCCCAGACAATTAGGCACTCTCTTGGTTTACAATGGAGACTTTAGGGTAATCCCTAAATGTTCTGAAAACAAGGACTCTACCTTTCAGAAAGGGGAGGAAACATCCATACCATTTTTACATGGGATATCCTAGATTATTAGCAGTATCCATTTAGCAAGCTTTCCTCAGATTATTATTTTATCAACTCATAAAAATGAAAGCAGAAAAGACTCAGATTCTATTTTCCAATTTGTGCAACTCTCTTCCCCGAAGCTTGGTAGCTGGAAGTGCCATGACCTTACTTTCCTCCCTTAATTAAAATGTAGCACTAATTAAGTTCAAAGTAAAGCATTCTTTAATATGGTTGTTTTAGCACTCTCAAGGAATTTCAGATTACTTAACGCAGGTGGTGTGTCATGGGAGATCTTACTTCTTAACTTGTTTTAGTTGGACAAAGCTTTTCTTAAAAAACAAAATCATCTGGTGAGGCCTCTGCAAGTTTTTATCAGCATTCCTAATTCATAAACTCTATCTCTTTTAACTACCTCTGTCTCCATCTGTAGCAGCTGGAAACTTTTACAGATTGAAAATACAGCAAAAGAGAGAAAATGTTTATGTTTCTCATGTTAATGTTGCTTATGTTGCAGAAATAATATATATCCTTTAGAAAACACAGAAAATAAAGCAAAGAAGAAAAATCATCTGTACTCAAAACACTAAAAAAAATAACTAATACCATTTTGGTATAAACCCTTCATACTTCTTATGCGCCTATAACTACAAAATATACACATATTTTAATTGGAAATTGGAACAAAACCTGCTTTCATATAACTCAATCCTCTGTCGTGAACACTATCCCATTCCTTGTTAACATATATTTTAAGTCTTCATTCTCAATGACACACAGAAATTCAATACATAGATTTATCAGTTTTTGCTCAAGTATCTATTAATGGGCATTAAGATTGTTCTTAATTTTACACTAATAAAATAATTCTACAATGACCATTGTCCTGAACATATCTTGAATATATACAATTATTTCCTTACTATATAGCGCTACAAGTGGAATTTCTTGATCAAATGATTTGAAAGTGTTTAACCTTTTGTTGTTTATGCAGCTAAATTGCCGATAGAAACTTTGTACCAACTTAACTTACAAAGACTATTGGGGGAAAAAAGACATCTTACAGAACTAGAGCAAGAAAGAGGTCTAAAAATATTCATTCTGGAAACGTTACATAATTTGACATGTGGTATGCTTTGAACCAATTCTCTTGTACTCAAACACACAACAGTTTTGTTATTTCAGAGAACCTGCTCCCTACTCTTCTGCAATTGGCATAATAAGCACTATGTGCAAATACATTTTACATTTAAGAATTAAAGGGGAGAATCACAAAAATATTTTTCTAAAAACTGTTGCTTAGAAGAAAAATTAAATATAAAAGGCAAATAACTCAGAAACTTATGAAAACAAGAGAAATTCAAATTAAAAAAATATATAAAATGTAATTAAAGCCATAGTTGATTTTAAAATGTATGAAACATTCAACTTAAGAAGTTAGAAAAAAACAATAAAAGAAAATTATAATAGAATAAAGGCAATGAACATTTTGCTCATAATTTTAAACTAGTAGTAAGAATTAATTTGTTCAGTGAGCATATAAATGAGACATTGTGAATGAGAATGTGTAAGTGAGGATTTAATAAGGACAATGGTTGAAATTAATGAGGCCTAAAAAATGAACTAAAAAACAAAATCTAATGCATTTTTTACATCAGTATTTTTAAAAAGCTGTTGGATGATTTCTTTTGAGGAATTAAACAGTCAACATTTATTAATCTTTGCTTATTTCTGTGATTTTTTCTGCACTGCAGAAAACAAAGTTCCTCCTAAGAGATATGAAATTTAGTGTCAAGAACTGGAAGGTCTGAAATTTTACCCTACTTGCAAGTTAACAAATTAGTGTGTCACTTAACAGCCAGAGGTATAGGTGCACACCAGTTCATGAGCAAAGGCTAATGGATAAGCTGGATAATTACAGACTTGAATGGAAAAACATAGGAGGCTTAGTGGTACAGAGTCTAGGCAAAGTGTATGTGAATGTTCATGAGCATGTTTTAGAGAAGGCCTCAACAATATTTGGATACGCCTCATTCTGTGGAAACCAGTTTGCCTCTTTCCATAGTCATTCCCGTGCTTGGTCATTGGACTCATGAACAAAATCTCCAGAATAAAGATAGAGCCTAAACTACACAAGGTTTTTTTTGTCCCCCCACAAAGCTCATATGGCAAATACCACAGCTAAATGGTTAACCAATCAACAGCACAGACCAAAACCGAGCCCCCAATATAGCATCATTTACTAGTGAGACTAGTGAACCCTCAGTGGAAGAATGATTACATTGGATTCCTGCCATCTTGGGAGGAGAGAAATTTTTCCCTTTAGAAAATATACTTCCTTTGGCTATCAATTTTATTTCCTCCCCCACAATGTTTCTTCCAGCATCACCACCTGTGTATTTACTGAATACCTTATTCTCTATATTGGTATCCCACATAACATGGCTTCTGACCAAGACACTCATTTTACAGTGAAAGCAGTGACTCATATCCTTGAGGCTCAGTGGCCTTACCATGTAGCACATCACCCAGAAGCCATAGTCCTAATGGAATGGTGCAATGATCCATTGAAGAAACAGCCCATTACCTGCTGAAAGAACACCACAGCCCAAATATACAAATAAAAAGTCTGAAGTGCTATCTGACAGGAGGTAGTATATATTCCAACAGCAATTGACAGCAACAGCAACTGATACATGATTTTGTTTCTCCAACAGTATCAGTGTGAGGGTAGCCCCTTTCCCTGTGACCTCAAAGACGCATTGACTAAAAATTTTGTTTCCCATCCGTGTACCTTTAATCCCTGCTGGATTAGTGAGTTTAATCCTCAAAAAAAAAAAATTAGTGAGTTTAATCCTCAAAAGAAAGAGAGAAAGAAAGAAAAATGCTTCTATTCAACTGGAAATGGAGAATTCCACTGAACCATTTTAAGCTCCTTATACCACTGACCTAAAGGACAGAGCAGGAATTTAATGTCTTGGTGATTGATCCTGATCTGATTATCAAGGAGACATGGGTTACTTGTTGTATATTCTGGGGCATTCCTTCTATTGCCACTGTTGCTGTTCAGAAAATAACATATGGGGTCACCCAACCAGGTAAAGAACAACAACCAGCTCAGAAATGCCGACTGGGAGACAAGACCAAGAACTGGACACTGGAAGGAGGAAGTTATAAAATCTGACTGTATCCTCATGACTTGTCGCTATGCATGCTTTCATCTTTGCTTTGTTTACATTTATAGATGATGGCTAATGCTGATTGAAACAAGAAGTTAAAATTAAAAGTATATTATTCAGTATTCACAAAACTAGTGTCAAAAACTTAATTAAGCCTTGAAATAATGTGTTTTGTTGTTTTTTTTAAGTTTGTAGCATGTATCTTTCTGAAATTATTAAAACATGAAATCTCATTAAGATTTGGAGGGTAACTTGTGTGTGTGTGCATGCACAGGCACACATATGTGTCTGTACGATAAATACTAATTTATTTTTCCTTCTCCTCTTACCCTACCATTTTATATAATGTGCTTTGTTGCTGGTGGTTTCCCTTATAATTTAGTTATAAGATATCAAAGAGGGATTATATGATAGGTATATATGTTTTCCCCTTTCTTATGTATGCATTTTTTCTTTTTTTAGCTGAGCCATCCTGCCACCTGCCGGCAGTTCAGCTAGGGCCGGGACTCAAACCGCTGTTGCTCAGAGCTCAAACTCTTAGAGTGAGCTCTTAACCAAATGAGCCACTTGGTCGGCCCTTGTATGCATTTTTATGTATAAATTAATTTTTTCTCTTTCCTTTTCAATTACCAGGGGAAAATAAAGTTTACTGATATATTTTCAAAACTGCCACTGGAACTTGTTCATTATTTCTCAAGATCCCCAGGAACAAACACAAACAGTGGCTACAGGGAAAGAAACATTTCTCTCTTCATTTGCGGGAGCTATAATCTGTTTTCAGGCTACATCCGGCATTCCTTCCCTTAAATGTTTTTTCAGGGTGTCACAGAGTTCCAGAACCCTGGGTGATCTTGCCAAGAACAAATTGTGAAGTAGTTGCTGAACCCATTACCTACTAAGATGTTGTTCAACTTAATTTGACAAAATATATATCTCTGGCCAAAAAATGTACTTCCTTAGAGAATAAGGGACTCTGTAAATAATTCTTAGAAGGCTCAGCTATAATTGCAGCTCCTTTGGCCAGAGGGTGAATCCTAGATTGAGTGTTTGAAATATTCTTTTAAAAACATTATTAATTATATCAAGAACAGAGCCCATACATTTTTTTTTTTTGTCAACAGTGGTCACTGCTTTTCTGTGTTAAAACCCTGTAGAAGATTTAGTTTGCTATGAATTTCTGGGAAGTCATGGAGCTGGATACACCAGCTCAGGGTTTAGGGTGATAATTTTCAAGAAAAGTGACTGCATAGATATGGATGAGAAAAAAACTCATGAAAGGCATGAGGCTCTGCAAACAGCTGCAGCTGCAAACCAGAAAGCACCCTGTATCTCTGCATAATTGTTCCTTAACCTTCCCAGGGCTGGGGTGTGCATGCTAACAGTGCTGATAAGACCAGAAAGAGAGGCATTTATGTCCTTACAATGTTTGCATTTATGCACGTGAGTGAACAAAAAGGAGGCATGGAAATACGTTTGAAGCTGCTCTGTGACTAATAACATAGTCTTATCTTCAAAGCCATAAACTATATGAACTGCCCTCATTGATGCTGAATCTCTTTGGAGGCACACCAGCAGCTCAGCTGTCATGCAGGACCAAGGCACCTGGAAGAATAGGGATTCTGTACTCCATAATGTCTATAGCCCTTAAGGACAAAAGCCAGCCCTGTTGGAGAATACTGTGTATTGGAGCCCACCTCGGAGGCAGGAAGGCAGGGTGCTTGGGTTTAAGCAGGGACTGTTGTGAAGAGGGTAGCGGAAAGAGGGGAAAGACACATCTACCTGATGCTCTAGAAAAGAGCATTTCCCCCAACATAAGACCTAACCGGAAAATAAGCCCTAGCATGATTTTTCAGGATGCTCGTAGTATAAGCCCTACCTCAAACATAAGCCTCAGTTAAGATTGTCAGCCAGAAAGACACATTTAGTACTTTCATTGCAACACACAATGGACGTATTAAATTATAAAACAATAATATTAATATATAATTAAATATAACTAAATAATATTATTGACAATACTTAAAATAAATGATAATATACAGTATAATTATTTATAAATACCCAAGTGGGCGCCTTCGGACGAGAGATAAACGCCTATGCAAACAGATGAACTCGAGACTTACTGTCGAATGACTAATTGGAGTACAGACACAAAGCACGAATAACATACGCACTTAATAACGAACAGATGTGGTTGTGTCTAATATGAATCTTCATAATTCAATATGTCGTTTGTTGTAACGGATGTATTTAATGCACTCATGTGAAATGAAACGTTTTCTGAATTTTGGTGCCTGCAATTTTGGTCGTGACTTGGGTGAAGAATTCATGGGACAAAATCACAGACAGCTGTGTCGCCAGTGCACTACGAGCAGGCTACATGGACAAGAAGTGCTCATTTAAGAAGAGGTTTATTGCTGGATATGAGATATTGGGGCTAATGGTTCTACAGGTAATGAAGTCGCAAGAAATTCAGGCCAGAATTCGGGGTTTGGAGCGTTATGACGACGTTCCAGAAGAAGATGACAGGACTGTATTTGAATAAATATAGATTTTTGTACATGAATAAATGTAGATTGTTGTACATGAAAAAATAAGTCATCTCCTGAAAATAAACCATAATGCGTCTTTGGGAGCAAAAATTAATATAAAACTTGGTCTTATTTTCAGGGAAACATGGTATATAATCTTTACAACCACCCTTGTTCCTATAGCTAGTGGCATCCAGACTCATCTCTACATTCTATTGTCATTTATCTAGGATCTACCTTCGGACATTGAATCTAGTGTTTATTGATTTTTTTTAAACATTGCTGGTATTTGATTTCTTTTCTAATCAAATGTTAAATAACATCTAAAATTTTGCGCTTAAAATATCAACTCTCTTTTATTAAGAGAATACTAACAGGATTTCACAAATGCTTATGGTTCTGTGTGCCATACATAAAAATATATAACACCAAAACTTTTACATTCATTGTATAATGTGTAGAATTTTATTATTTTGGTATATTACATACACTTCAGAGCACCTACTATAAGAATATGGTATATCGTTGTGAAATAAACTGAACTTTAAAAAAAACCTGATGTAACATTTTAAATTTAATATATTTCACTGTGTGTGGGTATTTTTTTACCCAAAACATATTTTGTTTCCACCATGGTGAAGAATTACCAGCAGTAGATGTCTATGGTTATTATTGTATCATGAAAACATTTCCAAATTATGTCTCTAATCTCTCCAAAGGGCAAAGAACTTTTATATTTAAAATATTATGAAAGCAAAGTTGCCATATCTTTAAGTGAAAAATTATTCATTCCAAGAGCAATGCTATTAAGAGTTTTCACTGAGAAGCAAAGGAAAAGCTTTTCTGAATTACCAAAGCAAGGAGTAGGCAATGGAGATTTTAGAACGGGAAGACAACATTAAATCTTTGCAGTTGGAGGTTTCCCGGATGCATTTCAGCTTCTCCAATCTTGGGAATTAACCTCTTATAACTGCAGGTTCAGGATGAACCACCCCAAGATGTGCCTTAATGGTGTACAGGTTGCTTTGAGCTAAAGGCAACTTTCACAGGCTCGAGAGCAACTTCGGCCCCTCCCTTTAACTATCTAGAAGAATTTGAATTCTGGGTCTTGCCCGGAAGAAATATATTCTTTTGAGCTATCTACTCATGTAGGGCAAAGCAAACTTCTACTTACCAAACATCTGTCCTTCTTATCATCCTGCAATGACCCTGTGAAGCCCACAGGTGCATCCTCTCGTCCTTAGCTCAGCATCGGTCCCCCTTTCTATCACTGAACCCCTCTTGCATATGGGGTCTCTGACTCTCTCCCGTATGCAGGGCTTTCATACCTGTGTTGCGTTATATTTATTTTCTCTTGCTAATCTGTCTCATGTCTATTTGATTATTAGATCAGCCAGGAAAACCTTGAGGGTAGAGGAAAGTTTGTTCCACTCCCACATAACTCAGTGTCATAGGGTAGTTATCACGTCATTTCATTTTCATGGGTGCAACAGCATGGTAGAACTTGGAGGAGACTGAATACTTTCAGTTGCTGTTGATCGTGAAAAGGGCACTTTAAAAAAATATTAGTTGACTTTTTCTTTTTGGAACAGTCTTATATTTACAAAAAAAAAGAGCAAAAAATACAGTTTTCCCTATACTCGAGCCCCCACCAGTTTCTCCTATTTTTAATACCTTTCATTAGTGTGGTACATTTGATACAATCAGTGAAGCAATATTGTTACATTATTATTAACAAAAGACCGTAGTTTACATTAGCATTCACTGTTTGTGTTGTATTACTATATTCTATGGAGTTTGTCAAATGGATAATGACATGTATCAACTATTACAGTATCATGCAGAATGACAGTTTCATTGCCCTATAGTGTTTCACTGAATATTTTAAAAACAATTTACTGAACACATGTTAGGTTAAAATAGCCTTCACTTTGTGCCCACTCTTTACCAACTGCTCCTCGGGGACCATTCACTTCTCTGCCCTGCCTTGCCCTCTGCCCCTGGTGGTGTCCTCTACAGAATGTGACACTGAGATGCCTTTCTGAATTTGGGTGGGATGTGGTCAGGGGAAGTTGCCAGCAAATGATCAGAGGAAGGGAGGAGAGAAAAATGAAGGCATTTTTCCTGTTTCCTCCCTGTCAAGTTGTGGTTTGACAATGACTGTGTTCCTCGGTCCATGGTAGAGTAGAGCTCTTTCAGGAGTAGAATTCTCACCTGCTTCTAGAAAAAAGTTTCCTCCCCGGCCACCTCTGGGTTAGGGGTAGTAACTCATTCTTAGTTTAATTAGTCCTTGGGTGCTTTACCATCCCTTATTGGTTTCTTTTTGCTGCACACATCTTTGTAAATAGACCTTTTATTAAATTTTCAGTGTCCCCTTGATTGTACATCTGTCTTCTGCAGGAAGCACACACATCTATCTTGTTGACTTTTTACATTCTTAGGAATTCTAGTCTGTAGCCTTGTCTTCATTTTACACAGTATTTAAGACAGTGAGGCCTGGGAAAGTCAGAGCATTGCCCAAGGGCACAGGTTATGTTGAACCAGGGCTAACATTTAGGTATCCTGGCTCCTTGTATTTCTATCTCCCATTCAAAGGAGTATTTGGAAAAATGCTTCGCTATTCTCGCATGTTAATCATATGAAAAGAGAAATAAATCTATTTTGCAAATACTGAGTTTATAAGTGAATTGAATCATTTAAAAAGTGATGCAGATACTGTTTGAAATCTTTCATGTTAACTATCATTTTCTGGAGAATTTGGATGCATGATCAGAAGTAGAAAATATATTAGCACACATTTACATATGCATGGAAACCATAGTTTACATGTGAAACAACTTGACTTTAAGGCTTCCTTCCAGAGCTCATTTAATGACTGGGATGGGCTATGTTATGTCTGTATTTAGCATTTATTAGATATCTACATCGTTTGCACGGAAAGAAAAATATTTAATTTGTATGTATGTTTTGCCGAATGTAGAAAAATCTCATAGAGTTTAGGATTTGCAGGTGTTATTTCTAAAGAATTTATCAGATTAACAAAATAATTACCAAATAAGTGAAGCCCTGGATTTCAAAGAAACATTTGATGATCCCCTTCAGAGTAATCTGCAGCCAAGGTGGAGAAACATGGCATGGGTAAGACCAAATGGAAGTTCTGGTTAATGGGGCAGTGGAGCATGAAGGTGAATTCAGGAGATAGAATGCTGTAGGAAAAACAGCACAAACCCTATTGCAGTGATTCTCAACCTTGGCTGTATGGTGGAGCCACCTGGGTAGCTTTATGGGTCCTACCCTGACTTAATTGATCTAGGATTGGCCTTGACAGGAAGATCTTTTAAAAATTCCTGGTGATTTGAATGGGAGAAGAAATCAAAGATAGATTCCTGGTATTGGTGACGTCTACGTGTGTCCTGAAGTTGTGTGTGTGTGTGTGTGTGTGTGTGTGTGTGTGTGTGTGTGTGTGTGCCGCGCATGCGCGACATCAACGATAGCATAAGAAAAGACATGGAGACTAGACACTGATGTATGCAAGCCCACAAGCTAAATTTTTGTTTGGGAGGAGTAGTAAGTTTGTGGT
>NW_017731704.1:932275-1098320 GCF_001890085.2 Hipposideros armiger
ACATAGTCACCATTATGTGAATAATATCCTTTAAAAATTTTGTAAATGAAACTATGATAGTATTATGTTCATTTTCAATTTTACTTCAGAGCCACATTCACGTACCCAGAGAGCCGCATGTGGCCCATGGGCCGCAGTTTGTCGACCCCTGCTCTAGGGCATCTTTGATGAATTGCATGCACCCCTCCGATGAAAAATCGCACAGGTTAGTGGGGTGATTTCTCAGTACAGCTTTAATGTTGCAAATGTCTCTGCGTTTCCTGTTTGGGGGAAGGTAGAGACCAACACAATCCAAACTCTTTCTGTGGCACTTCTAAAAGGTTTGCAATTGCCAAAAAGTGAGGAATGTTATCATTTCACCCAAGAATTTGATGGCAGCTGTATTAATTACCATTTCATGGCTTTGTGGTGTACTCAACACTTAGAAAGGAGACAATACACTTAATACAAGTGACTTTACACAACATAGCTATTAAAACTTTCAGCAAAAGCAACCAGCTAAATTATAAGGGTGAATTGAAGGGTGCCCTTTATAAATAGTCACAAAAGTCCTCTGCAGCTGATCATAGTGTGGGTGTAATTTGGAGAAAGCTTTGCAGTAGGCATGAAATTACCTTACTGCTATTGGAATATAGCCAAGAACCTAGCCATTTCCAGTAGCCGCATCACCACCTGCTAGTACAGTTACTCAGAACTGAGTCAAACTGATGAGTGAAGTCTAATGAATCAAGTCTTCATGTAAAACATTTATCTAGCTATTATTTTTCAAATGAGCCTTGTTTGAGCCAGACCTTTGCCTGTAGGCTGACCCACAGTCCTAGAAAGGCTTTCTGCCAAGTGAATAAATCACTTAACATAGTTTTTGTTGTGAAGCTGTCCTGGAATTTTGTCTGGATTTCCATGGTCCTGGGTGTCTTCACACAGGAAGACAGGTCCTAATGCATCTCTCACTCTTTTTCTTGGGTGCTGATTTGATTTTGCAGCCAAGTGTTTCTAGCTCTAAGCCATCATTGGTTTTAAGTTTTGTTTTTTTTTTTTTACTCAGCATGAGTCAGGAAATGCATCTTTGTACCGTTACTGTTATTAAGTAACAAATTGCTTGTCACTAAGGTCTACTGTGGCCTGGGGACAGTTAACTAGGGAGCAGTTCTCTCTTCCTGAAACTTATTTCCCACTGAATAAGTCTTCCCATTTCCTGTCTGAATTGGGTCAGGATTTTTAAAAGTGTGTGTGTGTGTGTGTGTGTGTGTGTGTGTGTGTGTGTGTGTGTGTGAAATTTTTGTGAGTCTTCTATAGAAATAATAATAGTTTACTGTGTACATTCCACTGTTTTTAGCATTTTATATATATAAAATCTGATTTAATCCTTCCTATAACTATGACTTAGGTACTATTGTTTGCTTTCCAGATAAGGAAACTGAAGCACAGAAAGGTGAAGTTCCTTGATCAAGGCCAAAAAGCTAAACAGGAAGAACCAAAACTCAATTTAAACCCAGGCAGTAGCAACACTAATTTATATTGTAATGGTAGATTAGTCTATATTGTGCCTGAATTTTGTGGAAGAATGTGGGGACAGGGGTAGCAGAAACCCTGAGAGTAGGGGCCTCTAATTAGGGCTTGGAAAGGAGAACGAACGTCTCTAGCTTTCACAGAGTCCTAAAGCTGATAGGATAGTGAAACGAAGAGGGACAGGCAGTTGTTCCTGTCTTATCTGGCTGGGGAGCAGAAAAACAGAGGGAAGATGCTGGCAAGCAAAAAAGGGAGCAGGTCACAAATTGCTTTTTCCAAGAAGCAGGTGCTAACTCCTAGGCAGGCTCACATGGCCACACACAGAGGGCTTCAGGCAGACAGAGGAGAGCTTTACCATCAGTCTGCTTTCTGTGAGCTGGGAAGAGCCAGGCTGATCCTGGGGCAGTTGGCCAGACTTCCAGGAGTTCAAAGGAAGGATGTAGGTTGATGGAAGCAGATCTGAGAAATTCTGTGTAAGTGTCCACGCCCAGATGGAGGAGGAGGTGCTTGTGGGCAGGACAGGGTGTGGCCAGGTCAGCTGTCATTTCCTGGGGGGCTGGAGAGAACATAACTCAGCCAGTCCCACACCCTCTCTACTTTGTACAAAATATTCCCAACTGAATTCATTAGGTTATATAATCATGAAGATTGAGAAGACAATTAAGAATTTCTTAAATTCAGGAATGTACAAAGAGTTCTTCAATAAAAATAATTTGGTATACTTTTAAAGATGGGAGATGCTATCTACCATAAGAAAATAAGCTACTGTAAGAGAAACTGTGTTTAATTTTTACTGCAATAGTGAGGACTCCACTGCATTCAGAACATTTGATATTAAAGCAAAATGTTATTGCCTGCCACTTCCTTTTCTCTTTAGATCATTAGCATAGGATTAAAATTTTTTAAAAATGAGATTTCACACCCATAGCAGCAGCTGTGTCTTCTATTACAAAAGACAATGCACTCATACATATGTATTATGGACTTAATTTAAACGGTTGGATTTTCATTAAAAAAAATTCTGATGATGTTTTGCATTTTTATAATAATTTGGATCTCTGGATTGCCACCAGTTTGCATATTTTAAGTGAGAAAGAAAGGCTTGAGTGGGATAAGCATCCCAAAATTTGTATAATTAGAGGGGCATGGCCTAAAATTAGCTGTAACACTGGCCTATGATTCCACTATTTATATATGTTTTACTTAACAAAGAATATTTTCCCTCTGAATATTTTTATTATAAAACTAATATGTATTTATTACAGTGATTTTAGAAAAATAGGAACTAAAACTTATCTATAATCCTGTTAATCTGAGATAAACATTAACTCAATTGTATATTTCATTTTATAATTTTATCATATATAATCTATATATTTTATAAAATTTGAATCATACCTTATTAATTCATGTGTATGTTTTAGTTTTCACTTAATTTTAAGTGTTGAATCGTTTCCCATGCCGTTAACTTGTCTTCGAAACATGATTTTTCATGCCTGCGTCATCATCATCATCATCATCATCATCTTAGCAGTAGAACATTTTGAGCCTCACATGTTTACAATGCATATAATTTAAATTATAGCAGAGCTAGAGATGTGATAGAACTATATTGGGAAAAAGAAAGAGAGTGTAAGAAGTAGTATAAGATAATTTTTAGAGATTAAAGCATGAAATGAAAAGATAATGTGGAGAAATCATTCAAAAAAATAAAAAGAAATCACAGTATAAGCAACCAAAAGCCACAAAAACTTAAAAGTTGGCTTCTAAAATTAGGAACCTTTTTAGAAAACAGGAATTCAAATAGGAGACTAGTGGTTTTCATTATAAATTCCTCTAAATTTCTTGATTTTTAACCATCTGCATAAACAGAGGGTGCCAAAAAAATGTATACACATTTTAAGAAATGAAAACTGTATTAAAATTGTAATACTCAATATATACCAACAACAAAAGATGAATACAAGTCACGTTTGACTTCTGCAATTACACGAGGTGCTCAAAGTGGTTACCATCAGATTCCAGACACTTCTGATTATGGCGAACTACTGCTTGAGCAACGTTGACCAAAGTGTCCATTTGTATACATTTTTTGGCACCCCGTATGTTTTGGTTTTTAAAAAAGTTATAAATTAACTCTGGCAAAGAGTTGGACATCAAGATTACCCTCAAAATCTCAGCCCTGAAAGTGTGTGTGTGTGTGTGTGTGTGTGTGTGTGTGTGTGTGTGTGTGTGAAGGAGAAAGGGAACCCTCTGGAGTGGCAGGAGAGACAGAGATGACAAGAGTGTCATGCCCTCTGGGATACCCTGAGGGCTGGGGGACTAAAAAACAGCAAGGGGGAGAAAGCAGAGGGGAGGAGTTTGGGAGCCCTGACTGTCTGCATCACAGTTTTGCTTCAGGCTAGTGTTGCCAGGAAGACTACATCAAGTGCGATGCAGGATCCTAAGAGTGAAGAGCATCAGAGCTGGGAAAAGGACAGTTTTCGTAAATGTTACCATTATGTAGACACAGAAGGGAGCAGTGTTCTGAGCAACATGTCTATTTGCCATTCACACATAAAATCCCCTCATTATAGACTTTATAGGGTGCCCAAGCCATTTTGCTGTGGTGTGATTTTGTTAAAATCAATATATAGCTAAAAATCACATTTCCAAGATGAAATATTTGGAAAGGAAAAAAGACAACTTCTATTTTTCTGTAGCAAACCGTGAGTTAAAATTAAAAGCAAACAAACAAACAAAAAAACCAAAACTTAAATCCAATGGAAAATGGGAGATGCCTATATCTTACATTATCTTTATTGCCCGATCCCTCCTTCCCCCCCCCCCACATTCTGAATGGAGTTGTGCTGTTATTTAGTCTGATTGATGTGTTTGGAACTATAAATAAGAGGATAGAAATTTTGAGGAAGGCAGCTGATTACCTTATTGATTTTACTTATGAACATGTTGAGATGTTTACAATGTGCCAGAAACTATGTCAGCTACTGGTTTATAGCAGTTGCTAAAGCACAGTGTCTGTCCTCAGGAAACCAGTTTTTGGAGGGCGGGGCGTCGGGGAGAGCCATAGTAAGCAATCTAGTCATGGCAATAGGAAAAGTCTGTGAACGGCTCAGCCCAGCTGAGGTTTCTGTTCATATGCTACATATACAGAGGGTGCCAAATCAAGTATACACATTTTAAGAAAAGAAAAACCTATATTAAAATTGTAATACTCAATATATACTGAAAAAAAAGATCAATACAAGTCATGTCTGACTTCTGCAATTACAAGAGGTGCTCAAAGTGGTTACCATCAACGTCCAGACACTTCTGATTACGGCAAACTACTGCTTGAGCCACGTTGACCAAAGTGTCCACTTGTATACATTTTTTGGCACTCCTGGTATGTATGTATATGTATATATACATATATTATATATAATATATGTATATGTTTAAATTCAACCATTTTTATGGAAGGATTGAAGTATTAAGGGGAAAATAATGTAAAAAAATAAAAAAAACGTATTTTTTTTTCATTGTTAAGAATTCATTAGAACCCTATAAATTCAGTCCTGTGTCACTAATTGAAATTGCTTTAAAGGAAAAATTGAGAACACAGATGGCGTATTTACTTTCTGTTTTGATTGTGCTTTTTCAATAGATTTCTCTCGTCTTTCTTTCTTTCCCTCCCCCAGGTGAAAAATATTTCCCCCTTATCTATCTTTGTGTTTTCTCCTTTTAACACTCCTTCTCCTAGTGGTTTCTCTTCTTTTTCTTTCTCTTTGGGCACCTTTTCTTCTCTACATCCTCCCTCCACCTTGCTATAACCACCAGCCATGACATAGTTTTAAAATTACAAGCAAACTAATCCAGCTTTAAAAGACACAAACATTGAAAATAAAACAACATTCACATTCCTGTTAGGACACCAAAATGAGTTTTGCTTGCCTTCTGGTAGACAAAATGGCCTCCCAAAGATGCCCATGTCTTACTGTCCAGACCCTGCGAGTGTGTTAGACTCCGTGGCAGAAAAGAATTAAAATTACAGATGGAATTTAGGTTGTTAATCAGCTGACCTTAAGATGAGGTTGTCCTAGATCATTTAGGTGAGCCCAATCTAATCACAGGAGACTGGGGAAGAGTAGAGAGAAGCAGAGAGATGGCGGCTTGAGAAGGACTCAGCCCAATGTCGCTGGCTTCAAAGATGGAGACAGAAGGTCGTGAGCCAAGACACGTGGGCGTCTCGTAGCTGAAAAAGTTAAGGAAGTGGATTCTTCCCTAGAGCCTCCAGAAAGGAACCTAGTATTATAGACAGCATGGTTCTAGCCCAGGAAGATCCGTGTTGGACTTCTGGCTTCCAGAACTGATAATAAATATGGTTGTTATTGTTACTATTATTAACTGTGGTTAAGCCACTGCATTTGTGGTAATTTGATACAACAGAAATAGAAACCAGTCCATGCCCTCTCACTTTGCAAAGAGCCTGGAGAAAGAATGCAGCTTGGGTTTGTTTCTTATCAATGTTGCACAGGCCCAGTAGGTCAATTAGAAGTGATTTTAAGAGTTTGTTGAGCACAGTTATTTATAATTTAGGGCCACAGCACCTTATAAGAGGTAACAGGTATTGAAAAGGTGCCCACAGGGTATACCTAGAGATGTAGGTACTGAAGAGTAGCCTGAAGAAAAAGCCACAAGTTTCTGGAAATATGTATATACTCGTATGTGTGTGTGTGTGTGTGTGTATACTGTAGAGGATAATTTTCCTTCTATTTTTCTCAGTTCTTCATGAGACCCCTGTTATAAAATAGATTAGCAAGAGAAAAACAACAGGAGTTTATTAACATGTATACCTCATGTATACATGGCGATACCCAGGGAAAAATGAGTAACTCCCTGAGGTGGCCTAGAATTCAGGATTAAATACCACCATAATAGGGAAAGGGATGGAGGGATGTAGGCCTCTTGGGGGAGGTAAATGATTTTTAGGGACGATGAATAGGTACCTAAAAGAATAATGGGAAAGTATGATAGTTTGTGACAAAGTTTGCCTGGGTATGGTGCCCACTACTAGGCTCCTCTTCTGTAATACGAGTCAATCTTCTCTGTTGATGAAACTCCCAAAAAGGGGAATCTATGACAATTGAGTTCCTTTTGGAGGATCTGCCTTTAGGCAGATGAGGGAATTCAGGGAGAGCCTCTCCGGGCATTTGCTCAAAAGAATCAATATGCCAAAGTGGCATATTTTGGAATGGCATATATTTAGTACACACTTATGGGTGTAATGCAAATGTATGCTGTTGCTATTGTGATAAATAAAATAAAAATACTGTCACAGCTTTACTAGTCTTTTTTTCTCTTCATGCATTTTTATTGATTGGCAAATTCTAGTACTTCAATTAATATCCTCTTGGAGTACCTGAGATTTTTTAATGCTGTATAAGTGTATATCAGCATTCAAAAGTTTAGAAATTTTGTTGCCCTTTGTTTTCAAGAGGGTAAAACTGAGAGCTGGAAGCATGTAAACAAATTACCTAAATGGGAGCAGGTCACAGTGGCAGAAACAGAACAGGAACTCGGTGTCCTGCTGCCCGAGGTCCTTTTTCCACAATGCTGCTCCGCATTCAGAATGTCAAGGTTTCAGACAGGCTCTGCCCACTCCGCCCTCTAATGACTATGCCCCCTGCATTCTTAATAATAACAATAATAATGTAATGGCCTCCAGGGGGTGGGGGGGAAGCCACTTCGTGACTCTTCTGCTTTAAATATATATGTCCTTGGGATTTAGACAATACTTAACTTTTCTGTAGGTCCATTTTGGAACTGGAATGAATTAGTTTGCAAGATATATTTTTAAACCAAAGGTAATGGTGCATACTCGCTCTCAGATCTCTTCATATGTGTGCTCTATACTGATTGTGGTGGAATATTTATGATTCGGGTAATGTTCGAGATGCTTGTGAGTCTTTATTTCTTCGATGCATACATTTCAAGGGGTCTATGTAATCTCTAACCCAGGTGTTTTGTTTTAACCAGCCAAGCTGGTGTTTGCGTTCCAGGATGATATCAGAAGCCGTACTTGCTCAGGCTTGAATCAGTCAAAACTGTGAAGAACACCAAACCTGAACCAGCTGGATATTTGAGCTTTTCCCAAACATTTGGTTAAGAATAATGTTAGAGGAAGTGGAGGTATTTTACTGTTCTTAATGTCTTTTGCATGCTTAAGGAGCCTTGATTTGGAGTAGGTCTCAGCAGGAAGGGTGGAGATGAGATGAAATGAGAAGATACTATTTCAACTGTAGGAAAAAAACCAACAACAACTTTGTATCATGAAAACTAAACACAGTGTGCTGGGGAACTCAATATATCCGCCATGATGCAATTATACCACACTGACAGGCACGCAGGTCGTAACGATGTAATTCAAGAGAAAATAGACCCCAAATTTTTGTTCACTTATGAGAACTATATACAGACCCAAATTCATTTCAATTCCTCTTCTGTATTTCCATAAGACTATAGGAAATTTTTCATAGAAGCAAAGTCTTTAAGTAGAATAAGTCAGGGAGGTAAAAAACCAGCCTCACTGTAGTTTCAATTTGTTTGTACCAGTTTATAAAGTTTCTTGTTGTTTTGGAACTCCAAAATTCATACAAGCTCAACTCACTGGATTTAGACAGCAAATTGCAGACTAAAGGGGCAAGCAGTTTTAATTAAGGTTGCAATTCTCTGTCTGATTTCAAAAATCCTTTATAGTCTTGTCAGTACAAGTATTTATTCAATAAATATTAATTGAACATGCATGTAATGCATTATTCTAGCGGCTGGGGTATAGCAATGAATAAAACAGAGAAACAATCCCAGCTCTCTTGAGCATAATTCTAGTAGGCCATCACAGACAATAAACAAGGTAAATAAATGCAGTGTATCAGACAGAGATATGTACTATAGAAAAACTAGGGAAGAGTGATATTGTATGGGAGAGAAGGTAGCGATTTTTGATACCATGGCCACAGAAGGCTTTACTCAGAAGCTGTCACTTAAAGACCTGAAGGAATTGAGGGAGGGAGACATAAAGTATCTAAGGGAAGCCCTTTTGAGCAAGGGGACAACGATGGAAAGATCTGAGGTGACAGTGCACCAAAAGGAGGCCAATATGGCTGTGGCAGAAGAAGTGGCGATAGGGGGTCAGCGGGGACTTGAGGATGGCAGAGCTGTATTGTGTAGGTCTTGGTGGCATATTGTCAGGCCTCCAGCTTTCGTTCTGAGTGAGATGACAAGCCACTGGAAAGTTCACTAACCTACACAAGCTACAACATAAAGCTTAAAGACCTGAACTGTCTTGCTACAGGTGGTGATTTAAATTGAACTTAATTAAAAAAAAATAAAATCAAAGTTTAGTTCTTCATTAACCACATTTCAAGTGCTGAATATTATACTATTGACTATAAAATTGGGCAGCACACAGATAGAACACATCTATTATTGCAGAAAGTTTTTGGATAATGCTATTCTAGATCAATCATACCATTTATTCATTAATTATAAGACAAATGTTTGCCCCTAAAGAATGGGACAGATATTTTGCCAGGCTTTAGAGATAAAAATATGTATAAGGAAGAAAAGGAATTTTCCTTTACAGATCTTTCAGTCTCTTAAGGACAGCAAGACACATAAATACAGTCATCAAATTATTACTAAAGCATGTAAATGGTATAGGTTTCAAAGGAAAGAGTGGCCAGTCATCCTGGGGGAGAGGTGTCCCTTCAAAATGAGTTCGGAAAATTAGTTATACATCATATAAATGAATCAGGGTGTTTCAGGTGAGTAGATTGGATAAGTAGAAATAGTGGTACTTAATAACTACCATGATAAGCCTTGCAAATGTGATACTTTGTTTAATATTTGCAATAATTTTTCAAATACAGCATTGATATACCATGTTACAGATAAAGAAAATAGAAATTCAGAAGTTAAACAAGTTGCCAAGATCACACAATTGATATATGAAAAATGAAGTTAGATTAACTGTGGGCAGAAAAGACAAATTATTCTTGTGAAATACACTAATTGAAAAGATGGTTGTAGAACCAGGATTTGAACTCAGGATATTTGTCTGTAAAGGTTGTGCTTTTATTTGCTATTCTATATTAATTTTCAAAAAGAGATGTTATACAATGCTGAAGAGAGGGAAAAAATGTACTAGGATATATATAATCAATGTGAACATATATGTACCCAACAAATAATATCAAGCAACTAACAGAATTGCAAGCAATATATACAAAACAATAATTAAAGTTGAAGATATTAACATATACTTCATAGAAAGCAATAAATAAAATAGAGAAAAATTTAAGTGAAGATATTGGGAATATGTCTAATTAAAAGGTTGAGTTATTAGAAAATTATTTAACTTATTTATAATACTGAAGCCACTATATATCAAAGTTTGAAAAACAAGCTTAAGTAGCACTTAGTGGGAAATTTTAGTTTTAAATGTGTTTTTCTATAAACAAGAAACCAAAAATTCTATGAACAAGTAAACCAAGAATTCAACATAAGAAGTCGAAAGAAGTTTAATAAAGTATAGAAGTAAGAAAGAAGGACACAATATAAATAATAATAATTATTATATAATAAAAATAAAGATGTACACAAAATATAGAGAAATAACCAAAAACCAAAACATAAAACAAAACCCAAAACTAATCTTTGATAAGGAATATGAGATAATATTGGGGAAGTTGGGGGGGAAGTAAAACTGGGTCTCTATGTTATATCTGGTCTTCAGGGAGTCCCCCTGTGTTTTCTAATTCTACTTTTCCTACCATTTCCTCACATCTTTCTTCTGCACCCTTTGTTTCTAAACTATGAGAAATCCCCAGTAATTTCACACTTCTGAAAAATGCTCAATGAAAAGAGAGGTAGCAGAGCCCATAGTATTTATTTAGACCATAATATTTACATCTGTTTTGCTTCCCTCCCTCCCTCCCTCCTTTTTGCCTTCCTTCCTTCCTTTAAAAAAAAAAAGCCTGTATTTGTGTTTTAATTTTCTGTTATTTATGATGGAAAACTTGCTTGTTATCATAAGACACCCTATTTCTTGTGTCCTTAGCTCTATAGAAATTATATAGAATGCAATGAGTAACATACATTTTTATTGTCTGTATTTTGAACAGTGTCAGGTTATAAATCTTGATTTTCACAAGGGGTGAAAACTACCTTAAGCTTTACTGCCTTCATTAACAGGCATGCACTTTAGTGAGTTAGGCTTGACTAGTTTTATGCTACAACTTGGAGTCAGATATGATTTGCAAACAGATTTCTAAACTTTTTTTATATATACAGTTGGTTTTGCTTGTGATAGTATCTCCTAACCATGGAACATTTCCAATAGTCACACAACTGATAATATTTCTTAAAGATAGAAATTATATCCTTATCTAATAAATGATCATTCTCATCTCTGGAGAGTAGGAAAAGAAAACAAAAAATTGGGAGTAAATTTAGGCAGAAACATTAATCATGTGTATGTTTTGAGTAGTAACAAAAATTTTTAACTATTTCCCCTGATAATGTGAATAAAGAGATTATGCTTCTCCTCAAGTGACTGGCTCCACTATGTAGCCCAGCCAGGCTTTCACCAATTCACTGTGTAGCATGACCATTTCCAGAATACAATAGTCTATTCTCCCCTGGATGTGTTCTTGTTTTCCAGGAATGAGGAAACCATTGGAAGGGCTGCTTTGTCATTAATGGAGTTCTAAAAACCTCTAGAACACTGGTAAGTGATAATGCCGAGAATATCTGCAGGAATCCGCTTCTTTCACAACGGTTAGGCTTCTCCTTGCTCACCTGCTTCTGCCATCAGCATTTCCTTACAGCTAAGTGTATTAATATTTTCCTTCCCCTAACCCCAGCTCACCCTGACAGCCTGGAGGCCCTAGCCTGCTCTAGTTCTCGGTAACTATAACTAGTGAAGGAAGTGTGCCTGTAGCCTCGGCTTTAATACCTAGCTAGGAATTGGAATGAAGTCATTAGTGCATGGCTCAGTGACAATGGCTGGGCTCGCTTTCACTCTTGCTTCTCTCTAGTGCTGCGGACTTAGTTAATATAGATGTTGGGAGGATCTGTCGAGGGTCCTCTGGCTCTTTTTCCCTGAGTTGGATCAAATTCACATATGTCTCATTTTTCTTATTAAGTTACTAATGCAACAAATATATATTGAGCATTTCTTATTTTCTAGGGACTCTTTTATGCCCTTAGGAAACAGCAATATTCAACAAGTTTCCTGCTCAAAAGATCTTAGTGGGGAAGAAAGAAACAGATACAGCACACGTTATGGTGGAGATAAGCATTATAAAGAAAAATAAGGGTGAAAGTTTAGAGAGTGACTGTGGGGGGCAGCAGTAGGAATAGGTGGCCAAAGAAGGCCTCTCCTAAGAGATCAAGCCATAGTTAGCAAATCAGTTTCCTAATTATTTGGGAATTATTTGGATGAAGGAAATAATATCATTCAATTTTCTTTCATATACATAATTTTGTCCACATATACAATTATAATAATGGCATTATTTCTAAATTAATAACATGAATATTGTTTAACAAATGTCTCGGAATCCTTCTAGCTTTCCTCAGCACCATTAATGCCATTTTTTATGTCCTATTATTTCTTAGGTGAATCACTGCTACAAAATCCTCTTTTCATTCCTTTTAGTTTTCCCTCAACCTAAGCCCTTCTTCACTTAGCTGCCAAAATGATCATCCTACACCTTAGGTCTGATACCCCCCTGCGTAAAACACTTTACTGGATCCTCTCCAATTTCTTCATTATCTCCTTCATCTTACCTTTTCCTTCCCTTCCTTTCTCACTGTTATTACCACGATCATATCCTCTAGCTCCAGTTACCTTACCACTCTACCTCCAACCTCTGATTTGGTTAAGGTTTACTAATTTATTGGTCTAATACAGTTGTTGAATGGAAAGCTAAGAGCCATATTTGAGGGGTCACAAAGCATTCAGAAATTGTTGGGATATAATAGGCAGGAGTGGGAACCCCAGTACTGCAGTTCTAGGTCCAGAGAGCAACCATTGAACATGTAAGCACTAATCAGGTTGCCAAAAAAGAAAGAAGGATACCAAAAAAAAGAGAAAAACTTGATAAAGTAACTTCAACTTGAGTTCAAATCTCATTAAATTTATGTGGGACTCGAAGAAGCATAAAGACATTGCATTCATTCTAGCTCATTAGAGTGTAACGCTTCATAGTGTTAGTATTAACAAATGCTAATAAAACAAAGTTATCAGCTAATTTTGACTTTAAAGTATTTCCTGCTTTATTCCTGATATTCAGAAACTTTTTTTTTTAAGATTGTATTGGTGAATTGGGGGAGGGAAACAGTGTTGGGGAATTGGGGAAGGGGAACAGCCAAGTTGTTGTCCTTCAATCTTCGCTGTGGAGGGCGCCAGTCGCCATCTGGCTTCCCCGTCGGCAGCTCGTGGTCTCTAAGCTCAAGGTGCTGTGTTCAATCTTAGTTGCAGGTGAACATAGCCACCATCCCATCCATGCGGGAGTCGAACCAGCAACCTTGTTGTTAAGAGTGCACACTCTATCCACTGAGCCATCCAGGAGGCAGCTCAGCTCAAGGTACCGAGTTCAGTCTTAGTTGCGGGTATGTGTAGCCCACCATCAAACAGGCAATCTTGTTGTTACACCAGCTGAGCCATTCTGCCACCTGTTGGCAGCTCAGTGATAGCTTAGCTTGGGCGCAGCGTCACTGGCCCATGAGGGAATCGAACCGGTGGCCCTGTTGCTCAGAGCTCACACTCTTCAGCCATCTCTTAACCAACTGAGCCACTCAGCTAGCCCTCAGAAACTCTTTTAACTGTCACTAATTCTTAGCTTTCCAACCAACAACTATATGTAAATAATTAGCCAATTCAACTATTCTTAAGTAGGATATCGTTATGTCATGCAGTGTTTCAAAATGGTGGTTTTATGCTGTTCTAAAAAAGTGCCCAGTTTTGAAATTGGAAGACCAATTGCAGTAGATGCATTCCACATATTAATACTTTGGTAACAGATGTTATCTCACATTGTGCAAATTCCTTGAATCATTCAAAATAAACATGGTATCCAGGAAGGTAAAATATTTCATCCAAACTTCCATCCAAGAGGCAGCTGTTTATGCAATTAGAAAAAAGATGCCATTTAGAGTCTTCTTTCAGTTACAGGATTCTGTAGCATGCTTTTTAGTGCTACAAATATTTACTTTTCTTTCAGAGCAGCAAACAGATTGCACACAAATTTACTCAGCATTTTGTGTGTTTATCTGCTTTTCTATGATAAAGAATGAACATTATTTGAATTAGAATACAGTAAATCTTGGTAGGCTTTTAGGATTTGGAGAACTATAAAGCCACCCCTGTGATGGCAAGAAAGAAACCATTTAAGAAAAATTCTTCAATTTAATTGCTTGGATTATTTCTGGAAGTCTTGTATTAGAACCCCATGTAAAGTTCTTCCTTCCATTCTTATCTCTCAGTTCAGATCGTTGTTACCTGCTCTGGGGAAGAGAACGGAACATAAGAGTTGATTATATGTCATTTTGCCCTGAAATGTAGGTTCTGTTACTTTAAAGAATTAGATTTTTAATTTTTAAAAGCAAAGCGAAAGGGACAGAAATAGAATTACACAGGATTAAATGACAACAATCTATTAAATTTCACCAACTGCTGATAATATTGGTTTCTTGACTCAAATGAGTGTTTTTAAATTTAATATAACTATTATAAATGTCTTCAAATACGTCATTTGGGCCACATGACTTAGGAAAGAATGACTTTGCAGGGTATATGCCAAGGGTAAATGTTAGACTTGCCTGCATAGAAAGGCGAGTAAATAATCATGAAAAAGGATTCTGGCAGACAAAATATGTAATTTAGTAAACCAGTCACTGGGAAGGACACTAAAAATACAAAGGTCCCTGCCTTCAAAATGTCTCTGTTTAATCTAAACAAAAACAATCATGGGATGTCCCCCCAAAAAAAGTGTTTGCAAAAAAATGTTGATTTAAAACACTGGCAATTATATTTTTGAGACTCGTTTACATTAAAAGAAAACAAAACAAAACAAAAAATCCCCACACAAACATGAATTCTTCCTAGACTTCAGTGCTAGGGAAGGAAAAAATAAAAGAGAACAGAAAAAAAAAATCTCCACAAATTCATAGACCTGTTTAGAAAGGTTCTTTTGTTGTTGCTGCTGCTGTTGTTTTTCTTTTAGAAAACTCAGAGTTAAAGAGAAGGGTAGGGAAAATAACATTATTTTTCCAACTCTTTCACTATCTAAATAAAACATTGCACCTATACCTTGGATTGTGAAATTATCATTTCCATTTTAGAGATAAAGAAACAGACTCTCAAATGGATAGAAAAGAAGTGGTGAATTGAAATTGTGGGTTATGCTCAATGCTGTAGCTTCATTAAAAGTTTTTGCTAATAAAATTATTTTCCCACTCTCCCTTCATACCATCTCTTCAATTCACAATTAATTTTTATTTTTTTATTTTTTTACAGCCAGTCGAACGTTTTAATGATACGTATGTGTCTTAGGTGAGTTTTTCTTGGTGTCAGAACTTCAGATGGGCACTTCACGAACAGGATTTATTTGGAAAGTGATCTCTGGTCCAGAGGAGGGAGAAGAACAGGAAAGGACAGAGGGAGAAGGCTGAGCAAGGCTGGGTCTCAGCTGGAGTCTTACTTCCCTGTAATCTCGGGGGGACTCTGAGGAGCACCAGTTGCACCCTAGTTTGTCCATCCTTAAAGCAAGAGGGCAGCATTTTGTCCCCCCCTGTGTCAGTCAATCTTGGTTGGAGGGCAGTTTTCCAAGGAAGGGACAGCTCGGAGGCACCAATGGTCAGTTCTCAAAGCAGCTGGGAGGCGTGTGCCACAGCAGGTGAAGGGGTCCTAGGCAGGCCCCTGCACCCTCTACTGCGAGTGTATGTTTTAGAGCACATACATTCTACTGTGCTCAATACCATCAGTTGAGCTTTTTAGATTTCACATTTGCTGCACTCCCCAGGGTTGTTAGGAGCATGCAGTGATTGCTAATGACTCAGTATAAGATTCCCTAGAGGCTCAATAACTAGGGAGCCAGAACAATTATTTTGTAGACCAAAAAAAAAAAAAAGGTTAGTTTTTTACTTGATTGGTCAGTGAGTTATTTGGAATTGCACCCAAATGCCTTAATTTTTCAGCCTGTTAGTATAAACTTATGCTAAAAATGTTACATATACAATTGCAATGATAAATCCTATGTAGACTCTATTTTTATATAATTTGTGTGGTTTGCAGCATGGAGTTCTCAGGAAGTGTGGAAAATTACCTAGGGGTTTTTCCATCCAAAAAAGGTTACCCCAAGCCCATGGTGTGTTTAGATTCATTTGCCCTTTTCTTTTGTTCTTCATCATTGAAAGAAGAATGAGTCCTAGTATGCATGTATATCACACTTCATTATAACAAATCATTTACACAAAACTTTTATCTGAATAAAACAGTCAGTAAATTTGAACTGAATCAATCCTGTTGGGTTGGGATTAAGGATGCTAAATTCTACAGCATAATTCTCCTAGATAAACCACATGCCCTACATCCTTGATTACATCTATTCATTTAGCAAAAGGATTTTTTTCCTAATAAGGCATTTTTGCGCGAGGAAACACAAAAAGAAGACTGTCCTTTTGTTGTTTTCCTTCCGATTTGCTTTTCTCTGGTTATGTTTATAGTGGCAACTGAAAGAGCAGAATCCAATCCTGAGATGACTAGTTGGCTGTTAAATGCAGTGTGTCTCTACCACCCTCCTGTATATGAGAGGGTATCAGGATTTTATTTGAAGCAGTGCATCACTTTGGGTTTTATCCTATGATTATCTAAATTAGGGTCTATGTTTAGCTGAGATAACAATAACAGTCACAACAACCCACCGTTTAGTAAAGCCAAGAATAACTTTAAAAGTCAAGAAGAAAGAGATCTGAGCCTCCTCGGATATAGATACTCTTACAGGCTTTTGTTTACTGGCCACATTTTAGAGGAAAATGAGAGTATTTCATCCAGAATAGAATACACAATTATAATTCAGAAGGAGACCTTACAGTGAAAATAAAAAGAATGAGGAAAGCTATTGAAGGCAAATTAAGAATTCTAGTACAAAAAAATACACATTATCATAAAATTAAATTTAAGGATATTTAAATCATTAAATAGTTTCTATTTCTGACAAGGGTAACATTTAAGAAATTAGATAAGTAATAACAAATAAAGTTTCATTTCATGGGCCTTTTAAGAAACCAGGGCTTATTTATAGACATTGGGAGGCAGTAAGTGTATCCTTTTGAGCATAGCACCACGTTTTAAAGACATCACATTTTCTTTGAGTCTTAGAAGACATTGAAAACAGCTTCAGTGTATTTCTTTATTAAAGATTAAGAAATGCTTTAAAATATAAAATAAATACATATAATTTAATACATCATTTGGGACCTAAACAATTTAAAAAATTGTAGAAAAGTTTGTCGTGAAGGCCAACAGGAATATGCCATACATTAACTACAAACAAAAAGGTAAGTATAAGTTTTATAATTTGGTTCTTCGGAGGTAAAGGAAGAGAATTTCAATAATTTTGTTTTTCTATTAAAATGTAGCAAATTTGAGAAAATGATATATTAGAAAGGAATTTAATGTATGCCATATAAGAATTTTTAGGGTTTGAATATTTGACTGCATCTGTACTGATTTACTAAAATAAATGTGGTATTATCTTGTTTATTCAGAATTGTTGGTCCGTGAGTGAGTCATTTAGAGAAGAAATATTTTTTAATTAAATGAAGATTTATCCCTTTACGTACTACAATGCTTTGCTTCAAGTTGAGAGTATTTCATCGAGAATTTTTTATAAAATGTGTGTGTTTCTGTTTTCTTAGAGTGCAGAGTGTGATGAATATAAATTAGGGATTAAGCATCACATTGAGGGCAAAGATCATAAACTTTGGCACTGACTGGGTTAGAATTCTACTTTTACCACTTAGCTTTTCCTTGTTTAGAAAGTTGCTTAAATTTTAAAATTTTTTAAACATTGAAATATAGGGATAATGTTATATGTCCTGAAATTGTTCTCAAAATTAAGTTTGATTGAGCTTATACAAGCTTCCTGGCATTTATCAATTCCTTAGATGATTCAGGATCATTATTGTGAATATCAGCTGAGAGATGAGGATTGCTTGACCATATAGTAATTAAGACTAGGGCCTTTTTGAATTCCTTTGTCTGATTTAACTTTCTCTCATTCCTTTGTCATCTCTCCTCCAATTTGCTCCTTCTAATCTGTGAGACTTGGAAAACAAATTTAAAGAGGAAAAAAAGATAATTTATTTAAGACTATACTGATTGTCTGCAGCTGTGCTGTTCAATACAATAGCCACTGTCCACATTTTCATTTTAATTAAAATTAAAAATCCACTTCTATGGGTACACATTTGAAGTGTTTGATAGTCACAGCAGCAGAGAGATAGTATTATCATCATAGAATGAGCTGTTTTCGCCTGCAATGTTTCAGGCTCTGTATTTGTGTTGTGGAATTCTAAAGATGAGTGAAATGTGGGGGGCTCTTGCCTCATGTAACTTAAGTGTAGTGAAAGAAAGAAGGTATTTTGGGGAGGTATTTGGAAGATGTAAAAACATCAGTGATGCAGATGATGACTATTTAAAAAAACACTGCAGTGTAAGAGTAAACAGCTCAACATTAAAACAAACAAACAAAAAAATGACTGAAATGAAACCTAAAGCATAATTAGCATTTGTGACCTTCCTAAGCTTGAAGGGTATACTGACATGAGCCTACCTGCAGGAGGAACAAAGAGGAAAGGAAGACTTTATTTATGTCCATAAAAATGCTGTATTTTAAAAAAAATGTTTAGTATGTTACAAAATTTTTACTATGAATATATATTATTTTAATAATAGTAATTAGAATTTTATTTTAAAAGAATCATGACTTTTGCAATACTTAAAACTTTCTGTCCCTCTCCCTATCTTTAAATAAATTTCTTGGTTTTTTTTTTTTTTTTTTTTTTAGTTATGTCTCACTGAAAGAAATCTCTTTCCCACTGTCCAAGACTAATGTATTCTCAGTGTCAGGATGCCCTTCCTTTCTATCTCATGTTAGATATTGCCTCAGATTTCATTCTTTTCTCCCTCTATCTTCAATCATAACCTTCTCTATTATTTCCCCTGGAGCCTATTACTATACATAAGATTCTTATATCAACCCCGTTTGATCCACGTGTTTTGGTCACTTTCCTTCGTTTTCAATCAAATTTCCTCAGAGTGACCTCCATTTGTTCTCTCCAATCCCTCACTTATAATTTACTCCTCAACTCTGAAACTCTGAAATTTAATTTTTCCCCTCAGTATTAAATGGGTATGTCTTTCGCCAAGGTCTCCGATTACCATTGTCAACAATCACTGTTGTCAGTTCTAGTAGGCCCTTTACAGTCCATTTCTTTGTTGGTTAAAAATATTGACCACTCCGTTCACTATGATGATGACTCCCAAACCTGTCTGCAGCCCACATCTTCCTCATAGCTATTTATTATTCTATCTATCTATCTATCTATCTATCTATCTATCTATCTATCTATTATCTATTTATCTATCATCTATCATCTATCAATTGACCAATATAAAACCATTAAATGTTTCCACAGAATGTGCTGGAGCCAATTAAAACTTCTTTTTAACACAAACAGATCATGTCATCAAAATTCCCTCTTCCTGCTCCCTAGTATTTGTCTCTTGGTCAATTACACTACCATCTATTCATTTACCCAAGCTAGAAGCTTAGAAAACCCTCTTCTGTGCCCCAGATATATTTGGTGTAGCAATGGCTGATACCTCCTTAACATCCCTCCAATCCATCCTTCCCATCCCCACCATCATCGACTTAAAGAGAGAGTAAATTTAGTCACAGTATCTCTGTCCTTCAATTCTCACCCTTCTCCATTTCATTCTTTATACTGCCTCCAGGGTGATTTTTCTAAAATTCAAATCAGCTACTCATATAGCATTCTCTGTTTCCTTTTCTACTTCCTACATTTTTAACTCTTCTGCTAAAGCTCTCTGGTAGTTTCTCTCCTAAATTATTGTGTTTCTTGTGAAAATAAAGCAAAACACAAAATTTCCAAAACTTTAGCACCTCATTGAGAACCTCTAGGAAAGCTTCCAGGTGTGACACTTTGTCTTCAGTTTCACCCTCCCTTCAGGGTCTTTGACAGCCACTACCAACATGGCAGGTCATGGAGATGCCACTTCTCAGATAACTTGTAGTCCCAGACAATACCAACTCTCTTTTATACAATATTCAGAGCGTGGTTAAGTAAGTATAAATAAAATTATAACTGAATATTATAAAACATAATTAAAACTTTAAGGAGAACAATGAGAAAATTGGCAAGAATGTTACAAAAGCAAAGACTTACTAGGTTTATTATTTCAAATCTTGCTGCTTTCTTTGTTTATAACAAGCTTTAAATCTGGATCTTTTAGGCCAACATTTAACATGAAGAAAAAGTAGGCTTCCCACACAGCTATTCCACTGCTCTGCTAGCATGTGAACAAATGAGCCATGAACACATAGCTCAGATGTTTTCACTGGTCTTTGACTGTGAGATGCTGATGACAGTCTGGCACAGCCTCAGTGTGGACCCCCAGTTGTTATGGCCACATGGGCCACATCTAAAAATCCAGTAAGCATCTGGGCTGGCAGGCACGATCCTGGGTGATGTGCAAATTATATTTTAATTTTCCTATGAATGTATGTGAATGATATGACACTGCTCTTAGAAAGATTCAATGAATATTCTCTGGCCATTGTGAATAAGTAAGTTGCTCTTGATAATGCAACTGGATTAGTCTCAACAGACAGTTGGCTTAGCGGCCCGATTATCATCAATATCATTAAGGAGAAGAGCTTGTTATTAGTTATGTTCAAATTACTCTGTCAAACAATTTCCAGTATTCTATGTTTATTTATGCCAGGTAACAACATACAGAAAGTCAGTCAGTTTAAAAATATGAGGATAAGTTTTGGAGCTAATTCAGCTTTTGCAGCTATTATAGAAAATATGGGTTGGACAGGGACATTGGAAAGCCAACTGAATAAAAACTAGATGGTCATTGGAAACTTATGTTTTAGAAAGTGTTCATAAAATATATTGTCTCAATAAAATAAAGTATCTTTATAAAGTGAGAATGATCCCATAAGTAGTATGTAAAACATGATTTTATTTCTTTAGGTCACATGTGGATTTAACCTTTCATATCGTAAGCATGTCTAGTAATTGGCTTTATGTGTGTACCTATAGTACATAACAGTAATAATGACTTTGAGTTATATCATGGAACTGAACATTTCTTGATTTTTAAAGCATTATTTTCAGCATAATTTCAATGTTAAGGTTAACTTGATTACAATCAAAGTCTCTTATAATTCTAAAATGAGTGTCCTCTGAATTGTAACCTTCACCAACAAGTATATTTTATTGAATCACAGAGCCAAAAAATATCTTTAAAAGTATATAGCTTATTTATAAACCTGTTTATGAATCAGCATTACCTGGAGAAATGGTTAAAAAAGAATTCTGATCTCTAGGACTTAACCAATTAAAACCTGGAGATCAGGTTTTAAGAATAATTCCTTAGATATTGATGATGCCAATGGAAGCCAGTTTGGGAAAAATGAATTCATTCTTTCCAGTTTACAGATCAGAAGACTGAAGTAGAGCAAGGGACACACAGTGACTTCCCCAAATAATGTAGCAGAGCTGAGCCAAGATTCTAATATTCTTAACTCGCAACTCAGAGTAATTTCTGCAAACAAAAAATAGACAACTTCCTATGTAAAGATCCCTAGAAATTATTTAAAAGAGTAGAAAATGTATGCATTTCTATGATTTCATGTGATGAGCCTCTACTAGGAATAATTTTTTTCTGCTTTTAGATGCTGTTGGATGAGATTATGAGTAAATTATATGTTTGCTTGAGATTTGCTATCATAAATTGAGCCCATGCTAATTAATGTATTACTTGTGGCAAGAATAAGGCATATCACTATTAATAATAATATGCCTTTTATAATAATAATTTACTTCTTCATATTCCTTTAGGAAACTCCACATGATATTTCCTTCAACTTTCAGCTCTGTAGTTTTACAAACTGGATTTTCAAGTGACACTGAAATTCAGCAATTTGTTCTAAAAATATATTCACTTGTTCCATAATACAATGCTCCTAAGACATGAACAACCACTTTTCATGCTGCTGCAAAACTACAATGATGCTAAATTCTTGCTAAGCCAATAAGTTTAACTAGAGCAGCCATCACAAGAACCATAAATCATGACAAAGGGCCCTTATGATACTTTATATGTGTTTTTTTTGTCTCTGAAGAACCAGGCATTAAAATTAAAGTGAAAATCTATAATGACCTTTATTAATTTTCCCTGTTGATGTCCTTCAGTTTTTGCCTTATACCTCAGTGATCATAACAAGCACTCTTAAACATTTATATGGTTCAGAATTCAACTCTAAGTGCTTTTGTTAAATAGCGTTATTAAGTCCTTAAAGAATGATGAGTTTTTAATAGTAATGGTTTGCTCTCGTGCTGAATTGAAATTGCAACTTTTTCTCTAGGAGGAAATTACTATTCTATTATTTACTGGTTCTAGCAAGTACATTAAACTTTCATAAAGCAGACAATCCTTTTAATTTTGTGACTGTGACATTATCTTCTAAGATACACCAGCCAGTGCATTTTCCTGCTCCTAATGAAAGGCTGAGGAATCTGTCTTGGGCCAGTCATCACAATGTTCCTCAAAGCTTTACTGTAAAGCTCAATCATTATGGTACATGTCAAAGAAGTAGGAGACATTGACAATACCATCTCTGTTCCTCAACAGCAGGTTCAGATTTAATGTGACCACGGCAAGATGAAACAAAACATCTCTAAGGAGCTTTAGCTCCAAAAGTCTGTATTATATTGAAAATGAGAGCTGGATCACATCTGTACTGGCCCTTGTTGGTGATCTTAAATTTCTAGTGTCAATCACTTCTTTCATTGTTAGATTTCTTTTAAAAACAAAGAGGGTTTTTAATTAATGAAGGTTTAATCCTAATTAGCCAATGAAAAGAATCATAGATTACTGATTTGCTGAGCATTGCAGTTGATCAAGTGATGTGAGTGAAAACTGTGTAACATCAAACCTTGTCCTAAATGTCTGACAAAGGTCATTCTTCTACAGTCCTCTCATACCCACTCAGGTTCTCTGAACCATCCTTAGGGTTCAGAAATATAACATAAATGATTCACATTTTCAACAGTTGGGTCTTTATTTTCTTTCTTCTTGTGTTCCTAGCATGTTGTCAGAAAAATGGGCAAAATAATTAGAGAAATAATGCAATCTACTTAAGTTTGCTCTGAGATGTCTTATTGTTTTGTAGAAAAGACTTTGTTCCAACTCTTCAAGAGGGTGTCACACTGGTTATGTTTTAAAACAATTTTTCAAAATGTGGAGTAAACTAAAAAATGTATAAACCTGTGTAAGGTATTAGGAATGATGATTCAAATGCACATCCCGTCCAGCCCTTGATTTAAGGAAATGGTTATCATTCCCTTTGCAATCTCCCCTGTAATCCTACTGAATTCCATTCCCTTTTCTCTCTGCTCAGAGGAAATTAAACAATAAATTTTGTTTAACATTCCTTTGCTTTGCTTTTTGACTTTTACTACATATCTTTGTATGCCAAAACAACATGTTTAATGTTTTCATGATTCTAAATAGAAATTGCACTGCACAAAACCATCTATGATTTGCCTTTTAATTTTATTAGACATTATGTTCCAGAATTCATTCTTTTGGCTGTTTAAGAATACAATACATTCATGCTGGTTATTGTCTTATATTTACACAATATCAATATATAATAATTTATTGATTCATTTGCTAATGTCCATTTGTTTTGGTTCCATAAATATGCAATCCTATTATGAGTAATTTTGTCAAAGTGCACATGTGCTGGAGTTCTCTAGAGTAAATACTCACAGGTTGCATTATTAGGTTAAATGTTTAGCTTTGTTAGTAACTGTCAATTTGTTTTCTAAAATGCTTGAAGTAATTGGCACTCACATCATCATTTTATAAAAGTTCCATTTGCTTCAAACCTTATCCATACTTGACATTGTCAGGCTTTTATATTTGTCGTTTCTGTGGGTATTAAAATGTATTTCATAGTGATTTTCATTTTCATTTCCCTGATTAATTGTGAGGTTGAATATAATTTCATATTTATTTGCTGTTCATGATTCCTTTTCTGTGATGTGCCTTTACATGACTTTTGAGGCATTTTCTATTGGATATGTGTGTTTCTTATAGACTTGTAGGGTTTCTTTATATATTTTGGGTGCTACCCCATACTTCCCCAGTTTTTGGCTTCTGTTTTACTTTCTTTATACTATCTTTTTACCATAAGACTTTATTAATCATTCCCTTTGTGTATGTAACTTTGTGTCTTATTTAAGATGTCCTTCTTTAACTGACAACATAAAGATAACCTTCTATATTATCAGTTAAAAGTTTTATAGATTATTTCACCTTTAAATCTTACACAATTGATTTTTTATATATAATCTGAAGGAAAAGTTCAATTTCATGGTAGCATAACATTAAACAGTAACCTCAGCACTGTTTATTGAAAACTCTATCATTTCTCCACTGACCTATAATAATATCAATTCTATCATAAGTCAAATTTCCAAATATGTGTGGGCTTTTTGTTGTGGGAGGGAGGAGAGGATGGCTCAGTTGGTGTACCATTAACCAGTACCAGATTATCTTAATTACTATAACTGCATAATACTTCTTGATGTTTGGTAAGGTAATTTTTCCCACATTTTGATCTTCCTTAAGAGTATCTTACCTATTCTTGAGTCTTTATACTTCCATATACACTTTTTATTGAGCTTTTCAAATTCCACAAAAATATTTGCAATATTAGCTGACAATGCTCACAGTCTTGATCAGTTTGGGAAGAACTGATATGCCTACAGTATTGAGACTCTGGATTCATTGCTCACGGTATATTTTTTATATTTTTAAAATGTCTTCCAGTAGATTATATATCTATAAATATCTTGTAATCTTTGTTAATTTTTACTATGTACTTCACATTTTCAGTATTATAAGTAACATCTTTGAATAATTATCTATTTAAATTAACAGACTTTATTTTTAGAGTAGTTTTAGACTTACAGAACAAATGAACAGATAGTACAGAGTTTCCATATACCCAACCCCCACATCACAGTGTTCCTTATTATTAACACCTTATAATAATATGGCACATTTTTTATAATTGGTGAACCAATATTGATATAGTAATATTAACTAAAGTCCACAATTTATTCAGATTTCCTGTTTTTACCTAATGTTTGTTTATAAAAAGTCCAGGATACCACATTACATTTAGTCATCATGTCTCCTTAGGATCTTTTTGCTGTGACAGTCTCTCAGACTTTCTTTGTTTTTGATAACCTTGACTGTTTTGAAAATTACTTACTATTCAGGTATTTTGTAGAATGTCTCTCAGTTGGGATTTGTCTGATGATTTTTCTCATGACTAGACTGGAGTTAATGGATTTGGGGGAGGAAGACCACAGAAGTAAAGTATCTTTTTCATCATATCATATCAAGCAAGTGTACTTTACTATCTACATGATTTATGACAGTTGATGTTGACCTTGATCACGTGGCTGAAGTAGTGTCAATCAAGATTCTCCACTACTGTAAAGTCACTCTATTTTACTTTTTCCTCTTTCCATTCTGTACTTTTGGAGGGAAGTCACTATGCACAGCCAGCCCATACTTCAGGAATGGGAAGTTACACTTCCTTCCTCCAAAATTACATTTTCTAACTTTTTTTTTCCTGGGGAAAAGAAATTAGTACTTTAAAGAAAATAAATAACAGTAAATTGCTGAGTCATCTCATTATTTGTCTATTTTTGTGTTTTTTTTTTTTTTTTTTAGTTATGTCTCACTGAAAGAAATCTCTTTCCCACTGTCCAAGACTAATGTATTCTCAGTGTCAGGATGCCCTTCCTTTCTATCTCATGTTAGATATTGCCTCAGATTTCATTCTTTTCTCCCTCTATCTTCAATCATAACCTTCTCTATTATTTCCCCTGGAGCCTATTACTATACATAAGATTCTTATATCAACCCCGTTTGATCCACGTGTTTTGGTCACTTTCCTTCGTTTTCAATCAAATTTCCTCAGAGTGACCTCCATTTGTTCTCTCCAATCCCTCACTTATAATTTACTCCTCAACTCTGAAACTCTGAAATTTAATTTTTCCCCTCAGTATTAAATGGGTATGTCTTTCGCCAAGGTCTCCGATTACCATTGTCAACAATCACTGTTGTCAGTTCTAGTAGGCCCTTTACAGTCCATTTCTTTGTTGGTTAAAAATATTGACCACTCCGTTCACTATGATGATGACTCCCAAACCTGTCTGCAGCCCACATCTTCCTCATAGCTATTTATTATTCTATCTATCTATCTATCTATCTATCTATCTATCTATCTATNAGCGGCTGCTCAGCTCGGGCTGGACTTGAACTGCTGTTGCTCAGAGCTCAAACTCTTGAGCGAGCTCTTAACCAACTGAGCCACTCGGCCGGCCCTTGTGTTTGTTTTTTAATATAGACAATAACATAATCTGTAAATAATATCAATTTTGGTTCTTTCATTCTGATACTTATTGTTTTTACTGCCTTACTGTGTTGGCCAGATGCCTGAGGACAATGCTTAAATAGAAGTATTGATATTGGATATACTTCTCTTCTTCCTGATCTCTCCGCATGTAGTTTATAGTGGATGCTGGTTAATTGTACCCAAGAATCTTGCAGAATCAAATATAGAAAGCAGATTTATAAACCAAATATGATAGATTGTATTCTGTTGCAGCAATTACAAATTCTTTCCCCAAATTCAGCTTTATTAGCGTCAAGTTCTTGCCAAGTGACCTAGCCATAACCACAGCTCAATTTTATGACAGCTAAGAATTATACATCTTCGTGTTGGTGAGACTGTCTCTCTCCTACCTCCTATGTATTATCTGGTTCTCCTCCCGTTTTGTCTCTGGCAGTTCTTTCTCTGCCTTCTTCCCAAGTTCTCATTCCACTCCTCTTAGATATTGGATCTGTTCTATGCCCTCTTCTTTCTTTCTACTTTCTCCTCTAGGTATTTCCATTACTCTCTCATTTCAACTTTTGCCACTATATTTCTTTTTCCTATGAACTCTCTCCAAACTTTACCCCCACATTCCACTGCCTGTAAAATACATGCAGCATTATTCAACTAGACTTGTCCAACCTATTATTTTTTCCTCCAATCAGTCTTTCTTGACTGATTGAACCCCAGTATACCGCTCCTAGGTACTAAGCTCAAAACCTTGAGGTCATTTTGACTTCTCATTTTCATGCATAAAAAAAAAATAGCATGCAGATTATGGAACTGGGCTAGGCACTGATGCTCTAACATGAATAAGATACGTACCTCGCCTTTATGGACAACTCACGGACCAGTGACCATCTCTCATTCCTGTCAGATAAGAAGTCCAAAGAGCCACAGTAACTCCTGTCAATTTCATTTCTTCTGTTCAATCCCTAAAATCTCTATTAGGATTCAAAGCTGCCTTACCTTCTATTTCTGTTCCTCACAAAGACATTCCAAATGTAATCTACGTACTAGAAAATCAGTCTTTCTCCAACACAGTTCTGGTAGCTTTTGTTTTACTAAAACATCTTCATCTAGGTACCTTAAAGTTCTGAACCTCACATTCAAAGCCCTCCCCAAAATCATGTTGTTATTTTTGTGTATCATCATTGCTGTATTAAACTTCTATAAAACATATTTATTAAATTCAGTGAGTATGACTTGATAGTACAATGGAATTTAAAGTAAATTTTCACCTGATACAAGATTTTTTTTCTTTCTTTTTTCTTTTGTTTGGAAAATAGGCAGAGTATCAGCCTTTTAGGTTTTCTTTTAGGTAATGCTCCAGTCTGCTCACAATGATTAACATACTAATGCAAGTTAGGGAAGTCAGGGAAATGTTTTTTTAACCTGCTCCTGACCTATTGTACTCTCATGGAGAAATCTATTTCTTCTTGTTTGCTTGCCTATAAAACAGTAATCATAAAATGTTTAATTCTTGACTATCAGCAGGTGAATTATATTCATTTAGATAACCTTGACTTCAAGTCCTTGTTGGCTTAACTACAGAGTAGTGAAAACTATCTTTAGCTGAAATTATATACTATTATAACTTGTCTGCTTATATTTTTTCTGCAAGCAGTTTGCTGCCCTGCCCGATATAGCTTTTATATAAAAAAAACATAATAAATTAATATTTTCACATTTCCAGAAGTTTCTGAACCATTATTTCTCAGCTACTACTTTTGAGCTAATAAATTCTTTTAATCTGAGGAGGCAATGCTAGTTATCTATATCCAGAAGAGGATGTTAAGTACTGCTTTTCCCCTCCTATATCAGTGTTTTCTCTTTAAAATAGAAATGCTTTGATATGTAATGATGTGTCTGTCAGACAGTAGGTATTTACTTAGGATAATTTTTTAATTTAGTTTGAATCTGGATTATGCCTTTCCTGTTTCTGTGACGTTGGGTACGTTACTTAATCTCTCTTAACCTCTATGTCATCACGTGTAATGGGCATTAAATGTGATTGTACTTAAAAGGGACATCAGACATGTGGATTAACACTTGTAATAAATGGAGATGTAAAACATAAGACCAGAGGTCCTCAAAGTGTGGTCCCTAACTGCAGCATCCTCATTATCTGAAAAATTGTCAGAAATGCCAAATTTGGGCACCGGTCCAGGCCTGCTGAATCAGGAACCCAGTGGATGGGGCTCAGGGATCTGTGAACCAGTCCTCCAGGTGATGTCATGCCTGCTGCATCCTGAGAACCGATGCAGTAGAAGTATGAATAAATAAAAAACAATATTAGGCTACAGGGACTGATCATATCTTGTATGGTTGAGGACAATTTGACACAGGCATTATGTTTGAGCTGGTTATTTGTCATTAACCTGAGATGCAATTCAAAATAGATAGTTAAACTTTGAAAAAGTTAGGAGGCTTTGTCCAGGAGAATAGGTGAGGATGAGACTTATGTCACCAGATCACATTTGGGGAACTAAAAGTTCTTTAGACTATACAGAGCAGAGGACAGGAGAAATAAGGAATTTATTCTGTTGAAAATATTTCTCTAAGTTTCCAAACTGCAAATCAGTTAAAAACCAAGGAGTCAGATTTTTGTTTTACTATATAATAAAGTTTCCAGCAGCTAATGGCTCAGTAGTGGAACCACATCAGCAAGAGGGAATGATGGAAATCTCGGGTGGGGTGAGAGAATCTCTGTTCTCAAGACCTTAGGATTCTTAAATCCCTAAATAAAGTGATAAAGTGAGATCAAAGAAAAGGTGAAGCTTACAGTACAACAATTTGGACAAGTGTAAATTCTTTTAGATTCAATAATGTACTATTTCTATCTTCTAGTCCCTAAGAAACATTTAAATATGTATTCCAAACTGTGCGAATAGGAACTGACCTACTTTTAAGGTATCTCTTTCTTGAATCAATTGTGTGAAGGTAAGAAGAAGAAGAGGGAGACGGAGAGGGAGAGGGAGAGAGAGAAAGAGGGGGAGGGGGAGGAGGAGGAGGAGGAGGAGGAGGAGGAGGAGGAGGAGAAGGAGAAGAAACAAGAAAACAAAAAAACCCAAAAAACACTGCCAACAAACGAATGTGTGTGTTTCAGCCAGGAAGTTCTCTGCTTGGCTTCAGGGAGCAAATTCATGATTGCCAGGAGGCAAAGCAATCTCATTTCACTGCTGACCTTCTGCGATATGCTCTGCCTTGCTTGCTATGAGGTTTTTTTTGAGTTAGAAAAAAGTGATCCTAGAAATGTTTGAATATAGTATTATTCTTGCTTCAAGGCATGAATTCTGTTACTTAAATTGTCAACCTATATGTGCATATTAAAAAGGAAGGGTTCAGGAGCTATTCTAAGTTGTTCAGCAGCCTTCCGGCCTGTTCTGTTAACATCATCATATTCTAAGGAGGAAAGGAAGGAAATGAATTTTTTTGAAAAATAATTTTCTCTCATCTTTCTTTGTGTCAAGTATCCATTTGTCTAATCAGGGGTAGGACAGTCACCAGGGTCATAAGACCTTTACAGTTTTCTTGTTAAGGCTTTTGAGTTTTAAAAAATCTCTGAACTCAACATCAAATGTAGCCCCTGAAATGTACCAAGACATTGATCATTTATCTACCTAAAAATCTCATTTGTCTGATAACTTTTATGAATCTGCTACTTTCTTATAATTTTTAAAAATCCCCGTACTATTGAGTGAGACTTCCCTCCAAAGTATTCTCTCCTTTCACACTTTGGAATCTTAAAATTCCTTTGAATAAACTGCTTACATCCTCAAGCATCTTACCCCTTCTCACGCTAACCCAAACTCACCCTCCTTTTGAGATGCCTCCCATTCTGTGTGCAACAGGGTCTCAAAACAAAGGTGTCATCTCCTCATTCCCTAAGATGGCTTCCAAACCATGTCTTTTCTTGATTTCTTTAAATAATTATTTTAAATTTAATACTTCTATCAAAGTGATACATGGGTATACTTTAAAAATGTAAATAGTTCTACACAGCTTATTATAAAATCCAGTAATTGCCAAAACACAAACCCCCATCCCATACACTAGAAGCAATACTTTCAAATCTTAGCTGTTTCTCTTAGAATTTGAACTGAGATTTACAAAGAATATGTGTGTACAGATTTTTCTTGAATTTTCAGTTTGAGATATTAGCCATTGACTTCACAGAGGAAGAGGATGACTTGACATTATCGCTCACTTATCCCCATCTCCCCACTCATACTCTACCTTCCTACCCTCTTGCAAATATGCAAATAGACATAGTTATTTACTCTTTAGATCAAGATTTATTATTTATATGACTATGACCATGTGATTATTATTCACAGCTAATCATGTGATATGCTACACTTATATTTATTTTCTTCTATAATGTTTCTTTCCCTTGAGGTTAATGATTCTCTCTCTCTCTCTCTCTCTCTCTCTCTCTCTCTCTCTCTCTCTCTCTCTCTCTCTCTCTCTCTCTCTCTCTCTCTCTCTCTCTCTCTCTCTTTAGTTTTCTATGTACCTATCATTACTTCATCCCTAACCTGGACATCATTTTCCAGGCCTCTGGTCAGTTCACTTCTTTAGTCTCCATAGCTGTTATTATAAATCCTCACTGTTTTCCTCAAGTTATCTCCATGCATGGTCACTAGCTACTTTCTCTAGAGATGACTTATGACTTAGCACATTTCCATATACAGAAAATCAAGGTGATCAGCAATGGCAACAAATACAACCCCTTGGTCATCACCTTTGCCACTTCTCCTCTAGTCCCAGTAGACAAGCCTGCTCATATCTGGTACAACATAATTCTACTTCCTTTGCCCTAGATCACATCCCTTCACAGGCCAGTAAATTTCACATCAAATAGCTTCAGGCTCATTTCTTCATCTTTAGTCCAGCCCTCATTGTCCTGTGTTTTACTATTGCAATAGTCTCCTACATGGCCTGTTTATCTCACGCCTTATGTCACTCCAGTCTATCCTTGCACTACTACCAGAACGATTTCCTAGAACATATTTTGGGTCATGTGACTTCCTTGCTTAAAGTTCTTTGAAAGCTCCTGAAGTATATAGTATACATGGTAAAATGCATATTCTCAACATGTCATGCAAAGCCAACTGCTGCGGCCTCTTCCTGACTCTCCGAACTTGTCTTTTTTAAACTGGCAACCATTTTGCTAAATTGATATTTGCATGTTGTTAAATGTACATTTGTTAAGTATCATTCAATGTGTGTTGATAAATATATACACTTTTAAACTGAAACTCCTATAATAATTAACTACTTGCATTTCTTTAAATACTCATAACTCTTTGGTGCTTCTACACGTGTATATGCCTTTTCTATCTTGACCTACATTACAACGCTTCTCCTGTCACCTGTCAGAAGACACTTGGACAAAGTACCTTCTGGGAAATGTATCCACTCTTTGCTTTGCTTTTCATATCTCATTCGTAACTGTCACAGCACCCATAAAGCTCAATTGTCCTCATTAATCACATGTCCTCTTCTCCACCAGGCTGACTCTATGGCTTCCAGGGTAGATGCCATTAAAAAAAAAAATTCTGTGAATATTCAATCCTTGGTACCAAGTAAGCACTCAATAAATATTTGTAAATAAAGGTACAAAATAAACAGTGAATAATTTTTTTTTTTTATAAAAATGCAGTGTAGGTGAATGGAGCAATGGTTAAGAGCAGACACTGGAAAATCTGACTTACCTGGATGTGAATCAGGCTCAGCTGCAAATTACCTGTGAGAATTTGGATACAACATATAACCTAAATATGGCTCCGTGTCCTCAACTGTAAGATGGGGACATTCGTGCACTTATCTCATGGGTTATTTTGAAGTTTAAATTTTGAATCCATTTATAATGCTTGGAACACTTTTTGGCACCCAATAAACACTCAACATTATTCTACTAATGTTAATTTATGTTAATAAAGTAATTACATCAAAGGTATTTAAAATTCTAGCTAATTTAAGGAAGCTCAAATATTAGATCTTAGAAGCCATTTAATTTGATCAACTAAGTATCTCTTTTATAGTATCTTTTATGGAAGGTAAGAGAAATATTGAAATATCACTACTTACACCACTGAAAAGAGAAAATTCCAGATTATTAGAATCAAAGTGTATATATGTTATACCAACATTTCCTCTTTATTATTATTATTGTTGTTGTTGTTGTTATTATTATTTCACAATCACCTAATACATACAAATTAGTGCAAAAATAAAATTTAAACCCATATTGTCAGTACTGGAGATCATCTGAAAACATACAAGCACATATGATAGAATGACATAAGCAAACCCAACTATTCAGAGCAATTTGGATACATAGACAACTGATCATTTTTGAAAAATGAGAAGGATAAAAGTTTGAGAATGTACAACAAGGGGAGTATGCATGGTTAGAAACAGGTGGAATCCATTTAAACTGCCTTTCAGTAGGAGAAGCTGATTGAGTGGGCAATTCTTTCATAGTCCGGATCTTGTTGTAGCTTGTCTTTAAAAATGATTCTTTTAAAAGACTCTATAATCTAACTGATGGGAAAATAATGAGTTGGCAGCCCACTGAAATGGAAATCTGTTATTCATCAAAATAATATTTTTCTACTTAACACAGAGCAGAATTTTGCGCCAATGTATTTTAATGTCTGTTCAACGAAAAATGAAATCAAGATGGGGACCGAGTTATAATTTTCTGAGTACAATCTGAATCTTTAGATTCTAGAGTTCTGTAGCTTCATTCCTGCCACCTGGTGGTTGAAAATATTGATGTTCTCCCAGTGTGTGAATGTTCTTTGTAGACACATTATTAATGTACATTTCCTCCCACAGAATAATTTGCCCAAACTAAAACTGGCATGACTTCAGTACATTGCACATGAAATATATATATATATATATTTTTTTTCCTTTTCTGAATTCTTCAATCAGATTGTATGGTGGCATATTTATTATTTGCACACAAATATGTTTTAGTGTATTAAATTCTATAAATGGTGTTGTTTTGGAATGAAGCTCTTTATATTTATTTTGACATGCTTTAAAGATATTTTTATCCACTTTCTTTAACCCTGCATTTTTTAGAATGCCAAGGAATTTTTAGGTAGCTTTAGAATAAATTATTGACTTTGGTTAATGTCTTTTCAAGAATGGGCAGGTAACATTGAATGCAAAATGCAAAAGCAGATTGCAACTATCAGTAGAGTTGAAGACAAATAACCATTAGATTAGTTTATGAGCATTTGGTCCTTTCTTCATTTCTGCAAAGTCCTTTTTTGTGTGCACCTTCCTAAACATGCCATGTATGTAATGTAACATATGAGTGGGGAGAGGGGGAGGAGAGAGAACAGATATTTACATTCTTAGAGTGGAAATAAATATAAGATATCCCAGGATATGTGGTCAAAAGGTCCCTTCTTCCCAGGCTCAGGGTCAAAACTAATTGTTTACTTCATTTAAGACCTTGGTTCTGAGTTCATGACTCTTAAAACATTTCACTTGTGCAGGTTATCAGGAATTCTTACTGTCCTGGGCTACCAGAGTAGACTTTCAACACTGTAGGAAGCTCTGTCTCTTAGAATGGGGTTGCTCCTGTGTGAGTCATTTCTTGTTTAAAATCTTTGCAGCTGTATGTGCAAGAGGGGTGGTTCAGCATAAATAAAAACATTTTCAATATTAACTGAAATTTTCTTTGCCTTTCCCTTTGAGGCCTATGTTGCTTTTTCTATTTCGTTGGGACAAGGACATAGAATTTTGAAGCATACTATCTGGATTCCTGGCCTAGTTCTTTCTCTTAATAGACTCCACTCAGTGATTTTGGTTTCAATCGATTCATCTGTAAAATTAGGATGATGACAACATATACTCTACCTGCCCCAGAAGTTTTTTCAATGATCAATCAATATATTGTTTATTAAATTTTTTTATTAAAATAGACTGCTAAAAAACTGTAATGCTATAATATTATGTGTCAACATTTCCCCAATTCGATTTGCTTCTTTCTACCCCTGGTTACAGCCAGTTCAGAAAAGAGGAGGAAATTGTATTTAACAGAGGGAGAGACTATTGTATGAGAGAGAGCAATTTTCTACAAAGGGTTAATTAAGATGCAGCCTAAGTGTGTGGGGGAGCTACAGAGTGTGATTTCTGAAGAGTATGACTGAGGCCCTCTCCAAAGAGCTACCACCATCTACTGCTGCCAAACTCTGGATGAAATTTTGTGATTAAAGATGCATTTTTTAAATCTGAGCCATCCTGCCACCTGTTGGCAGCTCAGTGGCAACTCAGCTCAAGCTGGGAATCGAACCGCTGTTGCTCAGAGCTCAAACTCTTGAGCTCTTAACCAACTGAGCCACTCGGCCAGCCCGAGATGCATTTCTTTAAGATCTTCATGACACTGTCTCTTTAAAAAGTCCCTACCAAAATGGAAACACCTCACAGGACCCAGCATTATTAGTTATCCAAAGCATCTTGAAAGAAATGGAGGAGAGCTCTATTAGTCAGTGCCCAAGAATGCATGTGGATAGGAAGAGAACGGACACCTCCTTTACACTCACCTTCACCTCCCTAATGTATTTGCTAAGGCTAAACCCTATTTGCATAAGACTCTTGTTTTTCAAAAACAGTACAGGCTTTACCAAAATGTAATTAAAATAAATATTCACTAGGGATATAAATACTGAAGTTTGTTTTCCTTCAGTATTTTCTAGGCTTGAACTGTTTGAATTTGTTATTTTAAAATATTTTTGAATTTATACTGTGTGTAGTTATCACTGTGGTAACCTTACACATAAGAATATTTCTAGCACTTACATCTAAAAACATTTCTGCAGATAACGTTGATATGTTTGTGATAACACAGGGAATTTTCCATTCCCATTTAAGAAATCAGGGTGATATTTCTTTCTAAAATTATCCTCCACTAGTTATATTTTGTTCACAATCATAAAAAATGATGTTTAGGAGGGTGACAGGTTGTGATCATAATATTCTCTGTGCCAAGGATGAATTTATAAAAATACCATTCTTGCAAATTACCAATTATCATTTTATATTCTTTTCTTAATGTATTTTTGAGTGCTAGGTCTATGAAATAGGAAAGATAAGAAGGAAACAACTACATCTTAAATGGTATTCTCTGTGTAGTAAAATCTCCTTAGACCTTGAAATTAAAAGGGCACAAGAAATTTCAAATATGATCCTTAATTAAATTTCCTCAGAATACCTGTTCATTCAGTCATTGATTATTAGTGCTAAGCCACTACTTGTGCTGGGTTCTAAGTATGCAAAGATGATAAGGTGCTAAGTCCTTGGATGATATATGTAACTATTCAGCAAGGATTTTGTCTTTAAGAAGCTCTATATTTCAGGGGAATATGAGAGAGTTTATGCAGCATGATAAGAACAATGTGACAGATATTTGAAGGTAAGGTACAATCATTAAAGAATGACAAATTCTTCTTGGGAATAAGAATTAGGAAAGTCTGCACAAAATGGGACAAAAAAAAGGAGCTGAGTCTTGAATGAAGACGATAGACATTTTACTAATTGGATAGATAAGGTAGGTAGACATGTGGGTAAGAATTGTCATTCTGGATAGACTGGTTGACATATATAAGAATTATATATGACATGAACTAATTTTTAAATAGTAAATTATAAAAAAATAAAAATTGACTAACATGGTATAGCACATCTAATGACCCACTAAGGTTTCTTTCTTCCTTTACTGGAGTAATACCTACAATTAGAATGAATGTATTGTAAAACTAAATTTTTAAATAGTTTACCTCTCTAGTTTGAATCCAATATTTTAAATCATCAGTAAATTATACATGTTATATGCATACGCAAGAATGTGTTTGAATGCTAAGGAAGCATATGAGAACTTATAAATCTTATATTCTATCCTTAAACTATGTCACTATAAAATTAACTTTGATATTTTTTACATGGGAACATGTCAATGTTTTAGTGTTTCAGAAATTTTGAAGTGTCTTTTTTAGAATTTTATTTAGATAAATTGGAGAATATGATTAATAAAGGTTTTAGGGATTATACTGAGTATCATAATTATAAATCTCATTGCATAAAGGACTAAAACAACCATTTTATTAATAGAAGAATTACTTATACAGTAAAATATTAAAACCAACCTACTTAACAATAATTGAATTAATAAATCAATTAAGATACATCTATAAGTTGCAAGTTCTATGCAGTATACTTAAGGTCATTAACTAGAGGTATTGAATTGACAATATATTTCATAATATATCAAAATAAAAAATGTAAACTTTCATCTTTTATGTAGAATAGGGATTTGTGACTTTTGAAAAAGTCATATTTTTTCTTCTTAATAATTTGAGGATTCTGTAATGACCATAAAACTATCCCAATTCTTTTAAAAATATTGTATTTTATTTAATCCAAAAAATTTTAATTTCAATATGTAATCAATATAGAATTATTTGAGATATTTTACAATACTTTTATTTTTCATTAAATTTGACATGTAACAACATTGTATAAGTGTAAAGTGTACAGTGTGTTACTTTGATACATTTATATATCATAATGTGATTGCCCGTGTAGTGATATTTATCACATTATAAAATTATAGTGCAATGTTATTTTTATATTCATTAGATCTTTATGGCTTATTAAACTCATTACAAGTTTGTACCCTTAAACACTATCAGTCTTATCCTCCCACCCCCACTCCTGATAATCACCATTTTACTCTGTTTTTTAATAGGTTTAACTTTTTAAGATTCTACATATAAGTAATATCATACAGTACTTGTCTTATTCTGTCTGACTTATCTCCCTTAGCATAATGTGCTCAAGGTCCATGCATGTTGTTACAAATGGATATCCTTCTTTCTCATGGCTTAATAATATTCCTTTGTAAAAATGAACCTCCTCTTTTTTTATCCATTCATCCCATGATGGGTATTTGGGTTGTGTCTATATCTTGACTATTGTGAATAATGCTGTAATAGACATAAGAGTGCCTACATCTTGTCAAAATCTTCTTCTCATGTTCTTTGGGCATATACCCTGCAGTGGAATTGTTGGATTGTAAGGCAGATCTATGTTTAATTTTATGAGGAACCTCCATGTATAATAGTTTCCATAGTGGTTGGAGCTATTTACATTCTTATCAACACTGTATAAGTGTTCTCTTTTCACCGAATCCTCACCCATGCTGCTGTCTCTTCTTGATAATTAGCCATTCTGACAGGCCTTAGGTGATATCTCATCGTGGTTTTGATTTGCTTTACCATGATAATTATTAATGTTGAATATCTTTTCATGTGCCTGTTGGACATTTTTATGCCCTGTTTGGGAAAATGTCTATTTAGTTCTTCTGCCCATTTTTTAATCAGACTGCTATGTTGTTGTTTTTAATTGACTGATTCTTTATATGTTTTGGATATTAACCCCTTATCTGATATATGGTTTGTAAAATATTTTTCCCATTCTTTAGGTTGTCTTTTTGTTTTGTTGATGTTTTCCTTTGCTGGTGCAGACGCTTTTAAATTTAATGTAGTCCTGTTTGTTGATTTTTCCTTTGTTGTTTGTGCTTTTAGCATCATGTCCAAAAAATCATTGCCAAGATCAATATCAAGGAGCTTCTTTTCTAGACTTTCTTCTAAAAGTTTTATGGAATCAGGTCTTATGTTTAAGTGTTTGGTTCATTTTGACTTCATTTTTGTGAGTGATGTGAAATAGGTGTCCAATTTTATTCTTCTGCATGTGTGTCTTTAGTTTTCTCAGCATCATTTGTTGAAGAAAAATATCCTGTCCTCAGTGGGTCTTCTTGGATACCCTGTTGAATATTAATTGACCATATATGCCAGGATTTAATTCAAGGCTCTCTATTCTATTCCATTGGTCAATGTGTCTATTTTGTGCCAGTGCCATACTGTTTAAATGCCTATGGCTTTGTAGTATAATTTGAAATTCAGAAGTGCAATATCTCTGGCTTTATTTTTCTTCCTCAGGATTTCTTTGAATATTACTTTTGTGGTTCCACACAAGTTTATTGCCAATATCATGCTGCTTGATTATTGTGGCTCTGTAGTACAAGCTGAAGTCAGGGAGTGTGATACCTCTAGCATTATTCTTTTTCCTTAGGATTGCTTTAGCTATTCAGGGTACACACAAGTTTTAGGACTGTATCTTCTATTTCTGTGAAGAATGCCCTTGGTATTTTGATGGGGATTTCATTTAAACCAGTAGATGGCTTTGGGTAGTATGGCCATTTTAACAATACTAATTCTTCTAATCCAAGAACACAGGATATCTTTCCATTTGTTTGTGTCTTCTTCAATTTCTTTCAGCAAAGTCTTGTAGTTTTCATTGTACAGATCTTCCACTATTCATTCCTAAGTATTTTATTGTTTTTGAGGCTACTGATACTGGGATGGTTTTCTTCTTTTTCAAATGTATCCTTAGTCTAAAGGCATGCAGCTGATTGCTATATGTTGCATTTCCATTTTTATTTTTATCAAGGTATTTTTTTAAACATTTCTTTTGATTTCTGTGTTGATCCAGTGGTTGTTTAGTAGCATGTCATTTAATCTTCATACAGTATTTGTGAATTTTCCAGTTTTCTTCTTGTAATTGATTTCTAGTTTCATACCATTATAGTTGGAAAAGATGCTTGATAGGATTTCATTATTAAATTTTTAATGTGTCCTGGAGAACATTGCATGTACATGTACATTTGAGAAGACTGTGCATTCTACTGCTGTTGGATGAAATGATCTGTATTTGTCTGTTAAGTTCATTTGTTCTAATGTGTGGTTCAATTCCAATGTTTTCTTATTGATTTTCTGTCTGACAATCTAGCCATTGCTGATAATGGAGTATTAAAGTCCCCTATTATTACATATTATTGTCTATTTCTCCCTTAAACCTGTTAATATTTACTTAATATATTTAAGTTTTCAGATGTTAGGAACATATATATTTACAATTGTTATATCTTGTTGATGTACTGATCCTTTATCATTATATAATGATCTTGTCTCTTGTTACTCTTTTTGGTTTGAAGTCTATTTTGTCTAATATAAGAATGGCTATGCCTGCCTTCTTTTAGTTTCTATTTGCTTGGAATATTATCTTTCATCCTTTCACTTTGAACTTACGTGTGTCTTTAGAGCTGAATTGAATTTTATTTTTACAGCATCTAGTTTGTTTGTTTTTTTATAAATCCGTCTAGCCACTTTGTGGCTTTTGACTGGTAAATTCAATCCATTTACATTTAGGGTGATTATTGATATGTAAGTATTTACTACTACCATTTTATCTTCTGCCTTCTGGTTATTTTGTCTTTCTATTGTTTCTTTTTCCTTCTGTTTTCTGTCTACCTTTGTAAATTGGTGTTTTTACAAACACCAATTGGTGTTTTACGAATCACAATGTGTTTCAAGTCTCCCCTTTTTTTATGTTTCAAGTCTCACACCAGATTTTAGCTTTGGAGTTACCATGAGGTTTACACAAAATATCTCATAGATAAAATAGTCCTCCTTTTGCTGATAGCAATTTATCTTCATTCACCTATAAAGTTTCCATCTTTCTACTCTTTCCCTTTTACACTTTTGATGTGATAAATTATCTTTTTATGCTGTGAATTTATTACCAATTACAGTAGCTATAGATGTTTTTAATGCTTTTTTCCTTTAACCTTTATGCTATATTTAAGCCTTTAATATACTATCTTTTTTTAAGATTTTTATTGGGGAATTGGGGGATGGGAACAGTGCTGGGGAATTGGGGGAAGGGGAACAGACAAGTTGCTGTCCTTTTGTTCTTCCCTGGTGAGGCAGATCAGTCGCCGGCTTCTGGACAGCTGCTCACAGCGGCTGCTGGCCGCTCATGCTGGCTGCTGACTACACACGGTAGCCCATGGCAACCCACTGCAGCAGTGGCTGCAGCCTACGCCTTCGCAGGTGACTCACAGCAGCCCAGCTCCAGGTTGAGCTGTTGTTCAGCATCTTAGCTGTAGAGGGCAGTGTCACTGGCCCTCATATGTGGGATCCGAACCGGGGCCCTCTGGTGTCCCAAGCCAGTTCTTAACCATCGCGCCACTCGGCCAGCCCTATACTATTTTTTTCAAAGTTACAGTTTTCTAATTATGACCATATAGTTATCACCTTAATCAGAGTATAATGTACTTTTTTGTTGTTTCAGCTTGAAGAGCTCCTTTCGACATTATTGTTAGGTTATGTCTAGTGGTAGTGAATTCCCTCAGTTTTTGTTTGCTTCGAAAAAGCCTTTATTTTCCCTTCATATCTGAAGATAACTTTGCCAGGATTTAATTCTTGGTTGGCAGTTTTTATCTTTTAATATTTTGAGTATGTAATTCTACTACCTCCTGGCCTATAGAGTTTCTTCTGAGAAATCTGCTGATAGCTTAATAGGGGTTCCTTTGTAGGCTACTGTCTTTTCTCCCATGATTACCTTCAAAATTCTTTATTTATCATTGAGTTGTGAGAATTTTAATATAATGTATCTTGAAGAATGCCTCTTTTGCATTGAGATAATATGGTATTCAGTTAGCTTTATGGATATCCAGTTCTTTTCTCAGTCTTGGGAAGTTCTCAGTTGTTATTTCTTTAAATACATTTACTGCTCCCTTCTCGCTGTTTTCTCCTTCTGGTATACCCATTAATTTTATGTTGACTATCACAATGACTCCAATCCTCATAGGGTTTCTCCACTTTTTAAAAACCTTAGTTCGCTTTGCTTTTCCATCCAAATCATTTCTAGATTCCTGCCCTTGAGCTCAGTTATTCTCTATTCCATCTGATATGAGTATTTCCAGTGCTTTGTAATGCATCTTTGATCCAATTTATTGAATTCTTAAGTCCCCAAATTTGTTTCATGTTTTTTTTTAGAACTTCAATCTCTTTGGTAGAGCACTCTTTCTGTTCATTAAATATATTCTTGAGATCATTGTATTGCATTTCTGAGTTCTCTTGTAGCTAAATGAGTTACTTCATAACAGCTATTTTTAATTCTCTATGAGTCAGATTGCAATATTCTGAGTCTTTGGGTTTGGTTGCTGGAAAATTGTCATTTTTTTGTGATACCATACCACCAGCATTTTTTATTGTGTTTGATGAAAAGTGTCTCTGCTGTTGTATGTGAAGTAGTGAACATTTTCTTGTTTAGGTAAGGCTTTGTTTTCTTTGATTCTAGCAGTTGATAGGTTATTAATTAGGAGCCTTCCTTTTGTTTTCCAGAAGGTGGTGCTATAGCACGTGTTTAGTTTCTCTCATTAGAGCTGACTCTGCTAAGGCAGGGAGTGGCCATGACAAAGCTGGCAGAGAAAAAAAAGGTGGTGGCAGCGTGGGAAGGGATATGTACTTAGCACTTGGAGTTTGGGGTATGTCCATGGCCCAGTCGGGGGAAACTTAAGAGAGGTGTACCACCCAGAAGCCTGTGGGTGGTCCTCTTGCCAGAATCCCAGGGCAGACAGCAGGAAATGCTTTTCTTCAGTTCCTACCTGTCTTCTTCCCTTTAATTTCCCTCCCCCAGTCACTGCAGCTTTTCCTCAGAGAAAGCAATTGGTCCCTCCATTCAAAGCATGCATGGCTGACAGACCCCCACTCACCCTCCACACCCTCTTCCAGAAAAGTTGTGCTGGTGGCTAAAGAACCTGCCACCTCTGCCGTTGCCACCTCCTTTCCTGCTTCTGCCACTCCCCTTGATCTGCAATCTCCTTCAAGGTCCAGTTCACCCACTTTTGGGTACATGGATGGATCTCTGGAGTGTGCTGTGCAAAGGTGATTTTTTTTTTTTGCTTATGATTTCAGTTGTAAATGGAAGGAAAGAGAAGAAAGGAATGTTGCCATTATGTTGACATGTTGCTGACATCACTTTCTGTCTTAACTCTTAAAATCACATATTTTTCATCCTCAACATTTTTAGAGTATATACTGTGATAAGTATCCTGGAACTGTTTCTTACACTACCTTTCAATACAGACCAACGTATCATGCCAAAGATAGTTTCTAAAAGTAATTTGGGGAACAAGGGCAATAATAAGCAATTCAGGAATCTATCAGAACGTTTAGTGTTCTGACTTAATCCAAGGGTACATTTTTGAGCATGTAGAGGAATACTATGTATCCCTTGGGCAATACTCAATAAATACTCAACTGAGCAAATACTTAATATTGAAAAATATTACAGTGATGTATTTTAATTTTTCCCCTACTGGCTGGTACTTAGAGTCCCACTTTTCCAGTTGCCAGTTAGTTAAGTGCAGTCATATAGTTATATAATATAGGATTGACTTCTTATGGAAATTAAATCTCTACCAAGGGTAAAATTCTGAATAGAAGTTTCTCTATCTCTACGAGGAGGTGAGCCAAGTAGAGAAGAGAGATGAAGATAAATAACTGAGGATCTGCAAAATATGTAAGGAACTCATAGAACTTAACAACAAAAACAAACAAACAATCCAATTAAAAAATGGGCAGAGGACCTGAATAATTTCTCCAAAGAGGACATAGAGATGGCCAATAGACATATGAAAAAATGCTCAACATCACTAATCATCAGAGAAATGCAAATAAAAACCACAATGAGGTATCACCTCACACCAGTTAGAATGGCTATTGTCAACAAGACAAATAATAGCAAGTGTTGGAGAGGCTGTGGAGAAAAAGGAAACGTCATACACTGTTGATGGGAATGCAGATTGGAGCAACCACTATAGAAGGTAGTGTGGAGGTTCCTCAAAACATTATAAATAGAATTACTATATGACCCAGTAATCCCTTTTTTAGGTATCTGCCCCCAAAATCTGAAAACATTTATCTGTAAAGATATATGTACTCCAATGTTCACTGCAGCTTTATTTATGGTGGCCAAGACATGGAAACAACTAACGTGTCCTTCCACAGATGACTGGATAAAGAAAATGTGGTATATATACACAATGGAATACTACTCTGCCATAAGAATAGATGAAACAGTGCCATTTGCGACAACATGGGTGGATCTTGAGATTATAATGCTAAGTGAAATAAGTCAAACAGAAAATGTTGAGAACCATATGATTTCACCATATGATTTTATATGTGGTATATAAAACTGAAAACAACAAAAGAACAAGACAAACAAATGAAGAAACAAAACTCATAGACACAAACAAGAGTTTAGTGGTTGCCAGAGGGTAAGGGGGCGGGGCGGTGGTAGATGAGGGTAAGGAGATCAAATATATGGTGATGGAAAGAGAACTATCTCTGAATGGTGAACACACAACATGATATATAGATGATGTATTACAGAATTGTACACCTGAAATCTATGTAGCTTTGCTAACCATTGTCACCTCAATAAACTTAAAAAAAAAAACAGAAACAAAAAAACACTGAGGATCATTGATTCACAGGTGCTATAAGAACTTAGTTTGATGAGATTATTCAAAGAAAATATGGGGAAGACCAGAAAAGTGATATGTGTTGGGTACCTAGGAGAAACCTGAAGTCATATGGGCAGCATGAGCACCAGGAGAAAATGATGCCTTGGATTGAGGAATGAAAATTATTTCAAGAATGGACTGGCCTAATAAAATGTCAAAGAGGAACCAAGTAGCATTAAACTGAAGGTTAGCCATTATATAGGCAATTAGGATGTTACTACTGACCTTGTTTTTGACAGACAAAGACAGATCGCAGTGCATTTAACATTACGTGAGATGTGGGGAAGTTCCTAGTCTTCAAAGAAGTTTGACTGGGAGATAGAGAATTTGTTTGATGGAGATCTAGGGTGACTTAGGACAAAAGAGCAGAAAATATTTGTAGTCTCCAAAGGGGATACTTTCATGCACTAACAAAAGGTAGAGAAGATACTTGATGGGGCAAGTCCTGGGGAGGTGGAAGAGGATGAAATCAAGATCACAAGTGAAAGAGCTAACCATGAAAAATAGAAGGCACACCTCTCCCATTAAAACTTGAAGGTAGATAAAAAAAACCCCAAAACAAACAAACAAAAAACTTGAAGGTAGAAAAGAAGGATGGCTGATTATAAGGCAATGTATGAAAGCAGAGGGAAAGGTTTTTGAAAGATTATTTTGTAAAATCAACTACTAGATGAAGGTAATTGGAGCAAGAATAAAATAAAATTTGCAGCTAATACTCAAGATTGTGAATAATTGCTTTGAGAAAAAGAATTTAGGCCTGATTACAGTCAAGAAATTGAATTCTAAACAGATTATGGGTTGATTCAAAAGAAAAGCATAAACAGGCATACTTTGTTTTATTGTGCTTCACTTTGTTGTGCTTCACAGATGCATTTTTTATGAATTGAAGGCAAGACCCTCCACCAGCAAAAGGATTAAAACCCACTGTATTGCAGTGTTTGCTTTATTGCAGTGGTCTGGAACTGAACTGAACTCACAATGTCTTCAGGTATGCCTGGATTTGTAATGATGCTTAGCAGCAAGGCTGACTCTCCTTGGCAGCCTAAGATTTGGAGTGGAGGAAAGAGATGATTTGATTTCTCAAGTGATGGGATTATCAGGACGGTTGTAGTGAAAATGACCAATAGTTATTGACCTGGAGAAATAATGCTCTTGGGACAGTTTGACTGAAACTACAAGTATTGGGATACCAAACTAAAGATTGATTCAGGAAATCTTTGGGGCTAATGGCATTGCTCCCAGCTTATTTTCTGGTATAGGCTTACCTCTGTCAAAATTTGCATCAATACTAAGTTGAATAACTTGATCTCAAAGACTTCAATTCTAATTATTTGTTTTCTATGAACATAAGCCATAGGGAATAAAAAATGTCAATCTCAAAATGACATCAAAAGTGCAAAACTTTTGCTATTCTGTATGTATTGTTGATATAAAGTAAAAATGCAGAGGGAACTTCATCATATACATATTCACAATAGAGGTATAAAGTTTGATAAAATTACAATGAAATCTTTTGGGAAAGTACAGTCTAAACCACCCACCTCCTGCCAAATACAGAAGCTCAAGATAATCTTGGTCCAAGATACAAAATTATATTTGATATACAGTAAAACCTTGTATTGCGAGTAACTTGGTTTACGAGTGTTCTGCAAAACAAGAAACATATCTATTAGGTTGGTGCAAAAGTAATAGCGGTTTTTGCCATTACCACTATTACTTTTGCACCAACCTAATAATACATTTTAACTTGGTAAATGAGCGATGTCTTGCAATATGAGTAGTTTGTTTCTGAAACTAATTAAGCTTGCAAACCAAGGTATTGCTGTATTTTGTTTTTCTACAGTACATTCTTTTTTTTTTAAAGTTTATTAAGTTTATTGGGGTGACATTGGTTAGTAAAAGTATATAGATTTCAAGTGTACAATTCTGTAATACATCATCTATATATTACATTGTGTGCTCATCACCCAGAGTCAGTTCTCCTTCCATCACCATATACTTACTTTTTATACGTAGGAAGGCCGAGAAGTGATGAGATAAGATGACCTTTAAAATGTTCAGCTTATTTTAGCCTTGAATGTGGCCTAAATCTAGCTAGAAATATTATTTTCCACCTTTAGCCATTCCTTTATGTTTAATTCAATGCTATATATAAATAAATTGCCTCAAATAGTTTAATATTATGTATCTTTTGTTGAGTGAGAAAAAATTCATTAATTTACTTTGCTTCTTGGTAATCTCACATTATTATGAAATGTATTATGGTATCATTATAGATTACAAATAGAAAAAATATATCTAGTTCTCTCCTTCAAAAGCTATCATTTGAGAGTTTTGATTTTAGACCTTTGGAGCTGTTGTGAAGACTGACATTCAGTCTTGAGTTAGGGCAGGATAGGCATTGGATTTTACATACTCGTATTTATTAATTTAATTCCAAATGTACACATGAAGATTTCTGGATCAAAGATAGATTATCATTATTTGCTTAAAAAATAAAAAACGAGTGTGCAATTCCTCACACTATGATTTTTACCCCTGGGCAATGAGATGAAAGCTAGATATAATGTCCTTTAAATGCAAATTTCAAAATCTGTATCATAGGAGAGAAACAGAGAAAAATGGATTTTATCTGTTTATATACAGAAGAGGCAACTGCCTCCCTCTACCCTCCCAAAATGAGAAAAATTGTTTTTTTTGCTCCTTGGAGATGGATGAAAAAGATTTTGTGTTCTCACTCTAGTTTTTTAATTCAAGTAAATGTAAATACATATCTCCAAGGGTCACATAATATCCAGTATCTCTGGATTTTATGGCTAAGTACATCTCCAAAGTCCCAGGCCTTCTTTTCCCTGAAATGTAAATATGTACCTCTAGAGTTAAGTCAGTATCTCTGGAGTTCTCTCACAATCTATACAGTTACTTGTCAACTAATTTCCCAAGTCCAACTCTTAGCTGAGGATCCCAAGTTTCAGCAGAATTCATTCAAAGTCCCAGCACTTGAGAAACACAAAAATATATTCTTTCCCCACAATGGATTATCTAAGGCAGGGGTTGGCAAACTTTTAAGATGGAAGAGCCAGTCCTGTCTCTTGAAGTTTTGAGAGACCTATAAAACAAATGAAATCACCATTATGTGAATAATGGCCTTTAAAAATTTTATAAATGAAACTATGATAGCTTTTTATTTTCATTTTCAATTTTACTTCAGAGCCACATGTACGTACTCAAAGAGCCACATGTGGCTCGCAAGCTGCAGTTTGCCAACCCCTGATAAGGCAATCTTGGAAAGTGGTCATAGGAAGAGATTGGAAATTCTAAGTGGAGCAAGGAGGGGAATGGACTAATGGGCACTATGCAGATGTGCGTGATCAGTTAGGCAGGATGTAGGCCGGAGTGACCTCACACGTGACATGCTTGGAACATGACCTGAGGGGTGTCAAGGCACAGATGCTAGGCCAGAATCTTGACATGAGATTTCAGGATCAGGTATACAAGCTCATAAGAGGAACTTTGATTGATGGTATGGAAAGCAGTTTTTAAGAAAATGTACAAAGTTGAAGAAAGCGCTATCAAAAACAAGGCAGAGGCATGAGATAAAGACTTGGTTCCTTATGTTATAAATTTTCTAAATTATATTCCTAGATATGAGTCATTATTTATTCATTCTTTCGGTAGTTCTGGACCCTTTCTTATTGAAGACCCATGACTCTTTTCAGTGCCAGAAGACTTTCTTGTATTATTTCTTTGATAACTTCTTTCCTTCTGTATTTTTCATTCCTATTTTTTTTTGAATTCCCATTAATTAGATACTAGATTTGTTGGGTTGGTATTTTGCTTCCTCTTGAATGTTCTCTATTTCTTTTCTTTTTGCTTTTTTGTTATATTTCTAGAAGATTTCCTTTATTATTGTTATTATTTTGTTTTAATTTCTACAAATATATATTAAATGACAATACTTTGTTATTATTCTATTTGTTGTATCTTTTTATTTGTATTTTATGAATGTAATTTCTTTAGACATGTATGAGGACATTGATCAGAATATTTAATTTTTCATTTTTTTTATTTTTTTAAAGATTTTATTGGGGAATTGGCAAAAGGGGACAGTGTTGGGGAATCGGGGAAGGGGAACAGACAAGCTGCTGTCCTTTTGTTCTTCAGTCTAGTTGTGGAGGACGTCGTTTCACTGGCCCATGTTGGTATTATGATCATTGCACTCTTCCCAGCTGAGGCAGTCAGTTGCTGGCCATTGGATGGCTGCTCACGGCAGCTCACGACAGCTCACGGCAGCTCGCACTGGTTGCCAGCCACTCACGGTAGCTTTACAGCAGCCCACTGCAGTCCCACTGCAGCCTATGCCGTCACCGGTGTCTCACAGCAGCCCAGCTCCAGGTCGAGCTATTGTTCCCCATTTTAGCTGTAGAGGGTGCAGCGTCACTGGCCCTCATGTGGGATCCTAGCCAGCGGCCCTGCTGCTCAGCATTCACGCTCCCAAGCCAATTCTTAACCAAAGAGCCACTCGGCTGGCCCAATTTTTTATTATTTCTTAAATTATCAGTTTCTTCCAAGATCACTTTTTCCTGTGTTTCCCATTTGCCAACTTTTTACATCAAAGCTCTGTTCAAATGTCACATGACCCTTGGTTGTCTGTCCTTGGTTGTCTAAAAAGTGTGACTGTGGTCTTTGCAAAGTACATAGTTGGGGATTACAGACAACTTTGCTTTGGCATGAATGGTGCAGAGCCAGCGGTTCTGACAGTGTACCCTAAATGCCAGAAGAGAGCTTCAACTTTGCAGTGCTAACCTCCACATAATTTTCTCTGGTGCTTCCAAGTCACTTTTTTAAAAAAGAGAGATTCTTGGTGATTTGTAATTAGACTTAAACATGTGACTATTGGTAGTGTATAGAGGACAAAAGAGACTTCCTTATAGAATTCCAGTTAGTTTAACTTTTTAATGTGACAACCCCACTCTGACCCCTTTTCTACTTATGATCTCTGAGTTCTGAGTTTCTCTGGAGCTCCACTTGGCTTTATGGATTCTCTCTAGCTGCAGCTCCCATTTAGGATGTTTTAGGTGGGGGTTTCCTCCTCTCTGCTTAACAGCTAACACCCCTCCCTCTGCCTTCTGTCTTTTGCATCTTTATTGTAAACTCTCATCTACTGAAGCCCCATTTCCTATTGTTTTTATTGCTGTGGGCGTTACCATTTTTATTCCTTTCCCATCATTTTCTTTGTTATCTGGAAATTCTGGAATTAAATACATAACACTTGGTCCCAAGACAGGCACAAGGGTCAAGGTGTAACCTCTACAGCTAAACAATTGGATTCTAGGAGGTTCTTTGTGGTAAAGTTCTCAGCAAGGAGGGAGCTGAAATGAGAAGGAAGCCAGATTCATGTTATCCTAGTCTCAAACCAAATCTCATCTGTCCTGAAAACAACAAACAATAATAATTACAAATCCAAACAGGTAGTAAATGTGATAAAACTAAATATAAAATCATTGCTTCATAGTTAATTATGTAATATGACTAACAACTAAATACAAGTGAGGCAAACCAATGAAGAGACTAAAATAATCTCCACTAGCGGGATCTGAAAGCTACAACAATCTTGTAGGTCATCTCTGCTCCCTGGAAAGCAATTACTTTGGGTTTCACAGTTGGGTTTCTGTGATTATCCAAGTTACTTCCTTCTTTGCTGTACCAACAATACCTTGGATACATTTATAAGGTACAGATGTTTTCCTTGATAATTTCATCATATCAGATGGAACAAAGCACAGAAATCAGAAATAGTGTTGTTTTACATTTCAGAGGATTTACTTCTTCTTCATTTCTATGAGAAATTCTAGGATTGGGGAAGTGCTCTTATTATGGCCTTGTCAATCACTTTGACAAAGAACTGCAAGGCAAGCAAAAGCTTTATTTGGAGGTATTCTTTTAGGAATTGCAACCCAGGAGACACAGATTTGGGCAGAAACCCCAACTGTGTTCAGAGGGGGAAGGAAAAAGACAGACCTTGTAAAGACAGAAAAGGTATTTGGGGGGGGAGAGGGGTGGCTTTCAAAAGGATTACTTAAATTGCTTTGAAGAGTTGTGATTGTTGCTGGTAAGCAGGCTTACACTATGGTACACATGATTAATTGCTTGTGTCTATTGCTAGGTGAAAAAAACTTTTTTTTTCAATTGAGAGTTTAGTGGTGTAGAGCCAGTTCCAGGAACTGTATCAGGATGTAGCCATTTGGTTTAGCCCAGTTCAAAAGTTCAGCTTCACATGGAGGGGGGTAAGTTAGCTTAGCTTTCCAGAGGCCTCCTGGCTCCATTTTCGGTTGTTCTCCTAAAAAAAAAAAAAAAAAAAAATTAAAACAAAAACTGATTATCACTGGCCTAAATGGACTGTAGACTGTACATTCAGGCATTCTGGGTTTAATAGTTCATGGTTTGGTCCTCTGCATTGTAAATCAATGTGTACTTAGATACATCATTGGACCTAGAAAATAATAAAATTTATATTTTGGAAAGTACATTGTAATTAAATTTCAGACTCATTGAAATGTTATAAAAGAGGATAGAGGTTATTCTCTAATTGCTCGTATTAAGTAAAGTGATATACTTTGCTAAATGAGTAATATTTTGGACTATACATAAAAAGGTTTATATAAAAATATTAATATCAGATAACCATATAGTTTTAAAATCATTAATACTAAAGTGATTATAATGACAAGTTTAGTGCAAGTTAAAATTCATAATACTCAAAAGCTTATAATGAACGATAGAACTGCCTTAGTCACCACCATCCAGTGTCATTCTCCTGAGGCTATTAATGAGATGATACAGATGTACATTAAACTTTTTATTTTATCTTAAAACACATATGTACATATTCTTACCAAGATATAATTCACTTACCACAAAATTCATCAATCTAAAGTATATAATTTGGGATGTTTTTAGTCTGTTCAGAAGTCAGTCACAAGATGACACCTTCAACCATTATCTAATTCCAGAACATTTTTATTACCATCCCCCATGCAAAAAAAAAAATCCCATAACTATTAAGCAGTTACCTCCTCTCCTACCAGCCCCTGGCAACTACTAATCTACTTTCTGTCGCTATGAATTTACCTATTCTAGACATTTCATATAAATGGAATCAGGCAATATATAACCTTTTGTGTCTGGCTCTTTTCACTTAGCATAATGTTTTCGAAGTTCATCCATGCTGTAGCATGAATCAGTACTTCATTGCTTTTACAGCTGAATAATATTTTATTATATGGTTATACCACATTTTGTTTATCCACTCAGCAGTTGATAGAATTGGGGTTGCTTCTAGTTTGGGGCTATTATAAATGATACTGCTATGAACATTCATGTATAAGTTTCTGTGTGAGCATATATTTTCAACTCTCTTTGTTCTATACTCCTAAGAGTGGAATTACTGGGTCATATGGAAATCTGTTTAACTCTCTGAGGACTTACCAAACTGTTTTTCACAGCACCATTTTACATTCCCACCAGCAGTGTGTGAGGGTTCATGTTTCTCCACATCAATGCCAATGCTTTTTATTTTCTGTTTTAGATTCTAGTCATACTGGTGGATGTAAAGTGGATTGTCACTGTGATTTTGATTTGTGTTTCCATAGTTACTGATGATGTTGAACATTTCTCTTCATGTGCTTATTGGTTCTTTGGGGAACTATATACTCAATTCTTGGCTCATTTTAAAATATTGTTTGTTTTATGGTTGTGTTGTAAGAACACTTTATATATACTGGATACTAAATGCATATCACATATATAATGTACAAATATTTTCTTCCATTTTGAAATTTGTCTTTTTACTTTCTTTTTTTTGTATGTTTGGTTGGTTGATTTATTCTTTTATTCTTTTTTTTTTTAGTTTCATGTGTACAGAACAATGCAATAGTTATCCTTTTCACCCCTCACAAAGTAACAACCCCCCTTCCCCCATCCACTGCCCTCCTACCCCCGATGTCATACTTATCTATTACAATTCCATTGACTCTATTCCCATACTCTACTCCACATCCTGTGACTATATGTATATATAATTATAGTTGACATACAATATTATTCAATATCAGCTTCAGATATATAGTGCGGTGGTCAGGCCTCTACACTGTCTATGCAGTGGTCTCCTTAACAAGACATGAGTCCAACTGGCCCCCTAAAAAATATTTACGACATTATTAATTATATTCCCCAGACTGTCTTTTCTACCACTGAGGCCATACGTAGTTACCAATTTGCATTATCTCATCCCTTCCCCTTCTCCTTCATCCCCACCCCCTCCCAACTGGTAACCCTCAGTGTTTCCTCTGTGTCTCTGAGACTATTTCTGTTTACATTTCTCATTTATTCAGTTTTTTAGATTCCACATATAGTCTTTTCACTTTCTTGATAGTTTCTTTTGATGCACAAATGTTTTTAATTTTAATGAAGTGCTATTTATTTTATATTTGGTTCCTTCTGCTTTGGGTGCCATATTTAAGAAACCATTGCCTAATCCAAGCTCACAAAGATTTATACCTATGTTTCCTTCTAAATGTTTAGAAGATGTAATAAAAGCGATTATATTTAGGTATTTGGTCTATTTTGAGTTAATGTTTCACATACAGTGTGAGTCAGGGAAACAAGTTTATTATTTTGCTTGTGGCTATCTAATTATTCTCACACCATTTGTTGAAAAGATTATTTTTTCCCATTTAACTTTCTTGGCCTCTTTGACAAAAATTGAGTCTATAGAAATTTGGAGGCATCAATATAGTATTCTAGATTTTAGTGTAAACCTTCAAAAATCCCACATAACTTTTATATTTTATTCTTTATATTTTGTTGTTTTTCCCTCTCTGAAAACTTCTAAAAACATACATTAATTTAAAATGTTTTAAAATTTTTACTATCAATGCTTTGCTATAGGACATTTTATACTCTTTATGCTAAGCCTTTATTCTGGAATTCAGGCTGTGACATTTTTAAAACATATCTGCAAACCTTTGACACATTTCCAATAGAGAGTTGGGGTCTCTGTCTCATCTGCTTGAATCTGGGCTAGATTTAGTGACTTATTTATAATCAGTAGATGCATTAGAAATGATGTTGTGTGACTTCCCAAGGCTAGCTCATAAAAGGATAAAAGGTGATGTACTAGTATCTTCAATATTGCTTGCAGAAGCATTCACACTGGTGGCTTGAACCACCATGTAAGAAATCTGTCTTCCTTGTAACTTTCATTCTGTGTGGAAGGCCAGGCCACTTGGAAAAGCCAGGTGTAATTCATGTAGATTCAGATGAGGTCACAGCTGAAAGCCAGCATAAATTGCCAAATATAGGAGTGAGAATGGCTGCAAATGATTCCAACTCCCCATCATTCAGTTAACCTGAGCTATCAAGTGTTCCCAGGTGACGGCCCAGAAATTGTGGAGCAGAGACAAGCCATACTCATTGTTTGCTGCCTGAATTCCTAACCCCTGACGCCAAGAGCATGATCAAATGATTGTTTTAAAGCAGCTAAATTTTAGGGTATTATTCTGTTACTTGGCAATAGCTGCCAGAACACAAGTCTTCCAACTCTGGAGAACAATGCCTTCCCTCTCTTCTCTCTTTCTGAAACTCTTTTTAGTTGCACGTTCGCCCACCTAGAATGATCTAATTTCCCTTTCTTTTTACTCCCACGATATGTTATTTTGTCTTTTTTGTTGTTTGTCCTTTCCTGTGTGTGTTGGGGGGGAGAGGGGGACAGGTTTCCTTAGATTTTGCAAAATGTTTTGTTGCATTTTTAAAACATCTGATATGTTGTTACTAATTTGCAATAGCTTTTCTTCCTATTCTTTGTTGCGTTGTTTTTATACCCTATTTTTTGTATATGTGTAATATTCTATGTGTTTCTACACTGAGAATATTAATTTTAGACTTTTTATATTATCTCTAGTTTCTCCAGTCCCTTTTGCTTCTGCCTGTTTAGTTTGGCATTTCTTTCCTTTTTTTTTTTTTGTTGGAAGCATTCTTCAAATTTCTGGTGACCCTTGGCTATCTGTTCATATATGAGTGAATTTGGAGCTGCCTGTGCATAATTAGTGTTTGTTGACTTCTGGGTTTCATGTACATAATGTTTTTATTTGGATACCAACTAATCCCAATATTTACATATTGTGTTTTCTGGGACCATTGCATTTTCCTGCAGAAGAATCTATGATCCCCTGCCTGTAGACAAGATTCAGGTAGTGTCTAGTTTGCTGACCCTCATACTAGAAACGGTATGGGAACAGAGTTTCACCATTCAGTGAATTTCTCTAATCTTAGTCTTATATCTCCTGCTGGTCTGCAAACTCTCTAATTTAATTACTCCAAACAGTGGGACCTTAGGTTTTTCTGGGGTTAGTGCAGGAATGCAGTCATTTCAGGACCAGATCTGGAGACTAAATACAATTAATGTGCACTTTTAATAAATCTTGTATCTGCTCCATATCTCTGTTCCCACCGAGTCGGAGTCATTCCAAGATTTGTGCCTGAGAAGCCTTAAGCCGGAAGAACACATCAGGTGGCTGAGTGCGAGACATAGGTTTATGGGGAGAGTCTCCACTGGCGACAGGTGGGAGGAGTAGTGACCCGCACGCAGAGGGTGAGGAACAAGCAAGGTTATACAGGTACAGAAAACAAAGGGCATTCACAGGAGAAATCATTCGTGGGAGAAACCTACAGGCCTGCGCTCATGCACACAGCGTTCCCATGGCTGGGGGGACCTTGACTTCCCGCCAGCACAGAGCTGGCTGTCTGGTGAGCAGCGTTCCCTTGGCTGGGAGACCTTGACTGCCGGCCAACTCACTGCCTGTGGGCCAGATCCCTACAGTATCATGTTACCTTTTTCAAAACCTCGTACTTCCAAGCTCTGTGAAGAAATTAAGCCTGATTGTACCGGGACATTCCTTTACAGGTTCCCAGGTTTTACTTTTCTCCCACTCTAAATTGTGGATTTACATATATATCTTATTTTTATTTTAATGGTGTTTGGGAAGAAATAGTTTGTCATTTTGAACTAAAATTTTACAATTAAGTTTTAAAAATCTCTAAGTAAATTAGCTTTTAGGACACAGGGCATATATATTACACAATAATAATTGTTGATATTAATATAAATAATATCACAATATTTAACATATTTGGACTGTTATGATATCCAGAATCATGCTGTACCATATATGGGTGCTTGTATTTTCATTGTTGTCATATACTTTGGAAAAGCAGAGACATGTATATAGTATATATTACATGCTTCATATTTCAAATCACATCTATTTCAGAATATGTGAAAGTAGGTTTTTATTTTTTTTCCTAGAGTGGTTGGAATCTAGCAGTTGGTAAAGGAAGAATTAGACAATTCTTTCACTCATAATGCTTTGGGCCTGACTAGTAAATTAATTACAATACGTTCTGTCTACAATACACTTGGGGAATTTATTTAGATCTACTCTCAGAGCTGACTTCCCAAGAGTATACAAGTCAATTACTGTTAGAGCTCTTCCTGTCTCATTAGCTATTTGAATAATAATATATTTGAATGATGGCCCAGGAGACTAGAATTAGGAACTGCTTGTCTCAGTCCCAAATGAGCTTCTTAGATAATCCTAAGTGTCTGTTATTAGTTCAAGCCGTGCCATATGACTGACTCCGGGGTGTTCTACTCACCTGCAGAAAAACTGGTGGGGTATATAGCTTTACTTATTATTAATATATAAAGATCTAATTGTACTAGACATCTGTAGCTTGGCAAATTACTTTTCAAATCACCAAAACTGCTTCTAAATCAAGAGATCTAACTAGTATGTCAGTTTTGCTTATTTTCTACTTAAGAAAAAGTTAAGTATTGTGTTCTAAAAGTGTTGAGTTTTTATTTCAAATGGCTGTTTCTATGTAAGGAAAATAACATCCACTGCAAAATGTTCTTATATTATTCTCGTGGCCACCCATCCTTTGACACATAGAGTGGAAATAAGATGCAAACCAATCTATAAAATTTCATAAATGATTATGACTTCAGTCATTATTTAAATAAGTTGTTTAAGATAAATTATTATTTTATAAACTGTTTTTCAAATGCTTGAAAAAAGAAGAGTAAATTCCAATAAATACAGTATCATTGAAGTAAGAATGCCTAAAGGGGACACATAAACCATGCAATAGCAATATGAATAAAAGTATCAGAAAGATGTGATTGTTCTTTTATAAGTTTTATTTTTAACTATCTGTAAATGTGAAAGTAAGAAACAAAATCAGTTAGCCTTTGAACAAATCTTTCTAACACTCTAGAGAAGGTCAGATAAAAGGTCGAAACCCAGCACTATTTTTCAGTCCTAAGGAGGTATTTTCCATGTCATTAATGCCTCATTTTGATAATATACTTAGCCGATCTGAAGTTGTCATTCTTTACTCACAGTAACAGCCCATCTCTCATCCTATGAAATGCTGATCATCACTATTTGGAACATTAGCCTGTCTCCTTAGAAACCTCACAATTTACAAATAACTTGAACATAATAGTTTTCTAATTCTAACTTCTGTATTATTTTTAAATCCTTCCTATCATGCTTAATATAAAATCTTATTTTACAAAGACAATAATATTGATGCCTGGAATTCTTATAAAGAGATTTCTGTGCATTTTTGTCTATAAAATTCATGCATGTTTTATATATGTCATGTACATTTTTCTTACTTAGTATCTGATATCGATTATATATTGAATTTCATGACTTGATAGATTGTTCCATGTATGTGAAATGACATTATTGTAGGTGAGTTGATTATATTGGCTTCTTTGTTGAGTATTACAACACAAGAAGTTAGTTACCTGTGGTGATTAATATTGATTAATAAAGGAACTATGGAATTTAGCATGCCTTTTGCTGGTGCAGTGATCAAGTGAAAACTTCACTTCACTTAACACATCTCATTTTAAGCATAAAAACCCCAAATAAAATGGAGATGAGATGACTTTATAAAGGATTAGCATCATCCTTCTGAGATGAAATATATTTAACTCACGGTCAAGTTGTCTGTCTTTGGATAGTGTTTGCCAACAAATTGGGCTTATTGTAATTAATTCTTTATTACTAAAGAATGAAGAAAATTTTCCTATAAATGTGTTAAGTATGAAGTGTGATAAAAAAATACAGTGAATGTTTAAATTAAAAAAAATTATTATAGGAAAAGACACATTGCCATTAATCCTCCTTAAAATACTCCCCCTCACTTTGAACAAACTTATCTCAACATTCTTGCCACTTTCTGAAGCAGTTCTGGAAGTCCTCTTTTGTGAGTGTCTTTAGTTGCATTGTCATGGCTGCCTTTATGTCCTCAATCATTTTGAATTTGGGGAAGCGCCAGAAGTTGCATGGCGCCAGATCGGTGAATAAGGTGGATGAGGATACATCATAATGTTTTTATTTGACAGAAGTTGCCATATACCAGAAGCGATGTGTGACATGGAGTGTTATCATGATGGAGGATGATTTACGGCACACTTTAAAACACACCTCTCAACCATAGCTCACACCCGATTGACTGCACTGAACAAGTTGACACTTGTTACAATGCTGTTACTAAGGTTCCCTGTGCCACTTCCCATATTGAAGGTTCCTGCCTTTCTGTTGCAGCATTCACCGTTTTGTTTTGTTTTTTATCACAACGGAAAATGTTCCATGTCACACATCGCTTCTGGTACATAAGAGACAAGTCATTGGTCTCTCCACACCCCAGGAAACATCCAGCATGAATCATGTGTATTTCTCCTTTTGTTAGCATCTATCTTTCTCAGTGGGTCCAGACCCACTGAAAGTTTCTGAAAATGTATAGGAACAACCGAATGACGCATGTGACCCATAACCTCCTGTCTATCCAGCTTCTCTCACACCATCAAAATGAAGGGTGGCAGGCAGGGTAATGAGAGTCATTCACCAAGTAAATTATACCACAACCTAAGGAAAAGGGACAAGGACCAAACTGCTAATAAATACATTAGCATGGAGCAAATGTTGAAATGGTAGCAGTTTCCTATGCTTCCTGCCATGAATGTCTACTGGGAAGATTAGTACCACCTGGCCCCTCATTATCCAGTCATCAGTTTCTTAACCAAAATAGGATTTTATCATATTTTCTCCACCTCTAAAGTTTATGCATGTCACAGAGCAGACATTAAACAAATACTAACAAACACAAGCTCATCATGTAAAGAACTTGATTTATGGCATCCGATAACAATATTTTAAATATAACATCTATAGCAAAGGGACAATTTTTCCTATGAGAAATAACCTGTTATTTTTAGGGTCTGGGTATAAATAGTAGGGACTTGTGGAAAGCACTTCTTGAATGGATAGGCTATGCATTTAGAGAGTTAGAGCAGTAGGTGCACAGATAACTGAGTCAGAGACATCTTCCCAATTCCCTGACTTGTGGTGTGGACTTTACCCACATACCTAACCCATGGCCATAATTATTGTGACTATTATAAAACAATTTATTTAAAAATATGAAAAATTCAACTAAGTTAATAAATGGAAACCAGATAGTTAATAAGGGATTAAAACTGAGAAAAAAATAGACACCAATAAGTAAGAGTATTTAAAGTAGTAATATGTGATTTCAAAAATAAAAATTATAAATCAGAAAAATAATTATAAAAATAGAGAAAATTAGATACAATATAAAGGAGAAAATGCTGAATGATAAAGTTTATAACATGTAAAAACCTACATAAAATATCTCATGAAGTGTCATAAATGTATAAATAGGTAGAATTATAGAATGAGAGTAAGAATTAAGAAATAAAAATATTGAGTGTAGATTAGAATACAAAAACTGACAATAAGCACGATCAAGAAAAACTGAAAAAGTTAACAATAATTAGACTACATATAAAATGAAAAACTTACACTAAAAGCTGTTGAAATGTCACAAATTAAGACAATAAAAAACTAGAAATGTTATCAATATATTAATATGGATTCTATGAAGAAATGTGAGACCTTGACAATGTTCTGATATGGATCCACAAACACAATCACATGGCCTCAGTATGATAATCAAAAAAAATTCTTCATAGGGCCGGCCGAGTGGCGCGATGGTTAAAAGCTGGCTTGGGACGCCAGAAGGCCCTGGTTCGGATCCCACATATGAGGGCCAGTGACACTGCCCTCCACAGCTAAGATGCTGAACAACAGCTCAACCTGGAGCTGGGCTGCCGTGAGTCGCCGGCGAAGGCGTAGGCTGCAGCCCCTGTGGCAGTGGGTTGCCATGGGCTACTGTGTGTAGCCAGCAGCCAGCGTGAGCGGCCAGCAGCCGCAGTGAGTGGCCGTCCAGAAGCCGGCGACTGATCTGCCTCGCCTGGGAAGAGCACAATGATGGTGCCAACTTGGGCCAGTGAAGCAACGTCCTCCACTAGACTGAAGAACAAAAGGACAGCAACTTGTCTGTTCCCCTTCCCCCAATTCCCCAGCACTGTTCCCATCCCCCCAATTCGCCAATAAAAATCTTAAAAAAAATTCTTCATAGCAGAAATTAATAATTCCATAAACGAAGAAACTCATCTGTGCCTATCCAAATATACTTACCTATCTAGATTTAAGACATTGGCAAAATAAACTATTTTTGGTAGGTGAAAGGAATGGCATATTTCTTTGTGAATCTGTCTTGGAATCCAAGAATAATCTTCAAGAAACAAGATAATAAACTCTGTGAATCACGACAGCTGAACAATTTTATTAAGATAAAATTTGTTTTTTAAATTGGTTTGGTCTTGATACTGGTGTGATGTCCTCTTTTGGAAAAAGAATGAATAGACCCACTCAGTAATTATTGAATTCCATATTTCGCCTTTTGTTTGGAGTTTAGTAGTGAAGAATGGTGTGCAAACACCCTTGAGATCACAGGACAATGAGTCTGTGTGAGCTATTAATGCCTACATTAGTTTGTTGATACGTAAGAGAGTAGAAACCGGAGAGCCAGCAAGGGAAACAGTAGGATGAGTCACAGGGTAAGACTCTCTGGGCTATAGCGAAGTGCACGGCAAGAGAAGATGTCTAAAACATGAGATGTGTAGATCTATGAACTGGTAATTGGGAAACGTCAGTGTCATTCTATATGTGCCAAAGATACTTATTTTACACCCTACTTGTCCTCTCAAGGACCAGCCTCCTGGAGGGACATTAGTGAGAACAGAGTCTGGCTTTGGCTTCATCCCTATTTATCACTGGCCCAGGCGGCTTGTAACACCCCCTTCCATGCTCTTGGGCTCAATGTCCTCTTACTGTCCAAAGCCTCGTGATATGCCAAGAAGCCATGCATGACCACCTTCCCCGCTGCCATGAAAGCACTCTGTATGAAACCTTTTTGCACCGCTCACACTGGCAGTCTTACCCTGAATCAGATGTCAGGTGCATCTAAAAGGAAAGCAATTAAATTATACTATTTGATACCAGAAGTCTGAAGCACTAATAACCAACACCCACTTCCAAATCCTTTGAGAAAAATTTACATTTTAAAATACCACACTTTTACTTTAATTAATATTCAATGGATGATGAGTCAGCCACTTTGAGAAAGTAAAAAAAGGCAAGAAAATATCAGAGTGTGAGAAAGTTTAGGGGGATGAGGGGGATATCCTATCAATATAAGTTGTTACACACTTTATCTCCAAATCCCATTCTTGAAATGCTGGTATTTACTAATTAATGCCTCATGATATATTTCCTGTAATTTTGTCCACTTTTGCATATATTAATTAATGTAATGTTTTAGGTACAAGATTTGTCTTGGTTATTTCCTTGATGAAACTTTTGGTGTCTATTGGAAACATAAATTATGACTATAATCCTTGTCATGCTCCAGTTTTTCTCCAAGCCATAATGATCAAATTTCTGCTCATTAGAGTGAGTTTCTGTTTTGGGTAGAAAAAGTTTTATTTTGTTAAAAGCACTGCTATAAACAGAGGTGATATGACCTCTGTAGATAAAACAACAAGAACAAAAAAAATCAACAGAACTATCAGCACAGTCAGATAGAGGTATTCATATATATCTTCCATTGAGAGAAGGTTATGATGTACAGATACTTATTACACATATTTATCCCTAGTCTTTTCCACAACCTTGAATATCTCTCATTAAATTATGAAGAAACTGTATGTATGTAGTAAGACTGGGATATGAGCATTGTATATTTTCTGTTGGCAGCTCTTGTATTCCGAGTTTCTCTTCTTTTGCTGTGTGTAAAGACACAGTCTAGAGTGTCAATTCCAAGGAAATGGGCACAAAATTGGGAAATTGCCATATATGAATTTGAAGTGCATCTGGGCAAAAATGCCCTAGAGAGAAAAGATGAGAGTGGGCAAACAGGTATAGAAGTAGTCTGAAAAGAATTCCAAAAGTAAGAGAGCTCTAGGTTCCAAGCAAGCAACACACACTTTCCACATGGTCCCTTCTTGTTTCTGTAAGTGCATCAGAGAAAATAAAGATTAACCACTAACTCCTATACACCTGGTCTTGAATTCTAATTTTGATTCTTATTTGAACATGAATTTAGACAAGTAATTTCTAACTCTTTATCCCATGACTTCCTAATGTGTAAAAATAGGTTAAATGTGTTTACTCTGTTTATTTTATACAGTCCTTGGAAGAATCAAATAGGGTAATAGATATGAAAATTCTTTATGCTATTAATTTGTTTAAGCCCCAAGTTGTCATTCTATCATAGAATTTTTCTCAAGCAACAAATATTAATAACAATACTATTTAAATTGATGAATGTTCATACTTGCCAACAGAGTCATTTGTGTGTGTGTGTGTGTGAACTGCCAACTCAATATGTGCTTATAATAACATAGAACATTTATTTTTGCAATACTTCAATAGGCAAACTGTATTTTATTGAATCCATGCAGTGGATTAATATACGAGGTCAGATAATTAAGTTCGTAAACTCATCCTAGAAAAAGTGCTACACACCTCATTGATGAATATCACTATGGTCACCTTTGAAGTACTCCCCTTGGGAAGCTATGCACCGACACCAGTGCCTAGTCCACCCTTCAAAACAACTTTGGAACTCTTTTTCTGGAATGGCCATCAATGCTGTTGTCATATTACCCTTCATGTCCTGAATGTCATCAAAATGTCTCCCTTTCTATATTTCCTTTATCTTTGGGTAAAGAAAGAAGTGATTGGGGTCCAGATCAGGTGAGTAGGGAGGGTATACCAGTACAGTTGTTTACTGGCTTAAAACTTCCTCATGGACAAAGTTGTGTGAGCTGGTGCATTGTCGTGATGCAAGAGCCATGAATTGTTGGAGAAAAGTTCAGGTCATCTAACTTTTTCATGCAGCCTTTTCAGCACTTCCAAACAGGAAACTTGGTTAACTATTTGTCCAGTTAGTACAAATTCATAATGATAATCCCTCTGATATCAAAAAAAAGGTTAGCAACATCGTTGCAACGTTTGCGAACTTAATTGTCACACCTCATATAGCCACTTAATTAATGATATAATATGTTTGTACTCTCAGGGAATATTTTAAAAATATAGTTTAGAAAAAATAGTTTACAGAAAAGTATGTGTTATTGTTAAAAACTGAATGTTTGTGTCCCCCAAAATTCATATGTGAAGCCCTAACTCCCAATGTGATGGTCTTTAGAGATGAGGCCTTTGGGAGAGAATTAGGGTTCAATGAGGCCTGAGGGTGAGGCCCTCATGACAGGGTTAGTGCCCTTATAAGAAGAGATTCCAGAGAGCTTGCTCTCTTTCTCTCAATGGGCCCTCAAAGTTGAGGTCTGGTGAGCACATAATGACATGGTGGCTGCCTACAAGGCGAGAGAGGACTGGGAACAAAACCTACCTTGCTGGCATCTTGATCTAAGCCTTCCCATCCTCCAGATGTGTGAGAAATAAATTTCTATTGTTTAAGCCATGCAGTCTATGGTGTTTAGTTATGGCAGCCTGAGCTAAGACAGTTATATAAACCTATTTTGTTACAAATCCTAATATGTGTATGCCAAGGAAGAAAATGAAAGGATAGCTATCACGTAACAGTAGTTAGCACCGGAATTTAACACTCATGGCTTCTCACTTTTTACCTCTATAAATTTGTACATTATATGAATATTTTCTGATGTGTGTGTATTATCCTTCTTATTTGAAAAGAGAAAAAAAGTACTTCTACTTGAAAGTAAATCAGAATAAAATTTTTAGGAAGAACACTTGAGTTTAGGGTCAAAAGGACTGATATTATTCTTGATCATGTTATTTACTAGCCACATACCCTAGACAACCTTCTCAAGCTTTCTAAACCTCAGTCCCTTCATTTTTAAATTATATATAACAATCTTTGCCCCATCCAAGATCTAGGGATTTTTGTTGTGGAGAACTGAGATAAAGCATAAGAAAACTTTTAGAAACCATAAAAGTATTTTTCATATATGCAGTCTATCATAAATATCTTTGTCATCAAATAAGCTAAGAAAACATAGTTTTGAATAAGAAAGAAAAAATATTTATACATGAGAACTTCAAGAATTAGCAACAAAGATGCTTTTAAAAAATTATTCAACCATTCACCCATGTGAAAATTGAAACTGTTAACATCACCAACCATGTCTGAGAACAAAAGCACTTTCTTATAATTCTGAGATGTCACATATTTCTAGTGATATATTGTAGTATACGGTTCTTACCTTTATTTTAAACATTACTCAGGTATCCTCTGTCTGCTAAGCTTATCTTATTTTCTTCTTTCTAATTTCTTTGCATTTTAGTTTTTGAATGTATATTTCAGAAAATAGAGTTAACGTACTTAGTTCTGATCAACTAGATTAATCAAGATCTGTGGCTCCTCATTACTTTCAATGGTTCAATAGAATCTACTGACAGAAAACAATACTCTGGATTTTCCTATGAAAAATAAAGGTACCATTAAACAAAACCCAAACCTGTCCTCCATATATTGATTGCTGCTGAATTAACTTAAGCAGCATGTGCATTAAGATATTTTTAATAACCTAAGCTTGACATTGAGCAGCTTCCCTGTGTACTTGACAGATCACTCACTCTGAAAAAAGTAGTCCCATCTTCCTGTCATTTACCTTCATTTTATTGCAGGAGTAAAAATCTTGGTGAAACAAAGGTCGTATATGGCATTAATTTAAAAACAAACAAACTGACATTGTTTCCTTAGAAGACAAGGTTTCTATGGAATGTTAGCATCCACAGCTAAAAATATATCTGTCCTTGCTATCATCTTATCTTCAACAAATAGATACATCACCTTGTTAGAAGACTTATGGATGCTCTGTCACATGTACATAGTCATAGATATCCAAAACTTCATCTTTTCCATTTTCAAATTAGAAAGACAGAGAGAGAATTTGTAATTAAGAAAACTCAAGGTTATAGGCTTTGAGTTGTTACTACAAATTTAAAAAAAGAAGTATGTAAAGTTTCCCCTTTAAGTATAAAATGAATCTGGTATCCTACTAATTTCCTTAGTCTGTGGTTTTTTGTTTTTTTTTAGAAATAGTAAATAATGGTAGAATTTTTTCTTTGGGTTCTCTAGGTTCAAAGACTCCCTGAATACCTAGATAAGAACACATCTATCTATCTATCTATCTATCTATCTATCTATCTATCTATCTATCTATCTATGTATCTATCTGTCTATAATCACAGGAAGGTGTAAAAGTCATGAAGTTGGGCTTTGGAAATAAAAATGGAGTTAACCCAGAAACACTTTCAAAATGAAATGCTTTTATTTTAAGTAAAAACAATTTTCTAAAAAGTTAACTTGGATGCTTATTAGAGATTTATTTGCGCATGTATTTATTTAAATTTCAATAGCTTTATTAAGATATAATTGACATACCTTAGAATTCACCGATTTAAAGTGTACAATTCAATATATTTAGTATATTCACCACCATTAGCACAATCTAATTTTTGCATTGTTTCTATCCTAAAAGAAACTATGTGCTAATTAGCAATCAATCAGCATCCCCACCCTCCAACTCCACCCAGCTGTTAATCCACATTCTGTCTCCATAGATTTGCTTAGTCTAAATAATCTCATACGCAAGGAATTATAGAGTATGTGGCCTTTTGTGATAGGCCTCTTTTTACTTACCATAATGTCTTCAAGGCTTGTCTATGTTGTTGCATGTATCAATACTTCATTTCTTTCTATAGTGAAATAGTGCTCCATTGTGTGGATATGACATAAATAAAAATAAAATCATTAACAGCACAGAGCAAAAAGGAGAGAGGCAAAAATGCTGATCCAAGGGTGTGTCCATATTTAAGCAGTTGGTGGAAAGGTGAAATTGAAGAAGAAAACAGAGCTGTGTTCTAAAACTGAAGAAGAAAACCATATCAGTGCTACAAATAGTTTGTGAAGAGCAAGAATAGAGACATGGACACTAAATGTGGCGAAAAGGAGAGCAAACATTGGTGACCTTGGGTGGAATAGTTTTGGCAGATTGAGAGACGTAATATATAACAAAGGGTCAAGGACTAGGAGACAGAGGTGGCCAATGTAGGGTAATATTTAGCAATTTTGATTTTGAAAGAAAAACTGTGATGGGGCTATAGCTCAAAGTAGGAAAGATGTTTGTAATCAGAGAAAAAAAATCAGTACAAAGAAAAAACTCTAAAAGAGAAGGAATTGTTAATTGAGGAAAGTAGCAAATGAGATGATAAAGCATAAAACAAAACAAGCATAGAGTGGAACCTTAAAAAGGAAGCATCTTTCTAATAGATAAATGTTGAGATAGGGTGGAAAGTTGCTTTTGGAGTAAATTTTATTTTAGTTGCAGAAAAAATTAAGTAGCTCATTCAATAACTATTATTTCTTTGACATTTATTAAGCATGTATTTTATTCCAGAAACTTTAAGTGCCTTATACATGGAATTTAATCCAATCAGCAGTTTTATGGGGTGACATTATTAATCACGAATTATAGATGATAAAACTGAGACTTAATGTTTAGGCAACTTACCCAAGATCACAGAACAATGAAGGTATTGCTTAGAACCAGGTCTGTATAACTTTGCTTTTAACCAGTGTATTAGTATTTCTATTATGTTGACCTTCATCTTTTCCATAAGTTAGGAGAGGATATCAATTGCTGACATTTGGAATGTAATGGTTGTTTGACCAGGTTTGTGACCTGTTTTAATGTCTAGAAATACAAATCTAGAGTGGACATGAAACATGAAGGCTTAAGCTAAGTATTTCTGATTCTTAAATGTCTATTTTTAACAGATCTTAGAAAGCAATAATAGGAAGGCTTCTTGAGGCAATGCCTGTTCATGAATACATAGCTTCACCCTTCCTTCTTCACCAGGGAACAAGCAGCACATACCAACATACTCAGCCATTCACTGTACCTGAACACAGTACAAGACAAAGAAAGACCTTTGAAAAGTGCACTTTATAAAGGTTGTGAAGAAAATGAACCTATAATGATAGGGTTTTGCCTTCAAAACGCATTTTGTGAAATACATAGATTATAGTTTTGCTCCTTACTATACTATATGCTTATTAGCTAAAAGACCTATGTTGTCAATTCTGTTTGAGAGTTGTAAGGGAGCTTCTTAGAAAATGAACTGGTTATAGATTAGTCTTGTAGATGAAAAAAGGGCCACATACTAAACCTGACAAACTCAGAGGCCTAAAGTGACCACATAGGATGGTCTGAATATAAAAATTCTTTTTTTTTTTAAAGATTTTATTGGGGAATTGGGGGAGGGGAACAGTGTTGGGGAATCGGGGAAAGGGAACAGACAAGTTGCTGTCATTTTGTTCTTCAGTCTAGTTGTGGAGGACGTTGCTTCACTGGCCCTTGTTGGTATTATCATTGTGCTCTTCCTGGGTGAGGCAGATCATACGCCGGCCTCTGGATGGCCACTCACAGCGGCTCTTGGCAGCTCACACCAGCTGCCAGCCACTCACACTGGCTGCCAGCCACACATGGTAGCTTATGGCAGCCCCCTGTAGCAGGGGCTGCAGCCTATGCCGTCGCCGGCAACTCATGGCAGCGCAGCTCCAGGTTGAGCTGTTGTTCACCGTCTTAGCTGTAGAGGGCGCAGCGTCACTGGCTCTCATGTGGGAGCCGAACCAGGGCCCTGCTGCTCAGAGCCAGTGTCCCAAGGCAGCTCTTAACCAACGCGCCACTTGGCTGGCCCTGAACATAAAAATCCTTAACTAAATTCGAGTCACGGCTGGTCATCACATCCTTGGCCTGCAGCTTCCTTGACAAAGGTCAGTCTTTATCTTTAGTGAGCCTGTATGTTGTTGTTTTGCATCTAAGATAACGTACTCTTCAAAAGTCAAAGTAATCCCCTTTTCCAGACTCCTCGGAGCACAACTTCCCATGAAAGCAGGAGAACACCGAGCCTCTGGTTGTTATCTTGTTCGCGGAATACCATCTCTTTGTGCTGTAAATGTTAATTATTAACTATCCTGTACCCACGAAGTAAAAGAAGTATGTGTCTCTCCATTTTACTTTTTATCCATTCCCAGAGATTTCCCCGTTTTGCTTTCTCCTGCTTCCCTAATCTACCACCAGTGGATTTTATGTAACCCTCCCTGTCTCTTCCTTTGATTCTAATGTATAAAATAAGCTGCAAAATTGCCATTCTCTGAAGCATTTTCTCAATCTATTGAGATTTTACTTCCCACCAATTGTTATTAGTTTGGCTCAACTAACTCATAAAAATTCTCTATAGGTTTTGATGTTTCTTACATCAACAATTTCAAGACCAAATAAATCTTAATTTAATATCAAACATAAACATAATTCTGAAAACTCAGAATAATAAGTAGAATTTTACAAAATCAATGCTTGGAAATTGATGCATTTAAGACTTTCCGTCATCTAAAATTTGAGAGTATGAGTAAGAAAGTAATGTTAGCTATTGGCCATATAAACAGAATATGATATTACTACAAGATGGAATTTATTTTTGTATTTAGAAGGACATTTGACTATTTCAGGTTTTTGTTGTGAATATGACACATCCCATGTTTGCTATTTTAGTAATTGGGTTCAAATCACTAATTACTTCATTGGATCATTTGTTTTTTTTAAAAAAATATTCTCTGAGTTTGGTATAATTATTAAACGTGCAGATGAATAATTGTGGTTGTTTGCTGAGGATGTGGCTGGCCAAAACCTGCTGCTGGGGAAGCAACCTCAAGTCATACTTTCCCACTGATAAGAAACAAGAATGGTTGACGTGGTAACTACAGAAGAGATGTAATCAGATTTAGGAAAGGTCCCCAAAACCTCACCTGTGCACCAGTTAGAGAAGTTGTCCTGTGGGTGACCTGTCCTCATTACTATACTAAACATACCCACCAGCGCCATGACAGATCCGGAGAGGCCCACATAAAACCACAAAGAGGGTGGCAGCCTAATTCTCAAAATTCCCCATCCCATTCCAGGAAAACTCATGAATATTCCTCCTCTCAATGAAAACTAACACAGCCCCTAACCCCTCAGGCCCATAAAAACGCTCTGCCTGTAGACCTCAGGGACCCAGATCAATTCTCCTTTAAATGTGCTCCATTGGTGCAACAAGCTTTTGCTTTAATAAACCTTATTCTCTGCAAACTGTTTTGCCCACTTTCTTGCTTTCTATCTTGAGAGGGGCAAGAACCCCTGTGCTGGTAACAAGGACACAGACTAGGAATTTTAGAAATAGAAGAAAAATGAAAACCATCTAGTGACTAAGCTTTTGGTTGAAGATTAAGAAACATTATGTTTCATGGCAATCTTAGATATTCTCCTTAATGAACACAAAATTTGAAAATAGGTTAATTCTAGCTTTAGAATGTTCAGAGTTACCTATAGGAAATAAGCTAAGATTTGCTGAGCAACCTAACAGGAGCTTTGTGTATGTAATTTAACTAATAGATGCTTGTTTTACAGCTGAGAAAAGAGGCTTAAATATTGGGTTGTCATAAAAGTCATGACACATTTTTGCAACAAAAAACATAGAAAAATATGTCATGACTTTTCCGACAACCCAATAGATTACATACTTTATCCAGTGTCACAAAGCTAGTGAAGCTAGGATTCAAACACAGGCCTGACTCCAGATCTTATGATCTTTTAAAAAACCACACCATATTCTTCCCACAATCTTAATGTAAGTATTTGAATCCATCATCAATGCTTTCTCATGAGCTAAGAATCCTAAGAAGAGTTGAGACCAACACGGCTCAGAAGAACCAATAACAAAGTAGATTGCCTTCCCAAAGTTTCCTTTGCCACTGTTCTATCAGTATACTTTGGAAGATGTTCCCTAAATCAAAAAATGAGGATGAGTAAGAGAAACAACTCTAGATACAGACAGTGCCTGTTATCTATATAGAAAAATGATGAAAGAGCCCTGTCCTGAAAGAACAACCTCCTCCTTTGACTCCTGTGTCTCTCTTCCCTGGAACACTGTCCTCCTCCTCAGGTCATCAGATTCCTTCCATCCTCTTCTGGATCCCTTTGATGTGCTGTGCTGGGCTTCCTTCTCTGACTTGTAGTCCAGTCATAACCTTTCAGAGCATCTGATACCATCAAAATACAAGGCTCTGCCATGGAGGCTGATAACCAATCTGAGAAATACATTTAATAATGACTGCACCTTGTAATAAAATTTTTGTATTTTTTACAATTTAATGGAGACATAATTAAATACAATTACTTACATATATTTAACATATGCAAATTAGTTAGTTTTGACATTTGTATATACCTGTAACACCATCACATTAATGCGATTGACAAATACTTCCAAGTCCAAAGAGTTTCCTTGTGTCCCTTTGTGATATTGTGATTTATAACACAAAATATATATTTGGCCTTTCCCTGTTTTTGGCAGAGAGCTCATAAAATGATCAGAATTTCCTAAGTGATAAGAACAATAAACGTCTCTTTTGTAATTCATGACAAGCCCTTTCAACTACCTAAGTTTATATCAATGAGGTGATTTTTGTAAAGCTTCTAGATAACCAGAGGATGAGAGCTGGTTATCAAAGGAACCAAACTTGTAAATAGAGGGTTGAAACTTTCAGCCCTATTCCCAACCTTCCAGAAGAACTAGAGGTTTAATTAATTAATAATGGTTAATGATTGAATTAATTATGCCTATGTAATAAAACTTTCATGAAACCCCAAAGAATAGATTCTGAGAACTTCTGGAATGTTGAACATAGTAGGGAAGTGCTAGGAGAATGGCATGCTTGGAGAGAGCATGGGAGCTCTTCACACCTCCCCCATATGCCTTGTGCTACGTGTCTCTTCCATATGGCTGTTCCTGAGTTGTATCCTCTTATAATAAGTTGATAATTTAATAAACAAACTGTTGTCCCCTGAGTTCTGTGACCCATTCTAGCAAATGATGGAAATGGAGGAGAGATCATCAGGAAACTTTGATTTATAGAAGGTTGGTGCCTGGAGGAGGAGCACCCACAACACCTGGCTGTGAAAAGCAGTGGGGCTTCCAACCATCCCACTGAGACAGAAGGCTGCAGGAAACTTAGGCATCCTCTTAAAAGATCCTCACACAGTCTCAGTTGCTCGCAGGCACTCACCTTGGGCTCCTGCAGAGGGACAATGACTCAGGGGGCATTGGAGACATATGGGGAAAGAATGAGTTGTGTGGCTACAGGGAGAGACTGAGTTGTGTATCTTTGGTGCAAGAACTAGATGGACAGTCACCATTTTCCCTCTGTGGGGTCCTTTTCCTGTGCAGCCAGAGGCAGGCACCATTTTTCCTGTATTGAGCCCTTCCCCACATGGCCAAATCTGAATCTGCATTGGTTTGGTGATCCCCTCTGGGACCCAGTCCCACCCAATTTCCCCAACACTGGAAGTACTTTCGTGGTGAGCAGCCAGCCCCACCCACATTGTACTCATTCTTGGAAAACTATCAGGGTCCACAGGCTCCAGGCAGATAGGGACTGGCCTCAGTGTGCTCTGAGACTTTACTGAGTAGCTCCAGGCTCAGCACTGGCACCAAACCATAATTTACATTAACCTGGTAACTGCAACTCTTCCCACTCTAGTGACTCCCTGAGATCCTGCCTCACCCAACTTGTATACCGCACAAGACTTTATCAGTGGCTGAACCTTAAGGGAGCTGGCAGGATGCAGTAGGCCTCAGGGTGTCTTTTTGCAGAGATACCCCAGGCCTCGTACTGGTGGCAGCCATCCTTGGTTTGCAGTATGGCCTTTCCCACGCACCTCCAGGTTTAGCACAGACAGCGAACAACTGAGGATTGCTTTGTAGCTCCTATCAGGTAGTCCCCAACTGATCACAGCAGTGGGTGACCTGGGCCTGCACCAGAGCCCCTCCTAAGAGACCCCAGAACCAACATACTTGAGAGGCTGGCTTCAGACTATAGCAGAGAACTGCCCAGTTAGCTCCACAAGTGGCACACACAAAGGGCAGTCTCAACAGGTACCAGAGCCCAATGAGGAGAATTCCACTCAGTAGGGTAAGTCCTTTGCACAGCAACTCATAAGTTGTAGACATGGCCAAACACAGCCAATGAGCCTGAGGGCAATCCCACCCACTGATGTGTCAATAGCAATCAAGGTTCAACTATAATAGGAGGGTACATACAACCCACACAACGGTCACTCCTGGAGCACCCAGAGCATGTGATCAGGAAAAAAATGTGCCAGGGCCCCACAGGGCACCTACTCCATAAGGCCACCCAGCCAAGACTGGGAGACATAGCAGATCTACCTAATACATAGAAACAAACACAGAGAGGCAGGCAGAATGAAGAAACAAAGAAGTACATCCCAAATGAAAGAACAGGAGAAAACTCCAGAAAAACAACTAAACAAAATGGAGACAAGCAACCTACCAGATACAGAGTTCAAAATAATGGTTATAAGGATGCTCAAAGAACTTAGTGAGAACTTCATCAAAGAGATAGAAAGCATAAAAAAGGACATAGGAACTATATATATAAACAAAAACCAGTCTGAAGTGAAGAATACAATAACTGAAATGAAAAATGCACTAGAAAGAATCACCAGCAGACTAGACAAAGCAGAAGATCAAATCAATGATTTGGAAGATAAGGTAACAGAAAACACTCAATTGAAACAGCAAAAACAATTTAAAAAATGAGGTTAGTATAAGGGGCTTCTAGGACAAAGCAAGTGTACCAATATTTGCATCATACTGGCACCAGAAAAAGGTGAGAGAAACCAAAAGATTGATAACTTATTTGAAGAAATAATGACTAAAATGTTTCCTAACCTTGTAAAGTAGACATACAAGCCCAGGAAGCTCAGAGAGTTGAACCCAAACAAGATGAACCCAAACAGGCCCGCACACAGACGTATTATAATTAAAATGGCAAAGGTTGAAGAAAAAGAGAAAAATTTAAAGACAGCAAGAGAAAGACAAGAGAACTCCCATAAGATTGTCCACTGATTTTTTAACAGAAACTTTCTGGGCCAGGAGGGATTGGCATGAAATATTCAAAGTGATAAAAAGTAAGGATCTTCAACCAAAAGTACCCTACTCAGCAAAGCTATCATTTAGAATCGAAGGGCAGATAAAGAGCTTCCCAGACAAGAAAAAACTAAAGGAGTTCATCACCAATAAAGCAATATTACAGGGAATGTCAGAGGGACTTCTTTAAGACAAATAAATAAATATATAAATAAATAATAAAATGGTAATAACTACATATCTATCAACAATGTAAATGGATTCAATGCTCCAATCAAAAGACAGAAAGGTTGAATTGGTAAGAAATCAAAACCCTTATATATGTTGCCTTCAAGAGACTCACTTCAGGTTGAAAGACACACACAGACTGAAAGTAAAGGGATTGTAAAAGATATTTTTGAAAAGCTGGAGTAGTAATCTTTATATGAGACAAAATAGACTTTAAAACAAAGGCTATAACAATCAACAAAGAAAGACCCAGTAATCCCACTCTTGTGTTTTTTTTCTGAAGAAACTCAAAATACTGCTTTGAGCAAACATGTGCATTCATATGTTCATTGCAGCATTGTTTACAATGGCCAAGATGTGGAGGCAGCCTGGGTGTCCATCAATGGATGAATGGATAAAGAGGAGGTGGTACATATATATAACAGAATATTGCTCGGCCATGGAAGGAAATGGGTTCCTGCCATCTGCAGCAGCATGGATGGGCCTAGAGGGTATTGTGCTGAGTGGAGTATGTCAGACAGAAAAAAGGCAGATACAATATGATTTCACTTATGTGTGGAATCTAAAGAATAAAATAAACAAAACAAATACGCACTAATACATACAGAGACATTTTGATGATTGCCGGATGAGAGGGGTATTGGGGGAGTGAAAAGAGGGAAGAGATTAAGCAGTTAAAATTGGTTGTCACAAAGTAGTCATGAGGATATAGGGTATAGCATAAAGAATATAGTCAATATTATTGTAATAACTGTGTATGGTTGTAGATAGGTATTGGTTTTATTGAGGTGATAGATGGGAGGGGAGTTGGGGATCAGGGTGAAAAAGGTGACAGCATTAAGAAGTACAAATTGGTAGTGACAAAATTGTCCTGGGGATGTAAAGTAAAGCATAAGGAATATAGTCAATAATATGGTAATAACTATGTATAGTGTCAGGTGGGTACTAGACTAGTCAGGGGGATCACTTCTTAAGTTACATAAATGTCTAACCACTCTGCTGTACACCTTAAATTAATATAAAATAATACTGAATGTCAACTGTAATTGAAATTTTTAAAAGAAGGAAGAAAAAGTGAAGGAGCATAAGAGGTCCAAATCTCCAGATATAAAACAAATATGTCATGGGGATGTAAAGTACAGACAGCATAGGGAATATAGTCAATAATATCACAATAGCATGGTACAGTGTCAGATGGTTGCTGGACTTATGGTGATCATTTCTTTAGGTATGTAAATGTTGAATATCTATGGTGTATACTTGAAACTAATATAATATTGTATGTTAGCTATATTTTAATAAAAATATTTTTTAAAAGGGAGGAATTCCAGAAAACTAAAAGAAAAGCATATTCTTTGATCCTGAGGTTTCAAATTGCTACATTTCACATGAAATACAACTTACATGTAAAATAAATTATGTATAGCCTGGTGACTACTGTTAATAATATTGTATTGCATATTTGAAAATTGCTAAGAGCGTAGATCTTAAAAGTTCTTATCACAGGAATAACACATTTTATAACTATGTATGGTGATGGAAGTTAACTACTTATTGTGGTGATCATTTTGCAATACGTAGAAATGTTGAAGCATTACGTTGTACACCAGAAACTAATATAATGTTATATTTCCATTATACTTCAATAAAAATAAATAAGTAAAAATGAAAGATTTAAAACTAGCCAAATAAAAAATTAAATAAATGAAAATGGTCTAAAAAATTATGGTAGATCAATACAATGGAATATTACTCAGCAAATAATAATAGTTAACTTTTGGTATATGTCAGAGCATGTCTGAATCTCGAAAGGCTTTTATTTTGAAAGCCACTGTCTGCCTTTAAGGGGTTCTCAGTAAGGGAGAGGGAAGAAATAGATATGACCTTAAATAGATATGAAGAAGGGAGATATGACCTTACTGTAATCATTTGAAGATTTTTTTCTTATAAATATGTACATGAACTAGCTCCCCTGGAATGTATTATATGGGGGAAGATAGAGAATTTAAGACGTAAGCAACCCCTGTCTGTGTCTTCCCTGTCTCTCTTCCTCCAGGGAAATTTGAAACGTGATAGTAGTATCGAACCTTCTTGGCATGTCTTTAGTCAAACTACATAGTTTCAGATCTTCTCAGGCAGAGTTAACTCTAGATATTAATAATTTGAAAATATCTATTATTTTTAAGTCTTTCCCCAAAAAAGTATATGTCAATGAGGAATGACAGACAGATAAGAAATCCCTATGGAGAGTATAGATCTGCTTAAGTTTCGAAGAGCCAGAAAATGCTGAGAGCCATGGTACATTTTATTATATTTGGTAAAATTACTTCTGATTTGTTCCATTTTGAAGAAGCACACCCATGAGTTAAAGTAAAATATGAGGTACTTAAAGGATAAACAAAATTGCACTATTCCTTTTATTACGACTTGTACTTCCTTACAGCCTTTTACAATTTCTCATTCTCTCATAAAGCTCTTCTAATTTGATAACCTCTTACTATATATTCAGCCATAAGCTCTCTTTGTGTTCTTCATGCTAAAAATCAAATGATTGCTCATCCTGTCATTATGAAAAATGCTTGGTAATAGACCTTGGTATGCTCTGTTTGCTTTGAGGCTCCCAATTGGCTCATGAGTACCGTGACTTTAATTTGTTTTCATTAAGTGCAATCCCTCACTACCCTCTTAAGTTTTCAGTTAGAGCCATTAAAAAAAAAGTGTTGGGTTTTTTTTTATACTTTCACTGTTTCCTGTTTAATTTCATCTTGCTTTGTTCCAATAAACAAATCATATACTCATTTCTCAAGCTGATAACATGGGACATACTCAGTGAATTTCACTCTCCTACACATGACCCAGGCCAGGGTCACTTCCCCTCAACCAAACCTCCACATTTGCATGCATCCTACATGTTCAGTTTCTCCATTTGTTTTCTCCAGATGTTTTATGATTGTTCTCATTCTCCCCATGACAGAAGAAGTCCTATAATATTAATTAAAAGCAATCTTTCACTTGGATCAGCTAGACCAACATATAATAGACAAAACCTTCTAGATAAATAACAGGACCAGATTCTTCAACCAAACTTAGAGGAGGCAGGTGATTTGGAAAGGCTTGATCAGCATGCATTTGTCACAAACTAAAAAGCATATTAGTAACTGTGAACATTTTACTAAAAGCAGAGAGAAAATAGACAGCTCCATTCACTTTACACCTAATAAGAGAATTACATTTGCATTCTTTTCAATATGGTAAACATTTTGATCTGATTGAGGCTATTCACTTCTGTTCAAACATACACTATCACAAAGTTGTATTTTACAGTTCAAAAATAGAATTATTAGGTTTCTAAATACCTGCAATCAGATCAAATTAAATGTACCAAAAATTCAGGAATTGAAATATGTTTCACATACATTTTGTTTTAACCTGAGTTTTCCAGAGAGCAGACCCTTAGAGAAAGGATTCCTTACAGGTGATTTATCTGGAAAGGGTTCCTGGAGAGCAGGGATGAAGGATAGGAACAGTGAGGAACAGCATCTGAGAAACCCAATTCAGTGATGCTGAATCTGGGTGAATAACAACCATGAAGTTGGTTGTTAGTACACCTGGTGCTCCACCCCTTGGGATTTCTGAGAAGCCTGTAAACTTCCTCCCAGAACTGTCCATCCAGAGAGAACATAAGCTTCCGATCTCCTTTGATGCTGGCTGCCCCACACATGTTAACTACCCTTACTTCCAGGTTTCACTTTTCAGGATGTCCGGTGGTTGTGTTAGAGGCAAGATTACTAGCTTCCATGATACAGAGGCACATGGTGTATTTAACAAAAACTAAATGTTGTTGTTTTTTGTTTTAAAACAATCAGCACTGCTGTATCTTACCTGTTTATAGCCAGACTTCTAAAATAGAAATGTTGTCAGTACTCATTGTCACCATTAATTTGTCATTCCTCAGTCCACGGCTATCTGATTTCCAGCCTTATCACTTTGCTAAAATGTAATCGGTGACATCAGTGTCCCAAAACCCAATGGATGTTTTTCTGTCCTCATCTTTGTTGACCTTTTCCATATGTAAAACTGTTCCTTGTTCTTCATTTTTGAAAAATTCTCCCATTTTGTCTTTTCCTACACATTCCCTGGTCTGAATCCTACTTCTTTTTCTTTTTTTTTTTTGCAGTCTCCTTTGCAGTCTCCTCCTCTTTGCTAGATACGTGTTATGATTCTTCAAGGCCATGTTCTAAGCTTGTTTATTCCCTTCTCTATATCCTTAGACAATCTCATTTGCATCACAGTTTCTATTACTATCAATTTCTTGATGATTCACAAATGTCTATCTCCAATCCAGACTTCTCTCACCTCTATCAGAATTTCCAACTACCTACTCAGCTCTACTAGGATATCTCCAAGGCACATCAAATCCATCATGTTCAAAACCATTCTCATGTACTCTCTCTTTATTCCTCAAACCTGGTCTTCTTCTACTATTCCCTACTTCAGTAAGTCACTACCCTCCCTGAATTTTTTTCCCCTGGCCCACTAACCCCTACTACATCTGATAGTGATGAATTAACCACCAAGATCTGTTGCTTTGGCCTCCAGAATGCATTATAAGTCTGTCTGCCATTTTATTCTCCATCTCTGTTGTCCTAGTTCAGTTTATTATGATTTCCTTTTGGAACATTTTGAAGCTGCCCACTCATTTGTACAAATCTAGTCTTCCTTCCTTTAGTCATTTTTCCACACCACAGCCAACATGATCTTTTCAAATTACAAATCTTATAATTTCTGAACACTTGCTTTTAAAATAAAGACAAAAATACCTAATGTGTTGTAAGAGACCCTGAGTAGTCTGATCTTTTCAACCTTACCTCATTCTATTCTTCCCCTTCTTCTTAGAGCTACAGCCATGATTTCTCTTACCTCAGGACCTTTGCACATGCACTTCCTGTGGACTGAAATAGTTTCCTTCCTCCTTTTACCTCATTACTGTTTCCTCATCCTCCATCAAGTGTATTTATTCAGAAAAAAATTCCTGGCCTCTCTGACTATATCACTGTTTGCATGCTATGTGCTAATGAGATCATATTCTATTGCTTTCATAACATAAATTTCATTTTATTCCTATTATGCTATAATTTATAGGAGACACTGTAATAAGGAAAAATGACATCATTTACACATCCTAAGGGAAAATCAGATTCTTCATCCTATTCTTCCTCCCTTCTTTTCTTTCTTCCATCCAAATGTTCATATTGATCTAGTTCAAAATAAAAATCATTTATTTACAACAGATTTTAAAATCTTGCCTTTGTTTTCCTGGTTCATTAGTATGTTTTGAATTTCATCTGACCAATTTTTTGTTAAGAGTAGAAACATGTTTGTCCTTCTACATGATAAAGAAATCATTACTTATGTCTTAAGTCTGGAGGCACACTAGTTAAAGCTGGATACCAATAGTGTGGTTATACCTATAATAATGTGTTGTATATACTAATCCACAATGGTGCAATTATGTCACATACATTTCAGAGAGTATTCTTTTGGGAAATCTCAACCTACATGCTAACATTTTTCTGGGTTCAATTGTGTGGATTAAATCATCTGGAAAATAGCTAGGCTGAGAAAGCCACGTTGAGGTTACTACAACAGTACTTTAGTGAAAAATTAGAGTGTCAAGGAAGAGTGTACTCAGATGAATGAATGACCTCATAAGGATTTTATACAAAGGGACAAGTGGTTTCCTAGGGAAAGAGAGAGATGATCTTGTCTTTGGGTTCAGCATTTTAAAATGATAAAAAATCAGGTTAATACCAGTCCAGTGGTGCTTATTTTGGAACAATTAAGATTTATGCTAGGGTAGGATTTGGGTGTAAGCATTACAATTTCATAACTTAACGATGGCTGCTCAATTCACTTCAGAGAGTCAGGATGAAAGTGAAGCCTCTAGAGAACTCCAAGGACCTTTCCTTACGCAGGGCTATTTTTTTTTTTAAGAAAATTGCTGCACAAAGTAGTATGTAAGTTCCATTCAGAAAAAAAGGCAGTGCTGACTCCTGGCACAAAACCGTTATGTACCAGATGGCCTCGCCAGGCCCAGGGTGTTTCTCCCTCTCCTGGGACCTGGACTTTATGTCAATCATCAAAGCAGCCTGTTACTGTGCTGAAGTGTTACCCATGTGCATGGTCTAAAGAAATACAAAGAGTCCCTATTTTACTAAAATTTTGTTTGTGGCCACATCATCTTATTCTGAACAGAACTGAAAACCAAGAAGTAAGTACAAAAGGCATTTGCTCAAAAAACCTGCCACAGAGTCCATGCAATAATGTTATTATTGTTAATGTATTATCTAACATTTCCCAAATCACTTGCTACAGAAACAAGGGTTTGAAAAGGTGCTTGCGTACTTTGTCTCCTTCTCAGAGGTATACAGCATTGAAGAAACACTTAACTTTATTTAACCTTCTATGTCAAAAATTGAACAAAATTAATTCCTCAACTCTTATTTTTGCTGAAGTAGTCCAATGTTAGAAACTGCCTATTAATCTGAAAGTGTCTTGGTGACAGAGCCCTCATCTTAAACTTGAATGATTCCACAGTAACTTTCAAAGTGCTTGTTTATAGTACTAATTCTTTATTGAAAAATTGAATGAATAAGTGAATGGATTGGTGGCTGGATGAATAGATAGATGGAAGGATTAACAAGTAAATAAATGAATAAAAAATAATCTTTAGGCCTAACACAATTAATATAATTATTAAACATAGTTATAGTAAAGATGAAATAAGGGTTGCCAATATCATCAGGTGCTACCAATAAGATGAACCAATATTTGCAATATACATAGAAAAATCCTCTAACATCATCATTTAATCAACATACGAGTATGAACGGTTTGAGGTTACTTCTTTCAAGTCTCTTCCTCTTTTACCTCCACCTTTTTCAAATCCCTTACTCTACTCAATCAAGTCTTCTCTTATACTATGAACCCTCTTTATAGTTCTATATACAAGATTACAATTGCGTGTTAGTATTCAGCCCTGCCCATTAATAATAAGTAATCTCTTAATTTGTATCAAGCATTCTTCTACACATTCCACATGCATTATCTCATTTGTTCCTGAGCTCTGACCTCCTGTAGCCGTTAATAGTTTTCTCATGTGATGTATATGGACACTGAGGAGGTAAGGACTTTGCTCCAGGCCATGCAGCTAATCAGGGAGAGAGCTGAGATACCAGCCCAGGTGTCTAACTGAAGAACCCTTACCTGGCAATGTTTGCCTCTATTTATATTTTCTCCATGCTAGAGGGGCGGCGTCTCTTCTTGTTTGTCTTTAACGGCAACAGCTTTTTCTCCTGGTAACTCAAATTAGCTCCTCACACATATAAATCTCTATGACAATGAATAAAATGAAACCTATACCTCTATATCACTTTGTGAAGGGTGAAATGTATAACTATTACATTGTTTTCTACACCTGACACTAGAAACAAACAAACAAACAAAAACCCTATACCCCTAAGTTGAAGCTCAGAGTATCACTGCATTACAATACAATACTCATTGTTCATCATAATGATTACAGGACATTAAGGAAAGGATAAAATATACTGAATATATTCTACCTCCAAAAGATAAAATAGTCTATAATATAGTTGAAATATTCATTGTGGTTTAAAATACCAGGGTTTGAAAGGAGCAAATCCTCCATTAGTTGGAAAACACCCTATTTAGTAAAAGATCACCCTTATAGACAGGTGATCAAAAATAAATAATGCCCTTTGAGTTCTAGATGGCAGTTTTATCATATTCAGCTTACATAACTTAGGTATCAATTATACTGTTCTTGCTTCTTGCCCCTCCCTGTTGGAATAGTAATAAAATATGGTACAATATGAGTTGCTTGATGAAGTGATTTAAAACTTCAACATGTTTCCAATTCAGCTCTAACATCATTAGTCAGCTGATGGTTGGAGATTAATGTCACAATTAGTATGTGGATGGTCGATATGCTAGCCTCCTGGGTTTGGAGCACTTGTAAGATGTTGTGGGCTCAGCTGGGCATTTTGTTGCCACAGCTCATAAAGGTAATTGTAAACAGACGTCTGCTGAGCCTCTGCTGAGATGAGGTCTGACGCTAGGCTCTTCATGGAGTAAGACTTGATTTAGCTTAGAAAAAGACTTTCAACATGAAAATATTGTTTTCAGCAGATAAATATCACAACAAATTTTGTAGACTCTTACATGATCACTGGAAAGTCAAATTGTGCACATTCTCCATTCACACTGTGTGAGACTAATAGATGGTAAACTGGCTGTAATTTGTTCTGGTCATTATGCGTGAGAAAAATATGTCTCTTGGAATCTCTTTAAAAATTGAAAGTGTTGCTAGTTATTTTGTAGAATTGAAACACAATTGAGAGATAGCACAGGCCGAGTCCACGGACAGTAGAAGTGTATTGAATCTTTTTTTAAAGTTTTTTTTTAACTTTTTTCATTAATGAAGTCCCAGAAATTGTATAGAAAAATTTACAACTACCGAATGGTTGGACTTAAATTTATGAGTTCATGAAGGTCAAAGTAAGTAACTGGCATTTCTCACTAATTTAAAAATGCTTTTTTAAACTACATTTAGCAAAGGTGTTTTAGGTCTGCATGAACTGTGAGATGATGCAGAAGATTGGATTCAGCATCTTGACTCCATGCTTTACAGCAAGAAGACAAACTATGGAGATTTCCTACATTTGATGAGTTTATAAATTTATGGCAAGACTATAAACCTAAAAATGTTATGATGGTTTCCCTGTCTCTCTCTCTCTGTCTCTCTCTCTTTCTCTGTCTCTCTCTCTCTATCTCTGTCTCTCTCTCTCTCTCTCTCTCTCTCTCTCTCNCACACACACACACACACACACACACACACACACACACACACCTGATTAATGGAACTGATGGAACTCCTAAGTCTGTATCAAAGATCACATCACTAAACTTCATCAAGAATAAATTTTATTGATTTTCATCTGAAATCTATCACAAACAACTAGATATATTTATATATCTCAGTAAAGGAAATGTTTTTATATAAATGGATATTAAAATGTGAGAAATTTAAAAGAAAACAGAAAATATTTGGATTACAGAAAACATACAAATAAGAGCTACACTGTGATCTACTTATATTTATAGACATTAAAGTGTCACTGATCTGTTCACTAATTCTCCAAGTTGTAGTGAAAGCTTTGAGATGTAAGCATTTCCCAAAGCTCTGTGGTACAACTTTGATCGGGTACATGGTTTGAATCTTTTGGAATGTTACAAATAAGGGTCCTTTATAGTATAGATGGTACCAGCTTTAAAAGTAACTAATACTCGGGTGAAAACATGATTTGTTTGTAAAGTGGTTGTTTACATATGCAGTTTAGAGTCTGTCCTGTTATTCTGGGGATAGAAGTTGCTTTTGAAAGTCTTGAAGACAGTTTTAAAAAGAAGATTATAAAATACTACTAGTAAATTTAAACAGAATACCCTTTAATTACTGTAAGAGTAACAAGCTTAATAAAATGTCTAAAGATTCTAAAGGTTGATTTCTTTATTATTTTGTTTTGCTGTATTAAGGACAATGCTTCATATGACGTAATTCTACCTTTCAAGCAGGTAGACAGAAGAAAGGCTCACATTTTAAGTTTTATGTTTTTTTTTTAAGATAATGGAGTAGCTGCCACAGGCCTCTGTGATGTGCTGCAGTCATTAAGCAAAGACCCAAACAATCCATTGATCTGCTCTAGGTCAGCAGCCTCATTTCAAGCCTCCTAAAACATCCTGATGGGTCTTTTTTTGCAGAGGCATCAGTGTGGTAGCACAGGCAAGAATGGTATTACTTCCCTTTACATGCCTTTAGGAGAGTACTATCATTTCTTTGAATACTGGTGGGTCTGACTTCCTCACTAGAAGCTTGTATAATCTCTATGATACTAAGGGGATATGACAAGTGGCTTTGACCAAACAGATTGCTGACATATTCCTGTAGCCTCGTGTAGGCATAGGTGGCCCCTAAGGTTCACGTGGCCCCAAAGGCTCACGGGGTAATCTTTGCCAAGATTACCAGGCGAAACAAGGAACTGTAGCCCTCAAGTAGAGGCAATGTTAGGTGCTTGATTCTTCTTCCTAGGCACAAATAACACTTGGAAACCTTCAATTTAAAACTGAAAAAAAAAAAAAAGGAAATCACCATTTTTAAACAATGTCACATTTTAAATATTAATTAAAAATCCTTTACATGTCATTCCTTTTCCTGTTTTTGTTTTCTTTTAATTACTCATTGAAGACAAGCTTACTCTGATATCAGTTTTCAAAAGAAATTGCTGTCTCAGAAGCTCAGTCCATATATTGGTTTGTGGTGATTCTTTACTCAGTTCCTCCATAGGTAAGAAAAAGAGTCACATGGGAAAATTAAGAATTGTTCAATGTCCCACAGAGGGACGGTTGATGCTAGAATTGAGATTTAAACTCAAGTACACAAGCACAGCCCAGGGTTCCCTACAGTGACCTTGTCACCTGTTCCAGGGGGAAAACATAGTTCAAGAGAACACGGCCACAGATTCACAGTGAATTACCTGCTGAGTAATTTACTGTTGGAATCTGTGAGTTTAATGAAGGCTTCTCATCATGGTGGCCCAGAATACAACTGTCCAGATACGCCCACTAGTTTTATCGCAAAACCGTGTGGCTACTGTTTAGCAGTACTCTTTTTTGCATTTATAACAGAACAGAAATATGGAAAAATAATAAGAATTTCTGTTTTTGATGTAACATATATGGTTTATATATTTTTATAATAAAAGTCTCTACCTTTTGTTTCAAGAATTGGAGACGATGCTGCTGCTCTGCTACAGGCATTGTTGGGGAACACATCCTATTTGTGAATAAAAACGTGAAGTGATTGTTTCTTGAATATGTTAGAGACTGACTAAACATTTGGGGACTCACTGTGATGGTAACCTGACCCACTCCAAGGAAAATCAAAGTGTTTCTTTTGCTGGCAAATTATTTCATATAACGTGTGCTATTATGAATGTACACTCATACATCAATATTTTTAGATGTAATAAAATATTCAGATTATCATTGGGTAAGAATTGTAGCATAAATCACTTTTATCTCTGGCATTCTGCATGGTGTGGTTTTTATGCTAAACTTTCTGTGCTGACTATAAGTACAATCATTTTCTCCAATGTAAGGCTTTTAATATGTTAAAATGGAAACAACCTCCATTGGTCTTGATAGTATAAGGATATTTAATATGTGACCATTTTTCATTTTCGGAAAAGAAAACTCACAGCAATATACCTTGAAAAAAATTATTTATAATCACATATGTGTGCTAGGTCTTGCTTCAGCCTGACCAATTTAGAAAATATGACTCTTTCAAATAGAATTTGAAATTCAAACACATTGCCTTTGTGTTCCATATATTATTCTTTATCTGAAATTTATAATAATAAGAGGGTCACTACTGTCCCTGTGAAGTAAATTAGGATCTTTTTATTTCCTGTTTCTTTCATGTGACTATTTATTTCTTAACTAGTGTGTCAAATGTGGTTTAAAATAAAAATTGTGCTATTGCCAATGAAAAATGTGTGGGCAGCTGCTGTGCTGTGGTAATAGCAAAATGTCACAGAGCACTTATTTTCCTCTTGATTTGATGGAGTGGTGATTATGAAAAAAGTTGTAATAAGCAGAATAATGCAGTGGTTAATGTTATAGCAGAATAAAATTTAACTTTGATTTACTGAAAAGATACACATTAATAAGCAACAATTGATTACTATTCACATAACAGCTGTTAGGCATCAAATTATTTTTTTCTACCTTTCACTGTGAGCTAATCAAGATTTTTAGACACAATACAGATTAATGGAAAAATACACTTTTCAAAATTAATGGTAACTTAAATTTAAACAGCAGTTTGATAATGGCCAAAATAATTAGAGCATGAGAAAAGAGTACATATCTGCATAACACTAAATAAATTTGAAGCTGTTTCAATAGCTTTGTTATTCATGAATTTGACTAAAATAGTGTATATTGTGATTATTGGAAGACTATCATATACTACTGAGCTCGAAGTTCAAAATGAACTATGGTTCTTAATATTTTATTATATGTTTCATTAAAGTTACTGGTAATCCAAATTGATTACATCTGCAACATTTGGATTGAAAAAACACATGATGTAAGTGTGCCCCCGTGTGGCTATACATAGTTTGCAAGAACATCAGAAAAAAACAAAATGGAAAGAGGGCCTTAACTGGTTCTATTATCTAGTGAATACCCACTCTATCCCAGGCAGAGGTTGGTTGTCTCTCATGCTTTTAAAGTTATTCTACGTTAGAGGAGTTACAATTTTTCTATAGTTCTTACACATATTTCATTTTTAGTTGCCGTACATGTTAACCAACACATCCGCCTCTGATTCTGAAGTAGTGTTACATAGGAAAAGCCATCAATCAACACAAGAATCTTATTTTTTGTCATATGCATAATTTGATTAATTAAAGCCTGGGTAATTCTCTGCAAGTATTTTAAAATATATTTTGTGATTAAATAGGATAATGGATCAAGTGAAATATTTATATTAGGGCAGGCTCACGGCCTGAAAAAGCGGTTTGCCCATTTGTGTGATGTACATGAAGACTGCTATTTGTTTATAAATTTTGTTAATCAACAAAATATTGTATATCTATAATGTATATTGTAGATGCCACAGAATTTGAAACCCCTTTTCCATAGAGCTTCTTTGTAGAGTTGCCAACATTTTTATTTGACACAAAGATATTACCCAGTTAATACACCTCTTCATTTGACTTTCTAGTCACTAGTCCCACAATGCAAAGACTTATCTATTGACCAGTTAGTTCGTGCTTTTGGAAAAACTCTGGAAGGACTAGTGGGCTAGTTGTTATTGACCCAAGTAAATATAAACCCGCACCAGATCGCTGAGGTAGTGCAGCGTGTCTGCCATCGGACAAATCTTAGAAATGAATGAGTTGGGAGTGTTAAAAATATAAGGCAGACAGGATTTGGGGACATTCTAAGTCAGAAAGAGAAACTTCAAATAACAGGAAAGTATCAGTATAGGCACATTTAAACTTAGAATGACAATGACTACGACTGCTTTTCTGAGACTCTATAAATGCAAGAAACCTAACAGTACAATTAAAAGGTTGAATTTTCAGTTGAAACAGATGTTTCAATTCTAAACAGCTTTAATATTGCTGGTCTCAGTGAGAGTTTCTTCTGGCTAAAGCATAGCTCCCCATATTTTCCATTTTGTTACTTTTTTAAAGTAGCTCAGAATGCTGTGCACCTACTCCAATCATTTTTTATTAAAAATTTAAAACTATATAATCAGAACTAGGCTTAATTTTAAGGAGAATGATCATTAAAGAAAAAAATGCAAACTTTTAAAAATATATTGTCTATTAAACATTCCTCTACTTAATTAAAATTTATTGTTTAGCATAGCAACTGTTTTTTATTTTCAAGAAAATTTTTTTAATTTCAATCACAGGGTTGGAAGAAATTTTTTGTTTGTTTGTTCTGTTTTAATAATCCAAACTTACCTCTAATTTTAGTTAGGTCATTTAATGTATTTTTTAAAGTTCTCAAACAACAATATTCCATAAATAAATATTGATGCCTGTCCATTTTTTTCTGCAAACTGAAATGTGTTATGTATTTTTAAAAACAAATTGAACCATTTTCCCCCCACCCGTTCCACCTAGTTATCTAAAAGAAGAATCTTAAAGGTAAGTGAGAGTCAAAATCTTAAAAAGTTATCTTACTCCTTTCTGGAAAATTCTCTTCATACTCAGGGAGAAGAACAAAGTTAAAGTAGAGTAGGAAAAAAAAAAAGACGAAGCAATGGATGAAATGATAGTATTTATAAGCTTGATTTAAAATCTCATAGCATTGAATGTATCCTAGCAAAATGTTGGATTGTTATCATTTAGACATTGGTTCTTAGCCAGAAAATTTTATTGAGTGTCTGAACTAAATATTTTCACATGCTTTTTTTGGTCCTTGGTATCTCAGTCTCCTTAATAATTTATATTTGGCAAAGAAATTTCAAAATAATTTTTCTTATAACATTTTTTACTTGACAAATTTATTTATAACTCCGTTTGTGTTTTTGAAAATAAATCCAGAGACACTCTAGTCAAGGTAACTTACTGAGCTATCTAAATCAATCTGAGCTACAGATTGGCAAATTGCTAATTTATGTTTCTCTTAACTCTAGTTCTAGACTATAAAAACCTAATTAGCTCTCTTTTCAGGGTAGTTCTAAATCTCATGCCCTGACCTACTATTTTGACCTATACCACCTTCTGCAAGTGTTGAAAGTAAACAATATTGAAACATGTTTAAAAAGTTTATGTTGTAAATGGTACATACTTAAAAAAAGACATCTTCTCTATTCATAAATCATATGCTTTGGTTTGTAAGGCACCAAAATAGCTTTTGAAAAGGAGGCTTTGGCCATTAGCGTGCCATATAACATTTAGAATGAACCACAGAGTACTAACAGAGATGCTTGATGTTTCTCTTCTAAAAAATCTCTAACTACTCACTCTTTCTACTTCTTATCCACAAAACCAAAACGTACTTATGCTAAGACATTGAATTATTTTTTTCTCTCTTGTAGTCTAGAATTGACCACACACCATCAATTATAATAATGTTCCTTGCTGCTGTGGAATAAAACGTGGGAAGTGAGTGGTCCATGGAGAGAGCTCTTGTTCAACCTGAAAGCCTTACATTGTATACTCAGTCATACATGGTCCCTTATTTCCAACCAAATTGGTGCAAAACGGTTATTGAAACCCTCAATTCTAAGGGTAAATTTAGCATTAGTGATACTTTCCAAGGAAACAAAAATTGCATGCATTTCTTTTGCATATATAATTTCCCAATAGCAAGCACATGTATAGTGAACATTTCATTTTGACCGATAAAACACCACATGTATCATCTTTGAATAGTCTCTACAGTACACCCACAGTTACATTATTAACAGAAATGAATGACCCTCAGAATCTAGACAGTGATATGGGTTACCTTGCATTTTTCATTGTTCTATGATTAAAAATGGGCCACAATGCAGAAGTTTATTTCTAAGCAAACTCAGTGTCAGTGATATGTACTGACATAGCATTACCAAAATATATCTGTTTTTAGACCTGAGGACTTCAAAGACACTCTCAACCACAATGTCCCAGAGAAATGGAAAATTATCCAGATATAGGTGACAATACATTAAAACTTTGTGTGAAAATTTTTTGCTTTATAATGCTAGTTATATTTTTAAATAACTTAATATCTATTAAAACTAAACAAATCACATAGCCTCTTTCCTTTTATATCTTGAAAAATGTACATGAGCAAGAATGGAAGAAAAAAGGATAGATTAGAAAAGTCCACAGTCTTTCAGATTCTCTTTGATTATTATATCTGTTACTGCATCAAACACAAACTTGACATTTTGGGTATCTGTAGCGCAGGTCATATGAGAATAAATTTCCTTATCTTCTTTTCTTAAATTCAGATCTAGAAACTGATTCTTGATGTAGTTCCCCGCATCTTCAAATGTATTTGGCCCTTGTTAAAAAAATTAAAGTAGTAAACATTAATTTAATTAAAAATAAAATTATAAATATCAGTAAATTTTAGGATTTTACTTTGTGAGCTGCTATTTGCTGTACCCTGTATTGAAAAATCAATATTGGTAATGGTGAATTATCTGGGATTTACATGACACCTAATTTGTGCTGCGAACTATGCTTACTCACTGAAATGTAACCTCTGCATCAAGAAGCTCACAATACAGTAGAAGTAATAATATATTTATATGTATATGTCATATATATGACATGTCAAAGGCTGTGTGTGTATATGTGTATGTGCGTGTGTGCATGTGCTTTAATATGACTAAATGAAGAATATAAATTATATATGAGTGAACTACAGAATGAATTGGTATTTGAGCTGGACCTTGGGGAATAGTCAGAATAGAGAAGAAAAATAGTATGAGTGAAAAACCAAAAGTGAGAGTGAGAATGGCCTGTAACACTAGACTTGATGATAGGGTTGAGAAGTGAATGTGTACTTTGGAGAATCTGGCCGGATGGAAATCAAAGATTGTTTTTAGAGGAACTGTAGGAAATGAAGTAGAACAGATGGTATGTGCCAGATTACGGACTATGTTGTTAACTAAACAAAGTAGCTGTGATGAGATATGTAAGACTATAGAGAATTATCCCTGACTGATGTTTTAGTAGAGTTAAATAAAAAGCCAGTGAAGGCTGTGTTAAGAAAGATTAGACTAATAGAGGATACACAATGGGTCAATTGGGAAAAAGCAGAAATAAAATATGAAGGCTAATAAATACAGGGCAGCTAAAGTGAGCTGTTGATGGACTTTATAAGAGAATATGCTTAGTAGGGAACTTACACAGGTTAGGACAATAGCACAAAGATTTTCTAAGGAGGTGAGATTTTGTTCCCACTTTATTGTTACTAGGAGAAAAATTCCATGAGGGACAATTTTTAAAACAAAGAACATGGCTAAAATCCAAAATACTGACAACACTAAATGATGACAAAGATGTGGAGCCACAGGAACTGTGGAGTGCTGTTAGGAATGCAAAATGGAACAAGCACATTGGAAGACAGTTTGGCAATTTCTTACAAAACTAAACAATTTCTTCTCATGCAATCCAGAACTTTTGCTCCTGGGTATTTACATAAAAAATCAGGTCCATACAAAAACCAGCACAAGGATGTTTATAGCAGCTTTATTCATGATTGCCCCAAATTGTTAGCAGCCAAGATGTCCTTCAATAGGTAAAATGATAAAGACACTAGTTTGTTTATGAAATAGAATATTATTCAGCAATAAAAAGAAATGAGCTATCATCTTATGAAAAGATATGGAGGACATTTAAATGCTTATTGCATTTCAAATTGAAAAATGAAAGAAGTTAGAAAACGCCACATACTGTATGATTCCAGCTATATGACATTCTGGAAAGGTAAAAACAATGGAAACAGTAAAAAGATCAGTGGTTGCCAGGGATTGGAGGGGAGGGGAGAGGCATGAATGTGTGGAGCACAGGGACTTTTAGGGCAGTGAATCTATCCTGTATAAAGCTGTATTGGTGGCTACATGACATGCATTTGACAAAACCAGTAGAACCATGGAACCATGCAACACAGAGTTAATCCTAATGCAACCTACTGACTGTAGTTAATAATGTATCCATATCTGTTTATCAATTGTAACAATTGGACCACACCCATGCAAGATGCTAATAATAGGGGAACCTAAGGGAGCTGACTAGAGAGAGGGAATATAGAGGAACTGTGTATTTTCTGTTCTAAACTAAAGACTGCTCTAAGAAATAAACTCAAGTTGTTAAAAGAATGTATACAGTCTTTAATTATGAGTCTATATGTAACTTGAAATATTCAATATAGAATAATTATATTTAATCACATGATAAATGTGTGAATATATTAATATTTATAAATGTAGAAGAAAGATATAAGCACAAATCATAGATAAGCACACAGAACTGTTCTGACAGAATGCCATGCCCCTAGTAACACCTGGTCTACCTATGTATATAAATGGTGAAATTGGGCTTGATTCTATGTTTAAATCATAAGTATTTCCATTTTACGCAATTTCAATGGCAACAGAGAATATAATTATTTACAAAAAAAATGTTGCCTCCAAAGAAAAAACAGCCATTCTATAGAACCAGAAATTTATAGTCATTGATTAATAGGGTCAGCACTAAAACTCTAGAACCTAGGAAAACTGTAAAAAGACAGGATGTCACTATTCTCAAATTCATTCATGCTATCTCTCTGGAAAATTAATTCAAGTGTTAAAGAGTCACTGGGATCTAACACAGCAGTACAATTTTTCATTAGGAAATATATTAAAAATTCTAATTTAAAATAAAGCTAACATTCTTATTATAATGTTTAAAATAATAGTTTGCAGCATTGTTTGATATACAAGTATAATAGCAACCCTGGTCTGTCTACCTGCCATTTATTCATTAGAGCTTTGCTTTAATGCAGAGAATGTAGAGAGGGTTTCCTCTTTACTTGTAAGATTCTTTCCAGTTTGGATCATACACATGACTCAACAAAATTATCACAAGCCTCAAATTTATAAATATTACATGTCAAGATTTTCCAGATACAAAAATATATATCCATACAAGAATTTACTACTATGCAATTAAAGGAAAAGTATCTTACCAGTGTACTCTGGAAAGCAGACGCTGAGATGCACTTTGGTTACTTTTTCTTGAAAGAGATCTTTTTTATTGAGAAACAGGACAATGGAGGTGGTTGCAAAGTACTTGTGATTACAGATACTATTGAAGAGGTGAAGGCTTTCATGCATTCTGTTCTGTGTGGTTTAAAAGATGAGAATGTGTAGGATCATTATTTGCAAAATATTCATGTTGGGCATTATAAACAAGGGTCTAGAAATAAAATTTTCTTTGGAAGACCTTAATTGCAATGGAAACTGTGGTAGTAATGTTGGAAACCACAAACTCATATTTTTCACCCTGGCCTTATTTCCCTTTTAGACTTACCACTTCTTCATCTTCCACTAGAACCATGTCATAGGCACTGAGTGCAGCACAAAATATTATGCATGTAACACCTTCAAAGCAGTGAATCCATTTCTTTCTCTCAGATCTCTGTCCGCCTACATCGAACATTCTTTAAAAAAGCAAACATAACATAATAACAAATATTACAAATATCCTCCATAATTCACAGTAAGATTAACATTTAGAGTTATAAATGGATGCTGCCATATCTTTAAAAGTTTTCTTAAAATTTGTATTGATTATAAAATAACTCTTATTGGGCCAATTTGCATCTCCAATTTGCAAGCACTAAAAAAAGAAATTTCATTTTTGTTTTAACTCATGCAGACTAGAATAAGATAATTCACACACTAACTTTGAGCACCTGGGAAATTTAAAGTAGTTTAGAGTTTTAGTAAGAAACTTAGCCTTAGGAGATTTTGATCAAAGTATATGTATAGTCTTAAACTGACAAAATCTACAGAAAGATTGGAAGCTATGATTCATGGCTGTTTTCTAAACTCCACCTGCATTCATTCATTCTTTCACTCAAATAGTTATTTGAACTGATCATGAATTGAAAGAATTAATATGTTAGAATGTTCATGCTACCCAAAGCAGTATCCAGAATCAATGTAATCTCTATCAAAATTCCAATGGTAATTTTCACAGAAATACAGCAAAACATCCTAAAATTAGTAAGGAACCACAAAAGACCCCAATAGCCAAAGCAATTTTGAGAAATAAGAACAAAGTTTGAGGCATCACATTCCCTGATTTCAAACTCTATTACAAAGATATAGTAATTAAAACAGCATAATATTGGCATAAAAACAGACACATAGTCACAAAGAACATAATAGACAGCCCAGAAATAAATCCATTCATACATGGTCAATTAACTTATGACAAAGAAGCCAAGAATATATAATGGGGGAAAGAACAGCCTCTTCAATAAATGGTGTTGGGAAAACTGGATTCATATGAAAAAGAATGAAACTGAACTATAATCTTACCCCATACACAATAATTAACTCAGGATGGATTAAAAACGTTGAGTGTAAGACCTGAAACCATAGAACTCCTAGAAGAAAAATTGGTGGAAAGCTCCTTGACATAGGTCTTGCAAATGACCTTTTAAAAATCTAAAACTGAAAGCAAAAGCAACAAAAGCAGAAATAAACAAATGAGAGTACATTGAATGAAAAAGCTTTTGCACAAAAAAGGAAACCATCTACAATATAAAAAAAGCAACCTACTGAATGGGAAAAATAATTGCAAATCATATATCTGGTAAGGGGTTAACAGTCAAGATAAACAAATCTTACAACTCAATAGCAAAACCAAATAATCCATTTAAAAATGGATGGACTTCTAGTCAAGGTGGTGGAGTAGGTAAACACTGTGCTTGCCTCCTGTTACTACCACGTCAAAATTACAACTAAACTACAGAAGAACCATCACTGAGAATCACCTGGAATCTAGCTGAACTGCAGGGGCACACAGAAGTGCTAACAGAGTGCTTCTCCCACACAGAAGTGCTAACAGAATCTATTGTTTCTTTGTCGAACCCTCTCTCTCCCAGCATGCAGACGCAGGTGGCTGCCATACCTGAGTCTCCATCAACATAGCTAACACCATTTATCCATCCCATCCTGGATTCCTTGAGACCCTGCCCCACCCAACTTTGGGGCACAAGCTGCTTCCAGTGGCTTTTCCATACAAACAGCCTGTCTTGGCTTAAGCTGTGGACTTTCCTAAAATTTGTTAAAGTTCACAAACAAGCAGCATCTGGCTTTGGTGTGTCCTGTACCTCTTGCTGAGCAGTCCCAAGCCCAACATTAGTGGAAGTTGGGTTCAACTTGCAGCTTGGCCTCTCGAGGCACCTACAAGCCCAGTGAAGGTAGCAGCCATCTGCAGATTGCTTTGTGGCTCATGCCAGGTGTTCCCAGGCAGGACATAGGCTGTGGCTGAACTTAGTCTGCAGCAGGGCCCCAGTGCTGGCACCTCCAGTGGCCAGTGTTAGACTGAGCTGGAAAATCACTGGGTCCCCTCCAAGGATGACACATTGAAAGGGCAGACTGGGCAGGCACCAGAGCCCTGCTAAAGTGAATCCTTCTCCATAGGGTCAGTCACTGAACAACAGCTCTACACTGTAGTCATGGCAAGTCCTCAAAACCAATCAGCCTGAGGGTCAATTCCCTCTACTGATGTACAAACAGCAACCAAGTTTCAACTACAACAGGAAGGCACACAGCCAACACAAGGAATATACCTGAAGCATCCAGCTCAGGTGATCAGGGAGACTGTGCCACTAGGTCCCATAGGACACCTATTACATAAAGCACTCTACTAAGACTGGGAGACATAGCTGTCCTACCTAATACAAAGAAACAAACACAGGGAGGCAGCCAAAATGGGGCTACAAAGACCATGTCCCAAATAAAAGAACAGAACAAAGCTCCAGAAAAAGGACTAAACAAAATGGAGACAAGCAATCTACAAGATACAGAGTTGAAAACACTGGTTATAAGGATGCTCAATGATCTCAGGGGGAACTTTAACAAAGAGATGGGCAACATAAAATTGGATAGCAGGTAAGGGGGGGAGGGGGTGGCAGATGAGGGTAAAAGGGATCAAATATATGGTGATGGAAGGAGAACTGACTCTGGGTGGTGAACACACAATGTGATATATAGATGATGTATTACAGAATTTTACACCTGAAACCTTTGTAACTTTACTAACAATTGTCATCCCAATAAATTTTAATTTGAAAAAAATAAAGAAAACTTAAAAAAGAACCAGTCAGAAATAAAGAATATAATAACTAAAATGAAGAATACATTAGAGGGAATCAACAGTAGATTAGATGAAGCAGAGGATCGAATCAATGATTTAGAAGATAAGGTAGCAGGAAACACCAAGTCAGAACAGCAAAAAAAAAAAAAAAAAAGAAGAATCCAAAAAATGAGCATAGTTTAAGGGTCTCTTGGACAATATAAAATGGACCAACATTTGCATCACATGGGTACTGAAAGGAGAAGAGAAAGTGCAAGGAATTGAAAACTGATTTGAAGAAATAATGAGTGAAAACTTCTCTAGCCTGGCAAATAGACATACAAGCCCAGGGACACAGAGAGTCCTAAAGAGAGGAATCCAAAAAGGCCCACAGCAAGACACATCATGATTAAAATGCCAAAGGTTAAAAACAAAGAGAGAACCTTAAAAGCAGCAAGAGAAAAGCAGTCAGTTACCTTCAGGGAGCTCCCATAAGACTGTCAGCTGATTTCTCAACAGAAACTTTCCAGGCCAGAAGGGATTGACATGAAATATTCAAGATCATAAAAAGCAAGGGCCTACAACTAAGATTACTCTACCCAGCAAAGCTATCATTTAGAATTGAAACACAGATAAAGAGATTCCCAAACAAGAAAAAGCTAAAGGAGTTCATCACCACCAATCTAGTATTATAAGAAAAATTAGAGGGATTTCTTTAAGATGAGGCAAAAAAAGACAAAAAATATGAATAATAAAATGACAATAACTATGTATCTACCAACAAGTACTTTCATTGTAAATGGATTCAATGCTCTAATCAAAAGACATAGGAGAGGTGAATGGATAAGAAAACAAGACCCTTATATATGCTACCTGTAAGAGACGTATTTCAGATCAAAAGACTAATAGTAAAGTGATGGGAAAAAGATGAAAATGGAAGTGAAAAAAAAAAAAGCTGGAGTAGCAATACTTATAACCAGACAAATTAGACTGTAAAACAAAAGCTGTAATAAGAGACAATGAAGGACCCAGCAATCCCACTACTGGGTATTTATCCAAAAATCCCAAAATGCTACTTCCAGGGAGAAAATGCTCCTTCACTGCAGCATTATTTGCAATAGCTAAGATGTGTAGTCAGCCTGGGTGTTTGTTGATGGATGAATGGATAAAGAGGAGATGGTACATATATACAATGGAATATTGCTCAGCTAAGGAAGGGAATGGGTTCCTGCTATGTGTGGTGGCATGGATAGACCTGGAGGCCATTGTGCTGAGTGGAGTATGTCAGACAAAGAAAGACAGGTGCAACATGATTTCGCTTATATGTGGAATCTAAAGCACAAAATAAACAAACAAAACAGAACAAACCTATAGAGAACATATTGATGGTTGCCTGATGGGAGGTGGGTTGTGGGGATAGGGAAAAAGGGGAAGGGATTAAGAAGTACAAATTGGTTGTTACACAATAGTCATGGGGTCTTAGGGTATAGCATTAGGAATATAGTTAATATTATTGTAATAACTATGTATAGTGCCAGGAGTGTACTAGAATAGGCAGGGGATCATTTCTTAAATTATATAAATGTAACCTATGCAAATGTAAACTATGCTGTACACTTGAAATTAACATAAAATAATATTGAAAGTCAACTGTAATTGAGAAATTAAAAAGGTGGGTAAAAGGTAAAAGGGAAAAAGAGGTTCAAATTTCCAGTTATAAAACAAGTAAGTCATGGGGCTCTAATATATAGCATAGGAGATATAGTCAATAATATTGTGATAGCATGGTACTATGTCAGATGGCTGCTGGACTTATGGTGATCACTTCTTTAGGTATATAAATATTGAATAACTATGATGTACACCTAAAACTAATATAATATCTTAACTATATTTTAATTTTAAAAAATCTTTAAAAAATGGGCAGAGGTCTACATAGATATTTTTCTATAGAACACAGATGGTCAACAGTTACATGAAAAGATGTTCAACATCATTAATCAGGGAAATGCAAATCAAAACCACAGTGAGCTATTACCTCACACCTGTTAGAAAGGCTGCTGTGAAAAGACAAGGAATAACAAGTGTACGTGAGGATGTGGAGAAAAGGAAGGCCTTTTGCACTGTTGGTGGGAATGTAGGTTGGTGTAGCCAGTATGGAAAACAGTAAGAAGTTTCCTCAAAAAATTAAAAATAGAGATACCATGTGATATAGCAATTTTATTTCTTGTATTTATCAAACAAAATACTAATTTGAAAAAATATATGTATCCCCATGTTCATCGTAGCATTACTTACAATAGCCAAGAAAGATATGGAAGCAACCATTGATAGATGAATATATAACCATATATGAACATTATTCAGCTAGAAAAAAAGAAGACAATCTTGCCATTTGCTACACATGGGTGGAGTTAAATAAGTCAGAGAAAGACAAATACTGTATAGTCTCTTTTATATGTGGAATCTAAAAAACAAATAAACTCAAGCTTATAGATGCAAATAACAGAGTGGTGGTTGCAAGCTGTAGAGAGTGGGGGTGGGAGAAATGGCAAATTCTTTTTTTTTGTATTTTAGTTTAAATAAATTGAATACAATTTTTTAGAAAACAATTATTGTCTTTTGTATTGTGTACTAGACACTGTACTGGGCCTACTGACACAAAAATGAAAAGATTCAGTTGTTATCTTCAAAGAGCTCTCTGTTGCAGAGAGAAAAACAAATAGGTTTTTATAATATGATTTAATAAATATTCTAATCTGCAAGGTAGAATGTGAGCCCAGAGGAAGACTTAAGTCAGCCTGAGGGATTATAATATTTATCCAGAGGAGGTGTTTGAAAATTTGGCCTTTCCTGTCTTGTGGTGTTTTGGTAAAAGGCACTACTGTGGACATAACAACTTAATATGGAAGCTGGGAGCTTAATTTTTAATCCCTCTGTTTCCCTTATCCTCTGTATGGAACATATCCAAAATGCAGTTCCTAACTCACCCTCTTCTTTCCAACTCGTCTCCTCTTGTGTAGGCCAACAACATTTGTCACCAGGGCCACTGAAAGACTTCACCAACTTTCCAATGGCTTCCGTTTTCCCTCCAGAATCAAACACAAACTGATTGATGACCACTAAGGCTCTAGCTATTTTGGTTCTTGCTTACCTTTCCAAGCTTAATTCATAACCACTTTCCTCTTTTTAATACAGTTCAATCACAAGTCTGTTCTTTCAGTTCCTTTAATATAAATCTAACTTTTTGCTACTTCAGGACATTTGCACTTTTGTCTCCTTTCCATGTGACATGATTCCCTTTACCCTTATGTAACACTTCTTCTTTCTCAACTTAATAGGTCTCAGCATCAATATCTCCTCTACAAAGAAGGCTCTCTCCATCACTCATTTAAGCTCCATCACATCGCTCTCTTTATTTCCTTTACAATAATTGTCATAATCAATTTTTAACTGGTTTGTTTATTTTTTACATATTTAATAGAATAGTGCTTCATGAAAACAGGGCCCTTTTTTTTTATTGGCGATGACTATACCCCCAGGGCCAGGCCCTATGCCTGACACATAATAGACATGCAATAAATATTTGCTAAATAAATGAATGCATTCCATGTTAATGGGGTGGAGCAGGTATTTTTATGTAAAGTGCATGTGCAAGTCATCAAAGAGTGGGAGAACATGGCATGATTGAAGTAAGCAAGTAATGTATATTTTTGGGACCATGAAGATTAAGGTAAAAACATTGAGATATGTGGCCTAATATTTATTCATTTATTCATCAAATGTTTATTGATCATGTTAGGTATTAGATATTTAACCTCAAGAAGCTTCTCTAATCTGCTTGGTGGTGGTGGTGGTATGTGTGCACGTTTGTGAATAGACTTAGGAAACATATACAATAGAGAGTGTAGGGGGTGGGATGTAATTCAAAATGGAGTGACTAGAAACTTCAGGAGATGAGAGGCAAAAACCTAAGAAAGTTAGATTTGAGGGACTGAGCCAGTGGATGTCTAGGAAGAATGTCCCAGGTAGAGGCAACAGAAGAAACAGCAAGAGCAAATGATTTGAGCAGGCAGGGAAAAGCCTGAGGTGTTAAGCCAGAAGTATGTTTACTGGGTCTTTTGTATTACAAGAGAAGATTAGATTTTATGTTGCAGTCCAGGGGGAACTATGAGAGATTTTTGCATAGAGAATTAGCATTATTCCTTTGTTTGTTTATTCTTATGTTAGATTACTTTGATCTGAGTCTAGAACATAGATTTGATAAGGAAAAGACTAGAGGCAAATAAAGAAATAATGGGGCTTATGTAATTGTTTAATCACAAAATATTACCAAGAAGCATTCAAGCTGTACAGCGATTTCAAAGGTAATAACTATACTTAGGGTAATAAATGTCAATCAGTTGACTTATTAAAGATAATTGAAAATACAGTACATTATATTTCTCTATACTTAACATTTCACATATCAACCAAGAGGAGAACAGATATATAGAAATAAAATTCTTCAAATATACTTGTATATAGTGTAGATAGATCGATAGATAATGCACCAATGCAAATCACTCCATTCAGTAGATTGAAAGAGAAGATGATCACAATATTCAAAATAATATTTAAGAGTTCATAAATAATAGTTATGTGGTTTAGAAATTTAAATGTGTCAATAAAGACTATTGTATGTGCTGCTGATAGCCAAACCATCAACAGCTTCAGACTTGCAATATAAATGAAGGAAGAGGATGGAGTTTTGACTTTAAGTTTATATTATGTGAAAGTTAGCCAACAAATATAATTTTTAAAAATCAGTCAACATTCTTATGGAATAAGAATGCATTCAGATTATGCATTCAAACTTAAATTTTAGTCAATGTTTTGTTAACCCATAAAAGTAATTTTAGTCTTTTTTAACTTTAAAAAATAGAATTTTATCTATTACTTTATTAAAATTGCATTTATTAAAATTAACTGTAAAGTGTGGGAGAAATGGAAATAGTTAAGATCATAACATTTATTTCCTCTATAAATTTCCATATCACCAATTGTAATGTTTTAATCTTGTTTTAACATAAGACAACTGATAAGAGTTTACTATTTGCTAGACATAGCTACAACAATTAACTCATTTAAATGTTACCATAAACTGATAAAGTAGTTGGATTCTTATTCCTATTTTTTAGATGAGCCCTTTAAACACCTAGCCCAAAGCTTATTAATTCAACTAACATTTGTTGAGGCTGCTAAGTGCCAGGTGCCATGATAGGTTCTGTAGGAATGGTAATTATGCTGTGGAAGTTGTTAATCTTTCTTGTGAATCTCATTAAGTTTAAATCTATTTAGGTAGACCAGAAGTCCCCAGGTAATACATAGTTTCTACAATTAGCTATCAAACACTCATCAAGTAAACTGCAATTATTCCTGTTGAGTCTATCCTTCTTGCCTCAGGTCAGACAGTAGTTCTATGTGTTGTCAGACAGGTCACTGGGCAAAAATGTAAAACTCTCCCCTTTCCAGGGGTTTTGTTCCATTCTTTTAATGCAGAAAGTGTAGACCATCTGGATTCTAGGTGTTCCACATGTTCTCCATTTAATCATATATAAACATATGATGAATCATTTGTTGGCAAAGAAATGTGATGCTGTGATTGAACAAAGATGCATTAACTTGTGGATTAACTTGATGAGTTGAGGATGGAGTACACATCACTAGGTTTAAACTCCTGGTGGGCTTTCAAGCTAAAACCACCCCTTGTATTTCCATGCACTAAATTCTAACATATAAGAACCTCCATAATCCATTTCCTTTTTAGCTCTAACTCTCTCCTCAGGATTTTCTTCCATAGTGGGCATCCTATAATGGAGCGCTAACTAATCATGGAACCAGGACAAAGGTCATGGGATGAATGCAATATTAGTACTAAGTTCAAATTCCACAGTAGGGATGATAGTGCAGTAGGAATCAAATTCCAGGATACCTTGATTAAGTTTTGTCCACTTAACAGGGCTTGGGTTAGTCCTGTTAGCATTTGTTTGGAGCTCCTGTTTCTATGCTTTCAAGGCCAGCTAACCCATTTCCATCCGTTCTGACAGATACTTTCTTCCTATAATCACTTTAATATTTTCAATAAGATTATATTCAAATCTTGCAAATCTGAGAATATTCTTCAGGTAACTTTTGATAACTGCTCAGATTCCCTGTATGGTAACTAAATATTTTACCTCAGAGAGGATAACCTTATTTGTCTCATGCTGAAAAGTTTTTAATTTTTAAAAGAATTTTTACAGGGAGTCCCTAGTAATAAAAACGTTATTGAACTGAAATGCTCATTAGCAAATCAGACCAATGGCTGGAGTTTTGCTTTTATACTGACTCTCCTGGATATTACGTTAGTCCTAATAAAAGTTACACTATTTTTCCTGCTGCTGTAGTCATTTATTTTTTAAACATCTCTTTTCAATTTAGCATTTCCTCTAATTTTTTTTTAAATTAAAGTATATTGGGGTGACAATTATTAGCAAATTTACGTAGATTTCAGATGTACAATTCTATATATTACATTGTGTATTCACCGCTGAGTCAGTTCTCCTTCTATCACCATATATTTGATCCCCTTTACCCTCATCTACCACCCGCATTTCCTCTAAATTTTAATTTCAGGTGTATTATAGAGGAGTTAATCATTACATCATATTGAAACAATTTGGGGATTTCCAAAGTAGAGCAATTACTTATTACATATTTCACTGAAGAAGTATTGTGTGTGTGTGTGTGTGTGTGTGTGTGTGTGTGTGTGTGTGTGTGTATGTGTGTGTGTGTTCCATCATGGTCATTCTGTAAAAAACTCATATGCTTGCTGATGAACATTTGGTTTGGTCAAATCTATATGCACAGTTAATGAATGGACATGTGATACAGTTTGAATATCCTTAAATTCCTTGAATAAGTAAGGTAACCATATGATATTGAATGGAACTTGCATCCCAATATTTGGGTAAAGGGTTCTTGTCATTTTGTAATACATATTTCCTTATTAAGTCTAATATTAAAGTTAGGATTCTTAAATTTAAACAAAATTAAGTGCCTGAAATATCAATTACTTGACCAGTCATGCTTTTAAATGACAGCTGAACACTGATTTGTTAAATTGCCCATAGTATTAATATAGGCAAGATGTCAGAGTTTTATGACTTTATATTAAACAGTTGACTAAACAATTGAGTTTATAGTCTATTTTAAACAGTCGGGAAGCTGCTGAGTTTATGGGTTTAAGATAAACAATTGGCAAAATATTTACCACACAAGATTATTCATACTTCATATCACAATAGGTTATTATTCAATAATCTGCCCTTTATAGTGCTTGCAAAATCATTACATAATGTAGGATAGCTAAAACTCAATAATGCTATTGCAGCTAATTTGTTAGATGATTTTGCTCATCCTGTAAGCATGTGACTCTCTTAGAAAAATCATACTTGCTGACATCTTCATTTATTTGACCACAGAATAATAAGATCTAATCTGAGTAGAAATTCATTTAAAACTATTTTGTTGAGTGGGATTTATTCAAGATCTTTGGCTACATCTCAATTGGTATGACTGCTTAAGATGGCTACATCTGACAGGGCCAACAAGTGGATCTGTGCCATCGCTACCCAACCATAGCAAAATGGCCTAACCAAGTCTTTTGCTTGTGCCCAGCTCTAAAATTCAGGGTAGGTACTTGCAGACACAAAGTATAAGAACAGAGATCATTCTGAATTCCTTAATTGTTTGTGGTTAATAAAACAAAATCAAAAGGAGTTATAAAGGTAAGGTAGCCAGGGTCTCTAAACTTTTGTAATTGTTAATTGTTAATAACATTGTATACTTTCTACTAAGTGTGTGTGTGTGTGTGTGTGTGTGTGTGTGTGTGAGTGTGTGTGTGTTTAGAAGTTTAAATGCCCACTAGATATTTCTCTAATTATTGAATAATGTAAGTAATTAAGTCATTAAAATAAATTACATCACTAGAATAAATTACACATTATAGTATATAGATTATTATTTTGGTAATATTAACCATGAACATACTGGAAATAGATAGTATACATGAGTTACTGCTCTATGAAACCTAATAGAGAATAACAAAGCTAAGTATAGCTTCTGTGTAGACACCAGACTCATTCATTCCTGAGCTAATTCCTACCCCAAAAACATGAACATAGTCCATGATTCAACTTTAAATTCAGTAAAATTATAATTTATTTCATATCTGATCCACTCAAAAGTTGTTGAAAATAGATACGTTAAATTTACAAAATCTAAAGCTCTATGTTGTAATATTTGCTGACCTTTTTTCCTTGATTCCCTTATAGTTTTATGTTCTTTCAATTTCTGTTTTGTGATCATGGAGCAATTAAGGAGAAAGTGACTTCTCTATAATTGTTTAATAAGTCCTGTATATCTATAAATTCTTTGTTCTGAGGAATTATTTTATAGCAATAAATGGGCTCACATTTGCATTGCATTTTCCATTTATATAGTACTTTACTATCTGTAATGATAATTTATTTTATCAATTTGACAATTGGAGTTCTGGTTTGGTAAGAATTCTAAGATAATTTCCATTAAATTAGTTGATACATGAAGGTGATACAGTACTTTAGCAGAGATAATTTTTCACTTTGAAGTTTCTGTTTAAAACCCTAGAGTTCTGTAATTTAATATGTAAATTAAGTCTCTAATTTTAAATAGTCATAGGATGATTTATGCTATGTGAATACAAATTGATGCTAATGTAATATATTTTAGTACCTAACCACTTACTAAAATGAAGTTGAAAGGTACATTATTTTTATACTTTCTATATAGAAATACTACAAAATTTTATACTACAAAAACCTGTATGCTTTTGGATGATTCTATTCAGCACTTTCCCCCAAAAGGTGATTTAACTGTAAGATTTATTAAGGGATTAATATATCTAATTGCTATGACTAAATTTAAAAGATTAAACTTAAAAACATATTTAAATGATTTTAAAGAGTTCCATAAAAAAATATAAGTGTGTTTTTTATATATAGTAAAATTTAAATATTTTCAAAATGCTAATGTTTAAACACTTTTTTAGAGAAATTCCATGCATTCTCATAGAAGATGGCTTTAATAATACACCCTCTTGAGTAAAAAAGAAAGCAAAACCTATTAAGGAAACAAAAGAGCTCAAAAATCTGTTCTAGTGAATGACAAAGAGGTAATAGTAGTGTAGTATAAAAAATGTTATGTCAAAATAAGTGCTAACTGGGCTTCACAATCCATTTCACAAATACCATACATTTTGGCACTGATACTGTAATAGAGAATTAGCAAGACCTTTCTTATTCCTTCATAAGGGGCAGCAATATATGAAAGCAAAATAGGAAAACACCTACTTATATAACATAAGACAATGCTTAACAAAAGTAACCACAGAGCTACAGGACAGTAAAATGATCATGCACCAGTGGAGGTCTAGAGGTATAATCTGAAGAGGCCTATTAATAAGAAACATGTATCCTCAAAACAATGCTTTAATTTTTAAATAAATTAATGCAAATGTATCCTACTCAGAATATTTATTTTTAAAATTTACAAATATTTATATTATTTAGTACTGGATTAAATGGATGTTCAGAAATGAACATGATTTCTGAGGTTTTGTGTGTTCATTGACAATTATCACATATCCCAGTTTTAGAAGCACAGACATGTGAAGTCCCACAGAACCCTTCCAACTCAAAGATACCTCATCAACAAGCTGTCATTTCATTTAATTCCCTTTTCCCGCTTCTCTCTGAAGGGTATTATGAATGACCAACAAAACTGGAAGAAGCATCTACTTTATAAAAAAAGAGTGGATTCAAAACCCCAATAGCCCATCAATGATATGCAGCATAAGAAGTTAGAATTCTGTGCATTCTAATCACATTTCTAGCACTGCTATGCATTATCTTGGGGAAATCTTTCACTTTGTTTGGCTTCCATTTCTTGATTCTTTACCCTACATACTGATAGCAATGCCCCATTCATCATGTTACAATGAAGATGTAAAGATAATATACATAAAGTGTTTGGCATAGTACATTTCTTCATCCAACAAGAATCGACTGTATGCCTGCTCTGTGCTAGCCCTGGTGATAATTACAGAAGATAGAGGAATAAACAGATATGGCCCCTGGCCCCCTGGAGCTCAGAGCATATGAAGCAGAAACAGAAACCAAAAAAAAAAAGCAAAATGATAAAGAAACAAGATAATTTCATATATTAGTAAGTTTTTAAAAAGAGAAAAAAAAAATATTGTGATATATCTATGGTGTCATGGCACCAGCTCACACTGGCATGGCTAGTAAGAGCTGTTTGCTTCCATTTCTCTTCAACTCTGCATTTAGTGACACCATATTGGTAGGTTGCAATTGGCCATTGCCATAATATTTATACCAAAGAAATCATCAAGGGCCACAAACCAGCCTTTCCCTTTCCCCCTGCCCCTGAGAGCCTGTTTACCAGCACACTGCTGTGTGGTAGTAACAGGGATACACAGGGTTGATTAATAGACAGGATGGTCAAGGCTCACTGAGGAGATAGCACTTGACTTGAAGACTTAATGATAAGAAGGAGCCAGCCCTCTCAGAGATCCAAGGTCAGAGCTTTGAGTCAAAGAAAACAGCAAGGGCAAAGGCTCTAAGGCTTGGAATGTTCTAGAAAGTGATTAAAATGTAAAGATAATTTATGATAGTGACTATTTCTGAGAAGATACTAAATCGGTTGTTACAGAGAATGACGAGGGTTGTGAACTTCTAGGAGTTCAACATGTGGCATTCATGTTTAAAACTGGTTTATGATCCAGACAATCTAGGGTCCAGAAAATTCATTAACACATGCAAGATAAGCTAACATCAGGTTATAACTTTCTGCTAGAACTTTATGTCATCTAATCTTTACAGCAAACTCATTAGACAAGAAGAGGAAAGGTAACCTAGCTCCTCAACAGCTGCTGCTAATGAATAAAGAGCCTGGGGTTGGAAACTCAGTAAGACTACACCTGGCTCCTAGTCTGTGTTTCAGTGAGAAGTTTGGAGAAGAGGAGGAGAATAAGAAAAAAAAAAATGGAGTGTGCCAAAAATGCTTTGACAGGCTTAGGAGGGGCAGAGGGGAGAAGCAATTGGATGTGGGATCTCAAAGGAAAACCCAAAAACTGAATCAAAGAAAGTTGTTGCCAAAAGGACCAACACCACAGTGATGACAGGACTGAAGAAACGTCTATCTCAATCTTTGCGGTCCCTTTATGCTGGTTTGATTGTTGTCTCATTTTTCAGAAAATTAACTATCTGTGGGCCTGAAATTTATGGATACATTTTGAAGAACTTTCTTCCATATTAACTTGAAAATATCCTGGCCATCTATGTAATAATTAGTCTAACTAGATATTATGTATCACCCATTTTAATACTTAAAATATGTGAAAGTTTTTATCCTGCTGAAATAAAATTTTCCTCACAAATTGATGCAAATAATGTGTCACTTTTTTTCTAGGTTTTCTATTAGAAATATTCACATTGTTGCATACGTGAATGGCTTTAATTATATTTTATTGACTCTTTTCTTTACTAAAAGATAAATCTAGAACCTGGTTTTAATGTTTAATATTCCATCTTATCCACAATTCAGAGGAAGAGATGCTTACGTGTCAGGGGACAGTTTCTAACACTAAGGTATGGATTTCTATTTCCTGGAATAGTAATTGAGAAATTTTGCAATAAAATTTCTAGGAGAGTCTTGATAATGCAATGGCAATGAAAATATAGTGGACTCATTTTCATACCCAAACAATGCTTATAAAACAGGCCTTGCTGTTCTAGTAGATACCATTACATTCAAATAATGCTCTTCTCAATGATTTGCATTTTTAAATTAAGGAAACAAATTAATAAGACTATTTCAAGCAAATGGGAGAGTAGGAAGGCAAAGGAAATAGGATCTCTGGCACCTGTTGCTGAAGTGTTATTTAAATATATTTCCTTTTTTTTTTTTTTTTCCAAAGTAGAGTATCAGTTTCAAGTATGGGGAAGATAAAATTGAGCTCCCAACTGCTCAAGACAGGAGTATTTTTCTTGGAGATAAAGATGAGACTCAGGATGAGGGTTTACATGCAGGGCTACAGGAGGGTAATAGAAGAGAGTGGTACAAAGTAAACTGGGCCTAGTGAGCATGCCCAAGGACTCACTGCACTTGAACATGGGCTAGCGCTTTTCTCTGTGAGGAAATGTGGAACCTGATACATATTTCTGTTCATAGTTAGAAAAGATATTTGATCATACCTGAAATGCAAGTCTTTAAAGGAGAATTGAGTTTCAATGATTCCAGTTGTTTTCACTCGAGAATGTAGAACATCTTGCTCATTGGGAACATATCCAGGAGCTGTTATTCTGTCCAAATCATTAAGGTAGCTAATAAAAACAAAAGAGAAAATAGCACATATGCTTTTAACTTTGCATGTGAATATACCAGGATTCAGTAAAAATGACTTTTTGTTTAGGGTCCATTAGAATTATTAAACTCCAGACAGACTGGTGATTTTCCAACTCTGCGAATCAGAATTACAAGAGCCTGGTGATTGGGATGTTGCTCAGTGCTGACGGGCACACAGCTGGCTCATGGGGTCGGGTCTCTTTTAAAGGTAGATAGATACATGTTGCCATAGCTTGTATTTTATCATGTGTGATAAATTTGTTGGTGGGTAGATAGACGTTTGAGAGAAAAGTTATCTTTATAGAAGTTTCATCATCCAAAAAAATGCTACCTTGTAATGGTGGTCACTAGACTAGTCTCACAAATGTTGTAGTTGGTATTTAGGCACTTTGAATTTTAAGAATGATTGGTCTTAACATTATAATTTGAAAGCTGTTGTGTTGTTTCTCCATTGGCTGTCTAGCTTAGGACTCTGAACAATTTTTATTAAGCGCCATGATTATATCCAGTTAGCTCCATAAAATAAGAACCTTTGACTTTCTTGCTGATTCGCACTGGAACTAATTCATAAAATTGCTGACCCACTCCTGAGCCAGCACTCCTGGGGACAGAAAGCTGAACCTACACACTGTAGCCATTTCTACCTCCTCTTCCATCAGTACATTGTTGTCTCACTCTTTCCCTGAAGCCATATTTAAAAACCCTACTGTTACCAGGCTGAATACTGTCTTTTCTTTGCCCACAGGATCTAGGAGTGGTAAGAGCCAGGAATGAGTGATTAGCTGTGTGGTCTAGAAGAGTTTATTAGATTAGATAAAAGAACCCACTCTTAGTTTCATCCTTGAAACCAGATAATGATTTAAGACTAAAACAAAGTGTTTTAATGCTTTATAAACAGTTGAAAACCTCTATTCTAGACTTTTAATGCAAAGGCTTTCATAGCTTAGCAACTTGGCTATTTCTGTGAAATAGAGATAGCAATAGCCTGGTAAGGCTTTTATGACAAAATTGACTATACTATTTAACCAAGTTTACACAAAATCTCCAACAGAAAGATCATGATGGGCATCCATCCAACCAGACAGAATTTGAGAGATAGAATCAAACTGAATATTAGTTATTATTCAAAAGTTGAATTTTTCAGGGACTAAGTTGTAGAGCTGTTATGTCTTAGTACCTAGCACAATGCGTTAAAAAAACAAAGCTATTTTATCATTAAAAAAAATAAATTCAACAGCAATATATAGAATTTATTTTAGGAGGGTGTTTCTGTTTTTGAGTTGAAACAAATTAAGGATAGACAAGTGCCCCAGAGGGATTTTGGCCAAGGGAAAATAGACAATCACTCTTTAGAAACCCATGAGTGTATAATGTGAAAATTTATCACCATTTATTATTCTAATAAACTTTAACATTTTTTAAAAGGAGACAAATGAAGATATAAATATATCACTAAAAAGTACAGAAAAACTTTTCTAGTTTATCTATTTTCTTTTTTTATTATGATAGGGAATGTTCTTTAAAAAATTTTTATTTTAGTGTATTTTTTATTTTGTGAATCAAGTTTCTTTCTAAATTCTATATTGACTATGTCTGCATATGTGGTAGGTATACAGCTGGTCATTTAGTTCATGCAGAAGCAAAAACAAAACAAAAATAAAACAGAAACATACCTGCCATGATAGAGATTAAATTCATTGTAATGAGCTAAATGAATGCTTTGGTAAAGACACGTTTTAATGTACTTTTATTTGCATGTATAAATGATTTCAAGCAAAAGAGAAGCTTTAGCAGAGTGACAAATTTGCCTGCAAATGCTTGTTTTAATAAACAAATATAGAATTTGGATGCTAAAGCCTGTGGTCTAAAACTTAAACCAAACCAGAGGCCCTAAATACATATAATTCAAATCACTTAAAAAAGTCTAACTCTTTTTCTAATCATGTAAAATAGTATTTTTCCTGGTTAAGTCTATGCTAAATTTTAAAGCATATGGAATTCAAATGGCACACTAGACAGCCTTAATCGGTGAACCATGAAGTATTAATTAAAATCTTTTTGATCTGTTTTGATCTGTTTGCCAGATGCTTTTCTTTCAGTTTGCTAGTAGTGATGGGGTGAGGTGGGGTGTTTTGTTGCCAACAAACACTGTTAAATAGAGATAGTTATAGACTGGTAAAATTTTTATGACACAATTTTCTTACACTGATTAGGACTCACCTCAGCCTCAAATTGAAGTCTTTACATTTGCGAGAATTACAAATATTTCACTTTCATCAAAAAGTGAAAGGAAGGAAGAAAGAAAGAAAGAAAGAAAGAAAGAAAGAAAGAAAGAAAGAAAGAAAGAAAGAAAGAAAGGGAAGGAAGGAAGAAAGAAAGAAAAGGAAGGAAGGAAGGAAGGAAGGAAGGAAGGAAGGAAGGAAGGAAGGAAGGAAGGAAAGGAAGGGAAAGAAAAAAGAAGAAAAAAGGATGGGGGAAGAGAGACGAAAGAAGGAAAAGAAAGAAAAAAGAGAGCATTGCATTATATAATGCATATTAAATAGACATAGATATGGAACTAGTTTTAAAATGTGAATATCATCCAGTATTTGAGAAAAATTTGCTGTTGATTTCTGGAAGAACACAATAGCCATTCAACTATTTTTCTTAGCAAACTTTTACTTAATATTCCTTTTAAGGACCCCCTAAGAGGAAAAAAACAACCCATAAAAAAGTTAACATTTAGTCATTTAAATTTTCTATGAAACCTTTCTTAGACATATAGAAGGAGGTAGGAAATCAACTTTTCTATTGTTATTCTACTGTCTTGCAAGTCAACCTGGGTAGTTAAAAACCATGAAAGTATGGGCTCACTCACAAGATGGGAGCAAATAGATATTATGTACATGTGTTTTTCTTGAAAAACAGGTAAATGCTTTTCAGTGCAGGGGAGAGAATTCCCCATAACTTCTGGCTGTGAAAGCCAGTTGAGACTGTGGCTTTAATACAACTTTATGATGTGATAAATACTCCCAGTGTAAAATACATACCGGTATGTGTCAAAACAAAGAACAAAAGCTAAAACTAAATATTAGAAAGCCTAGAAAATACAATAAAATGTCCATTTTGACTATACAATATGCAAACATCTTTTGCTATCAAACAGCAAAGAATTTGGTAAACATAATGATAATATAATTGTAAATACATTCCTTACAGTATTTTAAGGAAAAATCATGTTTAATTAATAATGTGTATCCAAAGCTCATTACATCTATCTATCTATCTATCTATCTATCTATCTATCTATCTATCCATCTATCTACTGGGTTGTCAGAAAAGTCATGACATATTTTTTCTATGTTTTTCATTGCAAAAATGCATCATGACTATTTCGACAACCCAATAATTCATTTAACCTTCTCTTCCTCCTTTCTTAGAACTTTAAAAAGCAACATTTTATGAGAATATTGCATATTTCAGTTTCTTATTAAATGTGACTGTCTTTATCGATTATTTATATAGAAAACAATGTTTTCCATATACACAGAACCCTCTCAGTATTAAAATGTGACTAGGGACCTTATAAAAACAGTTCTTAAATGTTATATAATCACAGGATGATATCCATTCTCTACCTTATCACAGAGAACAAGAGCAGAACTTTCCTCCAATGGCAATGTGCCCATCAGGTTATGCCATTTAAAATGAACATGATAGTTCTAGTCAAGATGGTAGAGTGCTTGTGTTTGTCTCTTCTCATGACCACAACAAAATTACAACTAAACTACAGAACAACCATCATCGAGAATCATCAGAATTCTAGGTGAACTGGAGCCCTACAATTAAGGACATACAGAAGAAGCCACCTCAAGAGTGGTAGGAGGGGTAGAGACATGGCTTGAGCTGGCCCCACACCCATGTGTGACCATTAAGAATCAGGAGGGATATATCAGCTGCTGAGGCCCCCTCTGTAGAAGGTGAAGGGTCCCAGTCTCACTCCAGACTCCCCAGCCCAGGGTTCCAGTGCCAGGGAGAGAAGCCCCCATAACTTATGGCTGTGAAAACCAGTGGAGACTGTGGCTGAGTGAAATGGAAGGATTCTGAGGTCCCAGGCTCTCCTCTTAAAGGCCCAATGCAGGAACTTACTTACTGAAAGACTCAATCACCCTGAGTGCAAGATCTGGGGCAAAAACTCAAAAGTTGCTAAGGACATGGGCAGCAACTCAATTGTATGGCTTGAGAGTGAGGGCTGAAGGGGGAACTTTCTCCCAGACAGAAGTGCAGTCAGAAGCCATTGTTTCTTTAATGAGCAATCCTTCATCCTGATGTGAGACACAGGTGGTCGCCACATCTAAGTCTCTATCAACCTGGCTAACACTCTTCTCCCAACCATAGTGATTTTCTCCATTCAATTGTGGGCATACCCAAGCCACTTCAAGTGGATTTTCCATACAAATGTCCTTTCTTGGCTCATGCTGTGGACTGTCCTAAAGTCTCTCAAAGACTCACAAAACCCAAACAGGCAATATCTGACTTTGGTGTGTCCCACACCTCTTCCTGAGCAGCCCCAACCCTGGTACTAGTGACAGCCAGCCTCAGTTTGCAGCTTGACCTCACAAGGCACTTCCAGGCCCAGCATGGGTGGTGGCCATCTGTGTATTGCTTTGTGGCTCATGTCAGGTGGCCCTGGGTAGGGCAAAGGCTGTGTGTGGCCGAACTTGGCCTGTGATGGGGCCGCTCCTAGTAGACCCCAGAGCTGGCACAACTGGTGATCAGCTCCAGACCAAGCTGGAGTATCATCTGGCCGCCTCCAAGGATGACACACCCAAATGGCAGACTGGGCAGGCACCAGAGACCTGCTAAAGCAATTCCTGCTTTGCAGGGTCAGTCCCTGCACAACAGATTCTCCACTGTAGTCATGTCCAGTCCTCACAAACAATCAGCCTGAAGGTCAATCCTTCCTACTGATGTGCAAGCTAACCAAGGCTCAACTACAACAGGAGAACACACACAACCCACACAAGTGACACACCTGGAACATCTGGTTCAGGTGCCCAGAAAGACTGCACCACTTGGCCCCACAGAACACCTAGTCTTGCTAAAACCAAGAGACATAGCAATCCTACCTAATACATGGAAATAAATACAGGGAGGTAGCAAAAATGAGGAGACAGAGAAAATAAAACACAGAACAAAACTCCATAAAAAGAACTAAATAAAACAGAGAGAAGCAATGTACAACATGCAGAGTTGAAAACACTGGTTATAAGGATATTCAGTGAACTCAGGGAGAACTTCAATAAAGAGATAGGAAACAAAAATGGAGATAGAAAACATTAAAAAAGGAGTAAAAAATAAAGAATACAATAACTGAAATAAAGAATATATTAGAGGGAAACAACAGTAGATTAGATTCCCTACTTGATAGCAGAGGGTCAAATCAATGATTTAAAAGATAATGTATCAGAAAACACCTAATAGGAATTGAAAACCTATTTGAAGACATAATGACAGAAAACTTCCCTGGCTTGGTGAAGGAAATAGGCATACAAGGCAAGGAAGAACAGGGAGTCCCAAAGAAGATGAACCCAAAGAGGCCCAAACCAAGACACATCATAATTAAAATGCAAAGGTTAAAGAAAAAGAAAGAATCTTAAAAGCAGCAAGAGAAAGGCAGTTAGTTACCTACAATGGAGCTCCCATAAGATTGTATGCTGATTTCTCAACAGAAACTTTCCAACCCAGAAAGGATTGGGTGGAAATATTTAATATGATGACAAGTAAGGACCTACAACCAAGACTACTCTACCCAGCAAAGCTATCATTTAGAATCAAAGGACAGATAAAGAGCTTACCAGACAAGAAAAAGCTAAAGGAGTTCATCAACACCAAACCAATTACAATCAAATACATAGTAGTAGAGTTATAATTTTTTTGTTTTCATTTTTTATGTCACTATATCTCACATAAATATAAAAATTGCTTCCTTTTAGTAATTGCATGTTTTAAAAATCATATTCTAATGATAGAAATGACTCTGGGTGGTGAACACACAATGTGATATATAGATGATGTATTACAGAATTGTATACTTGACATTTATGTAACTTTGCTAACAATTATCACCCCAATAAACTTTAATTAAAAAAAGGTATTCTTCTAAAACCAAACAGTTGTTATCAAATATTTATGAAGAGGGGAATTAAAATGATAATTTAACACAAAGACTGGTGAGGCCTGAGTATGAACTAGTGTTTTACAGGGAATTACAGAAAACTGTGATTCATATGTAGGTCACATGGTTCAAAACACTGCTTTGGAAGAAGAGATGGGATGACAAAAGAGATGAATAATTGGTTTTGATATGGTCTGAAGTGAAGGACTATGGGGCTGACAAACTGGTGGTCCCATTATAGATGTGAAATGGGGGGAAAAGAAATACTACAAAATAATTAATTGAGTTCTGTGGAAATAAGATTACAAAATGATTCTTGAGTAAAGAAATAGAGAATTGCTGATTTGGCTTGGAGAGCTAGCTCCAGGATTTCACTCAGTGCTTGAAGAAATGCTTTCAAATTCTAGAATCATTCTTTAAAGTTAAACTATTACTTATAGTTTGTTACATTATGATCTAGTTGTATAAATAAGCAACACATCTTCTAGAATGATGGATTTGGGAAATGCTGCAGAGAGGATCTGAAAAAACCATACTACAGGAATATTTGGTTTATATAATAATACAGTTAGACACATAAATGACTCAGCAGTCAAGACCAAAGAGTGATGATATTAAGGATTGATGTCAATGGGGATGCCAAGTGGAAGAACACAGGGACTGGTCCTTGGTCTAACCTGTTCAACCCATTTACTAATGACTTTGAGGAGATAATTGACTGCCTCCTTATCAAACTTGCTAGGAGAGAGAGTTAATTCATTTGATATGAGACCAGCCTATATGACCCGCAAACCTAATCACCCAAAGGTGGGCAAATTGGGCGAGTGGGGTAGAAGGAAAGGGGGAAGAGCAGAGTTATAATTTTTAGTTTTAAATGTTTCAATAATTCCTGTCCAAATGCATTTACTTACTAAGCTGCTGAGTCGTTGAGCTGATATTCCGATGACCTTTGAAAGCAGGCCTGAATTCCTGGATCTCTCCACAATCGTTTTATTACCTCGGCCAGTTCAGGTGTCATGCCACCATCTCCCAGGGTATTTGCCATTGCACAAAGTTGTTGTTGGTCTCCCTGTGGCAGTGGTTTTGTGACAAGAATGAAAACGTGTTTTTATTTGGAATCACGTATCTTTTTTTTTTTTTGTAAACAGAGCATTTCCATTGGATGATTTTTATTTTATTCTTTTAAATAATTCCATTGAACATATATTCAACATATCTTAAGGTTAATAGAACTGAGGTTCTTTATAATGGCTGGCTAATGCACAGAAGAGTTTTCCATTGCAAAAACTGTGAAAAATTATATGGAGAAATTAGAATATTTTGATTTATATCACTAACTTCTGAATATGATATGAAAAGGGATAACAATAATTTGGTGTAAGTCCATTGAGCCCTCAGAGGGTCAAAATGCTAGTAAACAGGTAATGAATATGATCTAAACTGGCATTTTATTTTCCTTTGATCATGGCCATGTTTTTTTCTAGGAAATAAAATTCCAAAAATTAGAGTAAAAATGGAAAATAAAATGCAATACTCTAAAACTGTAGTTAAAAATTGATATACAATATTATTTGCCATCATGTACCTCTTTGTAATCATACTAATAAATAATAGTAAACATTTTGAGACACACAAAGTTTTGAACATCCATGTAAGTGTTGTTAATTGCATGCTTTTGGGGCAAATCAATAGGGCAGAGGTCAGACTTCATTAAGAAAAGAGGAGAAAAGAAAAGAAAGTAAGCATTTTCTTAGTCTTGATGATATATTTGGAGCTGACAAGAGCGGAAAGAAATACAAGTACGTCGAATAAATAATATACTCCATAGTTTATTTAAACTAATAATTAAAACTGTTTTATGACAATTGTTTTTCAGATTATGAATTTAAATTTCAGAATAATTATTGACCATGATATGAGACCAGGCAAATGAAAAAGTCTAGGGTTAGATTCTGGTTGTCAGACTCTAAAGCCCATGCTCTTTCTTGCACATATTGTTATATTTACGAGACAATGAGTGCACGTACTATCTCATACAACACTCACAATAACAGTCATACAGACACTATATTTTTTTCATGTTACAGATGAGGAATCTAAAACTAGGAGGTCAGTTTGCCAAACCAATAAAAATGATAAGCATCAGAAGAAGAGTCGAACCCAAACATACTTTGTACACTGTCAGGTGGCTACCAATGAAATACATCGAAAAAGAAATTGCTGCTTTTCTGATACAATTTAATTTTTATTGTTTTAAATTGATGACAGGTTTATTTCACTGTTTCATTAAAAATCTACTCCTCATCCTTCTCCTCTTTTTGTCCCTCCTCCTCCTCTCTCTCCCTCCCTTTCCTCAAGAAAAGAAGCACTGGACTCCTTACTGTTCTTGAACTCACCAAGCCGCCAATTTCAGAGCATTTGACTGTCTGTTCCCTTTGTGTCTTTCCTGTTGTTCACTTCCTACTCCACTCAGGTCTCTTCCCAAATACCACCCCCTCCGGGATACCATCCATGGCCACCTATTCTTCCATTCTTTCTCGAGCCCCTTACCCTCCTTCATTTTTCTTCATAGTACTTACTTACTGCTTATGTACCGTATTTGCTGGCGTATAAGACGACTCGGCGTATAAGACGACCCCCTAACATTTCCACTCAAAATACAGAGTTTGTTATATGGTCGGCTGTGTGCGATTTTGCGAGTGTGGTAAAATCGCATAACAGCAAAATCGCATAACAGCCGAGCATACACCCAGCAGTGCTGCTGATGCCTGAACGGTATGTGGAATGAAGTGGGCGGGCATCGGGAGGCCACTATGGCACGGGGCAAGCACTATGGGCAGTCTATCTGAAGTGTACCTGGCGTATAAGACGACCCCCCACTTGGAGGCATATTTTTCAGCGCCAAAAAATCGTCTTATACGCCGGCAAATATGGTAGTGCGTATTTCTTTATTTCATATCTTTTACATTAGACTGTAAGCACTTGAAGGCAGAGATTTTGTTTATTTTGCTCATTTCTACATCCTTAAGACTGAGAACAGAACCTAATACATAGTGTGTGTCCTTAAAATATTGTTGAATGAATAAATCAATAAAATAAAAATGCTATTTAGCTCAGATGATGTGTCCTGGAAAAGCTTTAAGGGATCTCAAATAATTTCCCATTTTTCAAATAGCTCCAAAGAGGTTTGAATGGCATCCTGAAAAAAATGTATTCCCTTATGTTTTATTTGGAAAAGCTTGGGAATTATGGTAGTTCTAAAATGGCTCATTAAAAGTTGCATAGTTCTGGAAATATAAAGCAAAATATATATTTTCTCTACATATTACCCTGAACTTCCTCATCAGTATTACAGACCTCAGGTGGTCTTAGAACCTCATGAAACTCATTCTGAACCCTAGAGTCATATTTTCAAAGATTGCAGAAAATATATGTCAAAGGAAAGAAAGAATATCGTAACTAGTAACTTGGGGAACTGCTAGTTTAGAAATGCCTTCTTTAGGGCCAGCCTAGTGGCTCAGTTGGTTAAGAGTGTGAGCTCTGAGCAACAGCAGTTCGAGTCCCGGCCCGAGCTGAGCTGCCACTGAGTTGCCAACAGGTGGCAGGATGGCTCAGCTAAAAAAAGAAAGAAATGCCTTCTTTGGTGTGACAGACTTTTGGAGCCTTTGAATACTAATATTGTTTGCAAATTTCCAAGAATTTGGACAGTATGTAAATATCTCAGGGCTATTTGATCACAGAAGTTTTATCATAGGACATCTTGAGGAATCAATGCTCTTTGGTTTACTTTGTAGGGAGCTATGTCAAAGATGGTTACAAAATACCCAAATTGTGTGATAGAAGTGTTATAACTTTCAACATTCTTTTATGTTTGTTTAGTGGCTATTTCAGATGTTGTAAAATAGAATATAATAATATTCAGAGGGGATAAATAGAAATTTACTAGATGCCTTTCTTATGCCCCCTTCTTGTTTCTTCAGCTTTACTCTCTTTACAAGCTCTATAGTCATGAAATTAGTCTATCAAATATTAAACCCAAATAATTAAGGACCTGCTCCCTTTCAACTGCAGACCCCATCTCTCTCCTACTCCTTGATTATAGTTCCATAAGTTGTCCTGAAACCGTTTCCATATCCTCTTCTCATTTCTCAACACACTTCATTGTATTCTGTGTCCAAACTCTTTGAAACCTCTGTCATTATATTCCCAATAATCTGTACATTATTAAATCCAATGGATTATTTTAAATATACTTCATTCTTGATCTCTTAAGATCTTTCAACATATAGAACCTACTTTTAGAATACCTCTCTTGAATTTTGTGATTCGACACACTCCTTGTTCTCCTCTTACTATTCCAAGCTTTCTTTTTCCTCTGTAATGACCAGAATACTTGGAGTTTTTCAAAACTGTTACCTAAGTCTCTAGTCTCCCTAATTCTCTTCTCCATCCAAGCCCTAGTTTTTTGCCATCCCCACTTTTTAGTGTAAATTATATGCTGCAGTGTATGCCAATAACACCAAGATTTAGATCTCTACCCAAAATGGCTCTTTTGACCTTCAGAGGTACATTTTTAGCGACTTCACACCTGTGGAGATCTCACAAAGCTTACACAAATTTAACATTTCCAAAATGAAACTAACTAGTACTCCCCCATCCCCACTAGGGATAGTATTCCCTTTCTCAGTAATTCTTTCTAAGAACGAGGAGGCTCTACCTCCACACTCAACTACGATGCCCTTTTGAGATAGATGATGCTTTGTATTTGCTTGTTCAATATCAGTCTTTTCTCTCTTGAGGGCAAATACTATTTCCATCTCATTTATTTCTGATTTCGCAGTATATCCTCAGTGTCTAGGCAGACAGATGTCTGCCACATAAATAATAGTTTAATGAAAAATTTTGTTTTCAAATGATAATACATGTGTTGACTTCAATACATAAATTTTAATGAGCCTATATACAAAGTGATTATTGAAAAGTGGTAATACCTAATATTTACTGGGAGCTTACATTCTGCAATATTTTGTATTAAAATGGATTTCTTATGTTTCTGCTTTGTTCTGTAACAGCCATTGTAACTCAATAAGGAAAGCACTAACATTTTGTGAATGAATAAACTGAAATTTCAACATTAGGTAACTTGTCTAAACTTACATAACTAGTGACCAAAAATCTTATGTAAATTTTCTAGCAAGACCCTTTCTCTATTTGAACAGCAGTCTGTGTGATAATGTACAAATGGTTGTGTAAGAATATATAACCTGGTATAAATAAACAAATTGAAAGATAAATAGAAAGCCATATGAAGTCATAACTCTGAATGGCACACGTTAGGTAAAATGTTCAGCAGTTAATCTGTTGAATACACAATTTAAGCCAGACATAGAATATGCTAATCTTAAAATCAATTACTAAAGAATGTGATTGAAGCTGCTGTCATTTATGTTTGTTTAAATAAAAATATAAGCCTGACAATGGTGATGTTTGATGAGGACATAGGTACTCCTGAGAAGTTGTGCTAATTGCTTAATACTGCTTACATTACTCTGTTTATTCCATTCAATGTACAGTGTGAATAAATAGCATTTATTTTTGTTTATTAGTCAGTATAATGGCAGCATTGTGCAGAGTCTATTATCCTTACCTGAAAGCCGAGATCATTAAGATTTTAACCAACAGATTTCAGGTCTTTAGTTGTTGCAAATAAATTTGTATCACTTATTTGCAAACGCTGGGCTGTATGAAGTGTATAATATATTTAAATTAATAGCAATAGGCAAGGTTGTGATTTCCAACTTCAGTGATGCAAATAGATGGAATATTATACATGCAAATTAAAATGTTGAATCATTCTCAAATGGATGTAGAAGTAATACCTGTTTCAGGGACTATTACTGTTTAAAAGAAAGAATATGTAAGAAATATTCCTAATCATTAAAAGTATTTTTACAAAACACCTTGTGTAGGGAGAAGCTCTCTAAAGGAAACCAGGAGAAGTCGGTTATATTCTAAACTCCAGCAATTTAAGGGAGGTCAAGTTGTTAATCCTCTTTGGCCTTTATTTTTTTGTATATTTCTGTAAAGGGATTATGCCAGTTTTAAGGGCCAGTTTAAAATCCTAGGTTCTTAGGAAAAGCCACAGTAGGATGATAAATATACTACCCTTAAATAAATGATCACTAAGTCATAGAATGATAAAGAATGAAAGGGCATGGAGTTCAAGTTCTACATGTTCCCCTTGTCCATGTGAGAGGAAAGCTGTAACCTAGAGAAGCAGATGACACTGGAGCCAAATTGTGGCCAAGGCTAAAGATGGAAAGAGGTCCTGCAAGAACGTCTGGCTCTGCTTTACGAACTATTTGCCCTAAGGACATTGCCATGCTTTTTGTCAGAAAGGGACAGAACCAAATGGAATTTACCATTTCCTTTAAAATTAGCATTATGAGGGTCCTCAAAAAACTAAAAATAAAACTAACATATGATGCAGCAATTCAACTTCTGGGTAGTTATCAGAAGAAAACAAAAACACTAATTCATAAAGATATATGCATACTCATGTTCATGGCAGCATTATTCACAATAGCCTATCTATGGAAGCAATGAAGTGTCCATGGATAGATGAATGGATAAAGAATTTGTTATATGTCTATATATCTATATCTATAATCTATATCTGTATCTGTATCTATATCTATATCTATCTATATCTACATCTATATATCTATATCATCTATATCTATACCATCTATCTATATTACACACACACAATGGACTATTACTCAGCCATAAACATTAATGAAATCTTGTCATTTGTGACAACATGGATGGACCTATAGGATATTATGCTAAGTAAAGTAACTCAGAAAGAGAAAGACAAATACCATATGATTTCATTCATGTGGTGGATGGGTGAAAAGGTGAAGGGAAATAAGGGTAAAAACTTTGAATTATGAAATAAATAAATCATGGGATGTAATGTACAGTATAGGGAATATAATTAATAGTATCATAATAACTTTGCATGGTGACAGATGGTTACTAGATAAATTGCAGTGATTACTTCATAAGGTATATAAATGTTGAATAACTATGTTGAACACCTGAAACTCATATAATATTGTACGCCAACTATAATTTAACATAAAAAGGAAAAGAAAGAAAAAAATTAGCAGCATGAAAGAGATCTTTTTCTTTTCATCCTAATGGCCTCCAGTGGTCATTTACATGGTCTAAACTACTGGCAAAGTGAAGAACAGGAAAGTACAAATGTCACTTTTTCTCTATGCTTACTATACTGTTCGTCTCTATTTTTATTGTTAGTATCACAAGGTTTCTAAGAATTACAGTGGGGACAGTTCAAATGACACCTGGATGCAATCAGCTGTTCCTGGCGGGGAATACAGAAATGGGTGAGCTCTTCCTATTAATTGTACACAATTACTCTTTTTTTGGGGTGTGGCTAACTATTGTTCTTTGGATAATACTATATGTTTCAGTTGTCAGCTAAAATGGTTCTATAACTTTGCACATAAGCTATTTTAAAGCTAGTGGGTTTTAAATATATTTTAATGTAAAATAATTATATTACAAAATATAAAAGAGAAGAAAAACAAAACTCTTTAGTTGCTACATTATAAACAAAACTATGGCTACTTGAGTATATTTACTATAGAAAAATTGTATTTACTCACACAATTTTGAATTCTTTTCTAAAAAATTAACATATAAAACAATCATTTCCCTGTGCATATAGTCTTTGTAATTATCACTGAAAAATAATAATTGTGGTGTTTTTATTAAAAGTAAAGCCTCCATGAAATGACTCATAATCAAATTAATAAATAAATGGAGAGATACTGCAGTTTGATTTTATGGAATAAACTCTTTTGTATTTAGCAAGCTTAAGCAGTATTTTTCTCTAATATAGTGTATTATTTGATTTTAGGTTGACTCCTAGGAACAGTGAATGTTGAATAAGATTATAGCACACAATCAAAAAGAAAAGTTTCATTTAAAGGAAAATATGAAATCTTACACTAAACAGAATTAATGTTTCCAAAATTCATATTTCATATTCTTAAATTTTTGGTATAGATTAGTACTAATCTACTAAGTCCTACTGTTTTAGAGTTCAAACTCCATTGTAGGACCTAATACTGTTATCATTTGTATACTTACTGCACTTTTGGGATTTACATAATCAATCCCAAGGGTAGTCATGGCTTTCACAATAGTTAGGATGGACTGCAATGTATTACTGTAAACGACTGCTTTGAACTCCATGCATTCTTGCTCGCTGTAACCGTTCTTATGGATGATCCTAAAATTTAAACATGAAAAACTTTTGTGAGTGGAATAATTGTTTTTTTGTAATAGTAAAACACATCAATAATAATTTGCTTAAATAAAATTACAGTATATATTTTGTTAAGAAAGGAAGAATCTTGCCCACACGTAATCCTAAATCTGAACAATTATATGGCTTTTGAATTTTTATTATCATTCGGGCTTACTATAATACTTGTGAGCTTCTCATGCTAAATATAAAGAGGACTTAGCATTTTCTCTAGATAACCACTGTGAAAAATAGGTAAGTAGTGAGCATTTTACTTAGAAAGCTATTTGTCTTCAAGAGAAATATTTCCAGGTTTCCGCAACCAAGTTGCATGCATAGTTCTGAAGCTCTGTGTTGTGTTTACAAGATGATGTTTAGAGGAAGTGAAGTAATTGAACATAACATTCATGCCTTTTCCTCTCACTTAAAACATGCAGGAAAATAGGAGTGCCTGCTTTCTATTTATAGAGTTAACAAAGGCATCTTTTCAAAATGTAGGTAATTGGCCGCTGTTACATCCCTTGTCACTTTCCCATCTGTACGCAAGCAACTAAGTGCTCAAAGCTGCAACGCCCAGACATTTTATTTGGTTGAACTCTTCTTTTCCTTCCACTCATTCAATCAGAACTTAAAGGTTTACTAATAGTTTTGGAATAATAGATTAAAATAGGCTTGCCTATTAAAAGCAAAAAATTTTACGTATGCTAATTACTTTATTGTGCGTGATGTGTTTTTGTTCCTCTGTGGGGTTTTTTCTTATTGTTTTTCAAGTGATGTGTACTCATTAGGCATCGTTGTGGATGTCATGTTATTAAGGACTTGGTTTATATCCACACACACACACACACACACACACACACACAGGAACTTGAGCACAGGGGGAAAAAGAACACAGGGACTTCCACGTTATTAAAACCTTCAAATACAAGAATTCTGCAGTGAAAGAAGTGAAGGCAGTGCCTATAGTTATTCTTTATTTTTAAAATTTATTGTTAGTAATTGCTGCATTTCTACTATAAATATAGCTATATTTATCTTGCTGCATTAAACAATCAAATAAGTGAAGTAAACAAAATAGACAACTGTAGATTAAAAATGCAGTAAAATATCATTATGGATAGATCAAGAATAACTATATTAAAGAAATCCCAGTTCTTTATCAAAAGTTACAATTGGAAAACTTGTTTTAGTTATTAAATTCAAATGGCAGTTTTAGGTAAACTTGGGGGCATTTAGGTTTTGTTCCTGGAACAAGTTCTATCCTGTCTTTTCACCACAGGATAAGGAAACATCGATCACAAAGCCAAATGACAAAAGCAGACTTTAAAAAACCCCAGTTGTGGTGGAACTTGAAGAAACATTGTTTTTCTAGGGGCTGCATAAATATATTTAAGTGAAATAGAGCTCTCTACCTGCAAGCCGATTCCTAGCTCTGTTCAAATTAATGAGCTTTCACTGGACATTTTCTGTAACATACTGTATTATTATGCACTGAAGAGAATGAAATAAATGAATGAACAAGTCCCTCCTCTTCAAAAATATATAGACCAGAGCTCCACTGTCCAGTACAATAGCCACCAGACACATTAGTTAAAATTAAGCAAAATTAAAAATTCAGTTTCTTCATCACATTAGCCATGTTTCAAGAGCTTAATAGACACGTGGCTAGGAGCTACCATAGTGGAAAGCACAGATATATAACCTTCCTATCATCACAGAAAGTTCAGTTGGAGAGTCCTGGATTATAGGATTTTTGTACAGTGTGATAATGCATAGCAATAACATCTGCATGTGGTACAATGAACTAGAAAAGGAAAAGAGATAAACTCTATTGGGAGCAGGTGTAAGGGTCGGGGAGACTGCCTGGGAACAGTGATGGTCAGTTGATTTTTCAAGGATAAATAAGTATTTCTAATTAGTCAAAAAGAAGGAGAACCTTCTAGACAGAAGAATCAGCATGACCAAATATAATGCTCACAATTATCAAGCTTTCACTATGTGTCACACAATGTTTTAGCTACTTTATTTGTCTTATCTTCTCATTTTTTTTGCAATAAGCCCTTTAAAGTGGATACAATTATCACCTAAGCATGGGAACATAGGCTTGGGGATGTAGACATGGATACCTGAAGCAACTACCCTTAACCTATTCGGTTAGTGAGTTGCACAGCTGGGCAAGAAATGCATTCTGATTTTAGTGCCCATGATCTCAGCCACTAAGCTACACTCTTTTCCGTAGTACACTAGTCTGGAGAACTACATAAATCCAGCATTTCTGAAGGGGAAAATTGGAAGGTCAAAATTATGGGGGAACTTACGATGATGAGATAGATAAGAGCTAAATTCTGAAGTGTCTTATGTACCATGGCAAGGAGTTTGATATTGAGAGTGTAAGTAAAGAGTTCAATTCAGGAAAGAGACACACTCATTTTTTTAAAAAAAAGAGCAGTTGGTATGAAGAATGAAGTGGAAGGAAGAGGAGGGAGGTAGAAGATACTGTATTAATCCAGGTCAGAAATGCTGAGGTTTTGAACTATGACAGTGAGTGACAATAAGGATAAATGACATATTGGGAGACATCATTTGTGCCATAACTTGGTGAGACGGTGAGTGTTGGCATAACTACACCTAGATTTATTCCTTTAGAGGCTGGTGCTGCTATAATTCACTTAGGGAAACAGAAGCCAGATGGGGAGATAAATTTAATGTTGTTTATTCTGATCTGGACCTAGCCATAGAATTACAGAGGCAGGTGGATGTGCTTCCGTACTCTACACAAAGTGTCTGAGTTTGAAAGAAATATTCTGGACAGTCCTCTTGAGGGTGATAGTAAAAATCATGGGGCTCCAGCAATTTTCATCTGATGAAGGTATAGAGTAAATAGAGAAGAAGGACCTAGTCCTAGTACATTAGTGATACCAATATTTAAGATATAGTCAAAGAATCAGGGAGAATAGCAGAGTTAGGAGGTGAGCTGGGAGAGAGAGTCATCCTAGGAGCCAGGCTAAAGTGTTAAGAGGGAAAAGCTCAAAGAACACTTCATAAAAAATGGCAATTAGGAGATCACATTTATAAGGACAATTTCTATGACATGCCAGAGGCAAGAGTGATGAAAATGGTTGAAGAGTCAACGGAAAATGGAAGATTAAAGAGCTGGTGTTGGCTATTTTTTACAGACTCTGAGAAAAGGAATAGAAATGGGTCAGAACCAGGAGGCTCATTTTTTTAAATAATAGAAAGAATACCTGCTCATTGGAGAAAATGTGAAAAGCCCAACAATATTCAAAACTAAGGTGCAATGTAACTTTAAATTCCACTATTGAGAGTAAATGGCTTTGAACCTTGGTGTATGTTCTTACATTTGAAAAACATTATTTTGTCGTAAAGACATTGCAATAAAGATGGTTATGCAACTTTGTATCTTTCTTTTTTCGAACATAAGTATTTTCTTTAATTAAAACATTCTCGTATACATATAACTTCTAATGAATGCAAAATATTGCAAACTGAAAGATGGATAATCCCTTAATTTCACAATGTATTTGCTTATGGTTTATTTTAATTTAGGGTATTTTCTTTTATCTTGTATTTCATTATTTGAAATAAGACTGATATAAATCTCTTTGTGCATATATTTTCACATTTATATTATTTGTATACTTTTTCAAATTGAAATCATTATTAAAAATTCTCAGAAATGCATTTATGAGATCAACAATTATTTTCTCAGCTTACTGTGTATATTGCAAAAAACATTTCTATAAATTTGCTATAACATGATTTTACAAGTGGTAATGAGAAATATTCATTCCTTTTCTTATTGCATTTAACCTCACCAAGAATGAAGAGGTTAAAAGGATAAGAGAGGCTCAAGCAAGATTCAAATCTGAAGGGAAAAAAACAGGTGGTCACAGTGGTCATGTTATAAGGGACTGAGACATGATTTGGGTGCAAGGATGGAGCCGAGAACCCAAAAGCAGTATGATCAGTGATTGGGATAAAAGGGTTCTGGTCTTCAAAGACAAGAGAAAAGGTAAAAAATTTAGTTGCAGATATAGGTGACAATTCAAAAGTGGGGCTTAAATATTGGTTGATATGAAAATCACATGACATTATTACCTAGAAAGAAGGAAAAAGTAGTGGCTTAGATTATAAGTAGACAATTTCATCACTGACTGGGTTCATTCCCTCATGTGATACGTTCCAAAGAACAAGATCCTGGAACATATAATTTAAAATAAGCTCAAAATGATTTTCTTTTCCTATAGCAACAATTATCCTTGAAAATTCTCCAGCAGGGACAACCATGAGGTTTCACATATTCATTTCCACTTGTTAGTTGCCATTTTATTCCCTTAGACAGTGCATTCTTAAATAGTAGCACATTTGTGTTCATTATCTCCTCATGAGGAAATTCAGGCCTACTTATTTTATTATAAAGAGAAAAATGTAGAGAAAATAAATGCAAAAATAAACTTAAATCTAGGATAGTTTTAAATTTAAATTTAAATATGCACTTTATTCCCAGATAGGCAAAATGGTAATTAGTGTAAAAATACTATTTCCTCCTAAATTCAAAAGGATCATTGACACATTTTAAAACGTTTATGGCTTATGGCCACAATATTAAAGCCCTATATTATAGGTAGATTAATATAGTTAGAACATAAATGTTTTCAATATCCATCTTGTTAAGAGGTAAAATTTAAAAGAAAAGTGGAAATTATAACATTATTTATCTGTGATGCTTTCTGTTAAAGGATGGAAGCATTTTGCACAGGAATTGTGATAGCTCTGCTACTAACTATGATTTAGACTATCAATCAGATCCCCCTAAAGTATTTATTTCAAGAATGGTCAAATAGATGGAGAGACATCAAATATTAAACATTTAAAATGGTATGTACTTACTTCATCTGTTTCACAATAGTACTTTTTCCAGATTCTCCTGCTCCTGAAAAAAAAGATGGGACTGTTACCAACTGATACACACCAAATTCATGTAGATATTAAAACCTGTCAGCATCACTCTCTCATGGGTAAATCTTTAACAGACCCCTCTCCTATGGAAAGAAGAAGAGTAAATTCTCTGTTAAGTCTTGAAAGGTATTAGGTGTCTACTTTCCAGGATAGCAAAGGAAAATAAAACCTCTCTATATTGTCGATAGATCCAGATATAAGTTTGCCTCAAGGTAGAGTTTATATTTTAAAGCAAGAATTATATAACATAAGGAAAACAATCCTACTATATTTGAACATATTTTAGAAAGATTATCTCCTGGGTTTGTAGTCCAAGGAAATGGTCCCAACCTTATAGTCACTAGATCACACTCATTCTCCCAGATGTCTATGCATATATCATATTTGATTAAATAGCAAAACACACACACACACACACACACACACACACACACACTCCAAAAAGTAGGCAATAACTTTTTATTTCCAGAACTATTCAAAGCCTATTCTGATTGAAGGATGGACTTTGTCTTCACCATCATGTTTACATTGCTACAGAGGAATTTTCTCTTCTGTTTATACAAAGGAAAGGTGCTAATAATAGTAAGCAAACCTAAAGAGCCTACAGATCAGTTATATTTTAAACATAAGATACATACAGCAGGACTTAAGAGCACTTATATAAAGATGTTTACAGTCATTGATAGTATAAGGATGACTGCCATATGAAAAGAGACTAAAACTGAGTATTATTCTTGAGAGTGAAAATGAGAGAATTTGATTAAAATCGCTACCATATATAAGGTATGGATAGAGTATAAAAACATACTTTCTAGTTTTTACTTATTTATGAGTCCTAGACATGTGACAGATGGGGTGGTAAGGAGCAAATTCAGGCAACTTCTTGAAGTTTGAAAGTTCTAGCTTTATTGACAAGAGAAAAGCAGTGAGTCACCAAAGGTTGGTAAAGGCTGGTAATACAAATTTGCTTGTAAAATTTTTAGATAGAGTCACCAAATCTCTAAAATATTGAGGAAAACTCAGTATTTTATAGTTAACACAAAATCGTATTTTTTATAATGTATCCCCAGGTTACTACTAACATTTATAAACAAAAACATGATATTGAAATACGATGTTGACCAAGGGCCTGATCTAAAATGCCAATGAGTAATTTAGAGTCTTCGTACTAATTTCTGTATCAAGAAAAACAAAAGCTTGATATATTACTGCCAGTTCCAAAAATTGGGTCACAGGACATTTTTAAAGTCTCAGTATGCCTGTTAATTTTGGACAGATTTCAAAATAGCACAACTAAGCCAACTTTCAAACATCCCAGAAAAATCCCAAATTCAAGAAAACTAATAGACATAGAAATATCTCTTGCCAGGATGGCAGTCAATTGACTTGTTTTACCAAAACTAGTATGATTTTATGTAAGCAGAAGTAATATGAGTTTTGGTAACCCTGAATCACAGAATTTTATTCAAATTATGTCAAAATATATATTGAATCAGAGGACCCTGACTACCCATTTAAAATTTTTTATCCCGCCATCACCCACTCCTTTCCCTACTCGACATTTTTTCCTTGCACTTCTCTAATTCTACAAGCTTACCAATTATTCATATTTAAACATTTTTTTTCTATTTGCCTTCTGTCAATGCAAAGTAAATTCCACAAGTTACAGGTCTCTGTCTGTTTTTTTCACTGCTGTATCTGAAGCACCTGGAAGAGTACCTAATAGAATCTCAATGAATGAAATTAGGTCTTTAAACTCAGACTTCAAAAACAACATTGTGCCCTCAGTATTATATGTCATTTTTTCCACAATAAATATTTCTTCACGATTTGCAATATTTTCTTAAGCTGTGATAAAAGCTATAATTATACTTAAATTTAATTCTACTTCACAACAAATTTGTTTTGTCTCAGGCTTATCTAAATGTTATCTAGTTTCAGCGGTTATCTGAAACAGCTGTCTACCTTCTATGATATTGAGGAAGTCAGAGTGGTGAAGCTATGGGAAATAATATTTTATTGCCTAGTGATGATATGTAGATTCTTCCTCTTGGGTAAACCTCCATCATACTTCTCTTTATGGTTTTATGCTAGTGTGGTATATACCACACAGTGTGCAATGTGACAACCAAGTTGATGAACACAAAATCAACCGTAGCAATTTGTTAACTTAATCACATTTTGTTAATATAATCAAGCACAAACTGACCGATTGGGCATAACTGTCATATTTAATAGAGCTTGCTATGTCCAAGAATGAAGCATTTGAGAATAAAATAAAAATCACATTAAAATATCATCTCATCCGTTTTCATAAGACAACTGGCTATATTATTTTGCATCACTGAACATTACTTGTTTGGGAGAATGGTAATAGCAAACCAATGAGCTTTGCACAATACCTTGGTTTGTTGGTTTTAGGTAATTTGCTATTTTTCTCCAGGCTGTGAATCACTTTGAAAGAAAAGTTATCCAACAAGATTATAAAACTGTTCTTAGTAGTTTTTATTTTAAGTTCTCTAACAATAGAAATGGACATTAGGAATGGCAGCATCACCCTACACAGGCTATTTGGAGACTATTTCACTTCTTCAAATACACTTTTTCAACTTTGCTATATGGAAAATTGCAGTGAGAGGAAAGTCAATGGGCCCAATAGGAACTCCAATATTTGTCAATGCTGGTATATTTAGTGTTGTATTTTGTTCAATCAGAATGGAAACATTGGGGAAAATAACTTTGGAAAAACTCTGAGAAGGAGAAAAGAATGTCTCATCTCTATCAGTTACATTTCCTTAAATAATATTATAATATCTATGATTTTAAAAAATTAAGTGAAAGTAATTATGATCAACTTACTTAAATAAATTATCTACCTTGAGAATAACAAAAAAAGTTCATAAAAGAATTTTCCAGAATTGTACCGGCATATGTATTGTGAACAAATATAGTATAAATTAAGAAACACTATAGACATATTTAAAAATTCTAAATAATCACAACCAAATTTAAATATATTCATTCTGTATTACTGACTAGTCAAAAATGTATCACAAATTTGGGGAAAAGGGACTTTTGACTGTGTCAAAGAATTAATGTACATTCAGATGATCTTCTATACCTCATAAATATGGTCAATTGGTAATCAGACTGGTGACACCTGGCAAGTTTCAAAAATATTTCTGAGGCTAAAGGGCATATTATTAAATAATAATTCTCTATAATTTAGCTGGTCATTCATGATGTGTCTCAGGTCAGCAGAATAATCAATCATTTAAAAATAGGTTAGGGTTTTTAATGAAACTATGTACAAAATATTAATATTTCCTTTGGAAGACTTTACAGAAGGTTTCTGGATCATTCCTTATTATACGTACGTACTAACATCTGTCTTTTATATGAAGGTCCAGTATAGTCAACTACAGTAGTAACTGAAAAATTCTTGAAGAAAAGCCAACTTCCCCAAAATCTCATTTATTATTTGGAACTCTATTGCAAAGCTATTTCAAAAATAAATTATTGAGTCCCATTCTCACAATGATTCTAGGTCTTAGTTCACAATAATCATTCCATTTTTGTAAGATCATGTTACAGTGCCAAATATAGATATCAAAATAGCATGTTTGCATAGGCTGAGGGCATCCTGAAAGAATTTCTTCCTTCCAAACTGTAGTCATCACTAAAATTATTTTCTGGGTCAAGAGGTATCAAGGGACTTTAAACAAATTATGCATTTATTTGAAGTAAATAATGTTTCAAAAAGTTAAATATTAAAATTATACTTAATTCATACTTTAATACTTATAAATTGTTTTATTCTTCATAAGAATAAATTTTAAAATGAATAAATTAGGGGCTTTATTCCACATTTTTATTTGGAAATATCAAAAGCAATTTTAAAGCTACATGATACCTATGCCTGGAACTGAACTTCAGCTGAACACACTCAAGGCTTGATTGCTCATTTGGTACAACTTTTTAAATAGGCAAAATGAGAATAATATATTAACTTACTATCATGCAGAAGATTTTTTGGAGACAGTCTTAAAAATCACATAATGGTACAAGAAAGAAACCTCAGAAGTCAATCAGCTTTGAAAATCTCTTCATTCTAGCATGAAAAAAGTGTGTCTAGTAGAGATTACAATACTCATCGAAAGTCCTGGATCTACTGGGTAGTCAGAAAAGTCATGATGTATTTTTTCAATGTTTTTCATTGCAAAAATGCATCATGCTTTTCCGACAACCTAATACTTTAAAACAAAGAAACTGTCTCCTGACTTCCATATTACTGCTGTAATGTTGCTTTCTTTTTAAAGTATGCACTGGTAATGTCAATACAAATGATTTCAACACTTACTAATAATTTTGAATTCACCATTTTAAAATTAACATGAAAGAAGTGCACTTTCACAGACATATTGGTTTGGTGTGTCTGCTTGTCATCTGTTGGTAGGCTGCTGGCATGAAAGATTCTTTAGGTAGTCTTTTTTGAAGCAACTGATTTTTGTTCCACTCACTATTACTCTCTCTCGGAGCAACAACAAAACTATGTCTCTCCCACACGACAACCTTTCAAACAGCTGAGAGTGAGGGTAGGAAAATTAGTAGGAAAATACTCATGTTTTGGAATTAAACAAATATGGGCTTGCACTCATTTCTGACTATGACTGGGTGTTTAGATCCTCTTTAATCTGAGAGTTAGTATCCTCTTTTATAAAATTGGGTTGTTAATATCTGCCTCTTAAGGTTTGGGAAGATTTATTACAGATACAAAATACCTAGAAATACTCTAACATATAGTGAGCTCTCAACCTTTCCTCATATACAAAGCACCCTCTCTTTTTTTCTAAGAGCCTTGTCAAGTATAAAATGTTCAGTTATTTTAATATTTTCTTTTGGAACATGACTTTTAGACCCCTTGCCCTCTGAACCACACGCTATGCAAGAGCCAATGTCCTTCTGAAACACTGGGACTGAAAATTTTACTGTAGATAGATTTCTCAACAGAACTGATTTTCTGATGTAGTCGAATAAGGGTGCAACCTAAGTCTGCCCTGATACCGGTACTTGTTTTTAAATACATTTTTCTTAATAAGGGCCATGATTAGTTTGCCTTCTTTATCTTTTCTTTGTAGCTTTATCACATTCGTTACTTATATTGGGTTTATAGTAATTCAAATTTCACATTTTCACATAATTTCTTTTTCACATCACCTCTTAGCAAACAGATTATCTCACATACTACCTGGGTATAATTGATTTTGAACCCTAATTTAAGGTATCTGTTAAATTCCACTTTGCTCATTTGGGCTAAGCATTTCTGCTAGTTGAGATCACTTGGGATGTTGACATTGTCTGTCACTATATCCTTCTTAATTCTGATACTTATTCGAATGTGAAATGCTGCCTTATCCACCTTCACCCAAATCCCTGATAAAACATTGAAGGGAAGAAGGTCAATGGCAGGAAACTATGTCATTCCCATTAATCATCATAAGTCCTTGTTCACTATCTGTAGTCAACAATGCAAAATGTTCCCCATTAAGTATGACAATTGCTGAAGGTTGTTCTACATACTGTTTATCTGGTTAAGGGAATTACCTTCTATTTATAGTTTTTTTCCTTTTTTCTTCTTAGTTTCAAGTGCACAAAACAACATAATGATTAGACATTTACACCCCTCACCAAGTGATAATGCCCCCCAAGTCTAGTACCCCTCTGACATCATATATAGCTATTATAAAACCATTGACTATTCCCTAAGCTGTATTTTACATCCTGTAACTTTATAGTTTGATAAATATATCAAATAGTTTATCAGGAAGGAATGAAAGAAGTTTATCACATATGCACATCTCCTGACACTTATGATGATTATTTTTCTCCTTTAATTTGATAATGTAATGAACAATATTAACTGATGATTTAATAATATTTCAACCAGGCATTCTTGGAATAACTCCCCCCAACCCTATTTAATAGTTATCTCTACTTGGTTGTGCTACAAACATCACAAATTTGAATGTTCCAAATCATTTCTTCCCCAACCTAATGTCCTGTATTTCACATAATGATGAATAAAACAATCCCTATACCTGGTTCTACCCTCAATCATTCCTCTCATTTAATGTAGTCAGCCACCAAGTTCTGTTAATTTTGTCTCTGAATATCCATCAAAAATTACTTCCCAGCTTGTAATTTCTGCCTTAATTTATAATCTCATCAAGTATTTGCATAGCAGTAACAATTACCTAATTGGCCTACCTATGTTTCATCATAAAATCTTTGTCTCATAGTGTAGCCACAAAAATGTTTTGACACAAATATCCAAGTATTATCATTCTCACTGATTCTTAAAACCTATCAATATCTTCCTACTGAGTTGAAAAACAAAGTCCTTAAGGAGTGGCATGTATGGCTCTTTTCTGGCTCTATTTCCACATGCCAAATGCATGTCTATGCTTTAATCACCATGAACAATTAACAGCAATCATTTGGAGTCTGATTCTGTCATCCTTTCATGCCTTCCACATGCATGCTTTCCTGTGCGAAGTACGCTGTGCCAGGTAGGAACACAGTGAAGAACAAGGAGAGACATGTTCTCTGTTTTCATAGTACTTATAATGCAAATACTAATTTAAAATTGACACAGGTAAAAATTTTAAAAAAAGCTTTGTATTTCTGTAAACTAACTTGTGATCTTAGAAACTAAATTACCTTCTTGAGTTCTCATGTTCTCCTTCTCTAAATAATAAAAATAATAATATCTATTTCATAGGGCTTTCTTGTAGATTGAAAAAAAATAACAGAAGCAGTGGGGACTATGAGATCCATTCTATCAAAGACAGAGCTAAAACTAAACTTGGTGACAAAAGGTCACAGAAAAGGAGTCGAGGAAGATAGAAATGTTGAGTTGATATAATGGGAAAAAATTATCATAGGGGACTTCATAAAACATAAAGCTTGGAGATGAATGGGCAGCAAAATAAACTTGGAAAATTATTTTGAGTTCTCCCAAAGTGCAATCAATTCACTGATACATAATAGAAATTTGCAAATATGGATCAAGAACTGGGCAAAAGGAAGGATGTTAGAGTCATTCTAGAAGTGATAGTTAAGCCCTGAAATGAGGTCCCCAAGAGAGAGTATAAACTGAAAAAATACAAAGGTTCAAGGACAAAACTTGGTGAGTGAAACCACTAATGAATGGAGAAAAGAAGCAAGCTTTGAAGTGGGGAGTGAAAGGATGTTAAAAATGAGAAAGTATTGTGGTGTTACAGGAGTTAAGAAAGAAGAGAGATTCGAAATTATTGAGGCCTGAATTTTCTGCATTGGCAGTTTTCAGAGCTCTGTGAGAGATTTTTTTTTTTTTAAGTGGAGAAAAGGGTGTAAAAGATCGCAAGTAACTGAAAGGAATGTAGAATGTAAGAAAATAGAAGCAGTGAGCATGGACTTCTTGGAGAAGTATTTCAATACAAAAAGATTTTAAAAGGTACCCATATAAGGTGAATTCAGGGGGTTATTGAGTCAACGTTTTTTAGGCTAATGCAGAAAGGATATACACCAAGAAGAAAGACCTAGTAGAGAATACTTTTTTTAAATGGCAGGGACAAAATAATCCATAAAGTAAAATTCATAAGCTATGGAAGGTGATAAAATTTATAGCACAAAGACTGAAATTAGCCTTAAATGAAAATGGAATATCACAACTTCCTTAAAACTAGTTGAAGTAGAAGAGAATACATGTGTGTTCAGTGAGATTTGGAGATAACTGATCACTGTATTTTACATGGGTGGTCATCTAGGCTGAGGTGGGAGGGGAAGAGATTCTAGATGAAGGTGATGGGAATGCAGACACAGCAGCCTTTTGCAGTATTTTAATAGAAAACCAGGAATAAGTAAAATAATTATCGACCTAGCTAAAGTTAAAAACAGGAATTCTTCTGCCCGGAAACTGAATTCATGAAATTGTGACTGTCTTGGGAAAGCAAAAGATGTAATAGTACCACTAATTATTCTTTGATATCTCTTATACCAAAAGATACCCTTTCTTCTGATCTAACCCACCATTTTAATCTAAAACAAAACAAAACAAAAACAAAAACAAACAAAAAAGAACATAGTATATTGAAAATGTCTATTTTTTTGAAATTTTATTCAAACAGAGATTTTGAATGTATTTTATCACGACTCTTACACCATTGTTTTTAATACAAGAGGGACACAGAATGCCTTTGCAGGAAATGATTGGCTTTCCCTCTCACTTTTACTTGTTTTTTCTAGGTTCACCTTACTTTCACTTTTTTTTGCTTTTTTAAGATTTTTATTGGGGAGTTGGGGGGATGGGAACAGCGCTGGGGAATTGGGGGAAGGGGAACAGACAAGTTGCCATCGTTTTGTTCTTCAGTCTAGTTGTGGAGGACGTTGCTTCACTGGCCCAAGTTGGCACCATCATTGAGCTCTTCCTGGGCGAGGCAGATCAGTCGCTGGCTTCTGGACAGCCGCTCACGCTGGCTGCTGGCTGCTCACGCTGGCTGCTGGCTACACACGGTAGCCCATGGCAACCCACTGCCACAGGAACTGCAGCCTATCGGTGGCCAGCGACTCATGGCAGCCCAGCTCCAGGTTGAGCTGTTGTTCAGCATCTTAGCTGTAGAGGGCAGTGTCACTGGCCCTCATATGTGGGATCTGAACCGGGGCCCTCTGGCATCCCAAGCCAGTTCTTAACCATCGTGCCACTTGGCCGGCCCTACTTTCACTCTTGATCAAAGCCTCATAGAATGCTCTGGAGTTTTAGGGAAAATGTATTTGCCAGCTTCATGAGAGCTGACCCCAACATCTTTCTAAGTCACCAACCTCTAGGTTGTCACTTTCGAGTGCTGTGGTTGAGTGTGCAGCCACAGAACTTGAGCATGAAGGGGAAGAACATTTTTATTCCTTTGAGGGGCAAGTGCTGGTAACCCCACAGCTGGCTTCTGAGATACTCTTGCCAGTGGGAGCAAATTAAACACAGCAAACGGACACTTATAAAGTGAGGACGTTTTGTTGGGTGAAATTTCACAATCCTCAAATTAAGTCCTTTCGTGTGTAACTAAGAGCAGGAGAGACACACAACTAGGGTTAAATTAAAGCTCTTGTATTTTTTGTAGGTCTTTATTTTCATTTTAAAAATATATTTCTCTCCTGTAACTGCCACATGTGAATTTTTTTTATGTTTAGAAAAATGTGTGACATATTTCAATTCATTGAAAAGTTATCAAATGTAGAGTTGTGGTAAGACATTGTGCTGAGTTTTGAGGGAATGAAAAGATAGAAATACATAATTCCTCACCTGAATGAATGTATAAATATCCTAAAATGTTTAAATGGAGTATTTTTCAAGTATACAGACACTATCACAGGTAGTATTCAGAAGCCATAATAATATTATTAATATAATTTAAAGTACCTTATCATTACTCTTTAAATAACTTGCGACTAATTGGTTTTAACAGCACAAGTAATTAAATAACATATTAACTTGGATATCAAGCAACTCAATATATGTCTGTTCAAGCAAAATAACATAAATATTTATCACTTGTAATTAAAGGATTGTTTTTCAGCATTAAAAAGCTCACATTCAAGAAATGATTAGGCTGCAATAAAATAATAAATGTATATGTTTTCTCTTAATAGTAAGTTGTATTAGTGACATAGGGAAATTGAGTCATCTGGTAGATATTTGTCTGTTTGCATAACAAAAAGCATGTAATAAAATATTGAACAAAACAAGTAAATATTTATAAAGCACACAAAACATTTATCTAATTTTCAAACACATTTCCATAATAAATATCCCATATGGTAATACACTTAATTTTAAAGTTTGAGAAAGTCAGTACATCACAACTGAAGAAAACTTCAGGATTTTGAAAGTAAAAAGAAAAAAATAATTACCTAATAACAGCAACTTTACAGTTCTTGCATCTCGCTCAGCATCTTCCTGAAGCTTTTTCTCTAGTTCTTTTGACCTTTTGGCTGACTCCTTGCTCTCTGAACTAATTCCGCTTCCCATCTTGTGTTGTTAGATACTTGTCAGTTTATTAGCTCAAACTTTTTCAGCTGTGGAGCTCAGCTCTGGTTTGAACATAGGCTGTAAGAGCCGTGCTCTGCTGAAGTACTCAAGCCCACCCCCTCACTCTAAGATTCTGCTTTGACTAAGGAGATGCTTTCTGAGCTGTCACCTGATCAAAGGGTGTCACCTGATCAAATTAAGTGGCCACTTCTGGCACATCTTCAAAATCCTGCTCATCTTCCTTAAAGAATAACATACAATGATGTAGAAAGTTGTCAAAATCTATACACTAAAGATAATCTGCAATGAGTAGTTCAAATGGAATGTTTCACAATAATAGGCAACCTTTATGACTGATTTTAAGTTATTATAACTAACAATAAGCTTATATTTGATCTTCAGATATTTGAGTTTAAATATTCATAATCACTCCAATATTGCTATCAGAATATTTATGTTGAATCATCCAAATTTATAGTGTAACTATGCTTAGATTATGACTCAAAATTATTGAGAATCTCTTAATATCTGTCAGTTAACTAGAAAACAACTAAAACACAGAAATAGAAGTAGTTCTTGTATTTGTACATATTTTTATATTGCCACAAACATAGAATTCAACACAGTGTGATCTTAAATTCTTAATTTGTATCTCAAAGGATCCATGTGTATAAATTGAGCTTTTACTGCTCGTAAAAAAGTCAATCCATCAACGTTAATCGAGGACGCACTTGGTGTAGACACTGAACTGTATTCAATTTAGAGATAGTGCATTAACTCTTTTGGTCCATTAAGTAACAGCTGTTGTGTCGTGCTGGAGGGACTTTCATTGATTTGGTACCAATGGAATAAAAAGCAATGTTCTTTGAAACAGTAGGTAATTTGGTTCTTCCTGAAAAGTAAGAACTGTCAATATAGCCAAATACGTTCCATTCATGCCTTAAATTGCCACAATAAATATCATATACTTCTTGAAGATGTGCAAGCTTGGGGACAGAGATTATGTTGTACATTGTTTTGGGTTTATATGAAGCATAAAGTACTCGTTAGGTAGTCAATCAATATTTTCCTTACAAAGAGAGTTGGCTACCTGTGGCAACTGGCAAATCTTTCAATTTCCATTTTGGGACCTGTGAATGCACCTAACCAAGAAATTCTATAATATAGTCAGTCCATCAGCATGTCAGCGCTGTTCTTCTTGTGGAATCATGTGCAAAGTTTAAACAGGTGGGTTTTTGCATATTCATACAAGAAGGAAATAAGCTTCCAAATTAAATACATGTGCCTGCTTTGTTTACTTTTTCACATAAAATATTGAGCTTCAGACACATAAGCATAGTCAAAACTTTCTAACTTTCATCCCTCCAAAGCCATGTTATGATAGTATAAAGACGTGGAAATGTAGGTATGCAAGAATTCATGCAAATCCTGTAGTATTGCTTTTACAATGCAAAGGGCCTGCCCCAGGGGAACAAGATTTGCACTGACTAGTTTATTTATACTCACCCGTGAGCAGAGTCCACTCTGACAGCAACCCAAAAGGACACAAACATTAAAATAAATATATTTTTGCCTGTTGTTTTTATATCAAAATTGAGTATACATAATACCCTGAATATACAAGGTTCTTGTATATTCCATGGCAATTATGAGCTGACTGGATACTTTCTATAATTTGTATTCAAGTAAATGTACCCTTTTTGGCTTTGAAAGAGTATGCATTTTAGTAAGAGTTCCTAAGTGGGTTACTGACTAAAACTGACCAACTCTTTCAGGAGAAGTATGCATTTTCTGCTCTGTATAAAATTATAAACTTTCACATTTTTCTGCGTAATCCAACATGTTCAGTCATCAACTTTATTAGATTATTATGTGATATTTTTCATCAGTGACTAAAAAATCCTGACATAAAATACAAGTTGTATCTATATTTAAGGGAGGGAGTTTGGAGAGAACCAGAGAGAAAAGAAAGTTTCCTTTCTCAGCCCTATCCCCTGGGTGCCTGGGACACAGCCTTACTAATGAGCTGGATTGTTAGTCTATGATGCTTCACTCAGGATTATAGCTTTCTGAACCTAAGAAAATGATGGAAATAAAATAATAAATTCCATTAGAGTAGGGACAATATCTTATTAGCTTAGATGTCCTCCACAGTATTTGGCACAGTGCTAGCCATAGGAAATGTTGAAAATTTATTTCTTGCTAATGAATTGACAGAGACCTAGAGAACTTTTTCCTTTTTGTACTATGATGAGATGACCATATGGTTAGAGTTTCTTCCCAAGGTTCAGTGTTTATCTTAATACCCTAGAAATTTTAGAGTGACTAACAAAACAAACAAACAAACAAAAAACAATGAAAAAGCCCAATGTTAGTCTGGAATAATGTCAATATATACAATAACAACTGTTAGCCCAACATGTATGCTTTTTTTCCCCTCAGCCTTAAAAATAACACTAGCACACTCCCTTTCTATTGTTAAACCTTATTCCATAGTGAGGAAAAATTGATAGAAAATGACAAGAGGAAAATGGGATGCTTTTCATTCAGGAAAAAACATGGCCATAAATTCTGTTTGTTCTTAAAAACAAAAATCTATCCAAGACACTATCATGTTAGACTTCTATATACTGGCCAGCTAAAAGAGGTAGATTGCCCTGTGTACACATGTGTGTGCACACACACACATACATGTACAACCTATGCACACACACACATGTACAACCCATGTGCACACACACGCGTACAACCCATGCACACACACAGAAGGCAGAAGACATTGTTTGCGTTGCAGCAGCATCATGGTCTTTTATTCACTGAGAATGACTTCTATAATCTTTGCAGCATTTTTTGTTTGCTTTGTTTTTTTTGTATCACAGCATAAGCCTGATTGGGAATATCTTCTTTTGGCACCAGACTGTGCAAGAAAGAAAAGCTTACTTACGGTAAAATACAGAGAATGAGACCTCAGGCCTAAAGGTCACTGAAATCCCACAAGCCTGCGTGGAGCAAGTTGTTTTTCCTCTTGCTATTCTGGGCCAGGGTCTGTGTGGAATCTTCAGAAATTGACATTAGCCTTTAAAAAGTTTGATTAATCACTGTTTTAAGTTTATAATTCAGTACCTAGCTTGAGATGACATGCAATTATGTCCCACCTGCTTTTAATACTGAAATTTCAACCTACGTTTTTGGAGATGCCTTTTCTGCCAGTATTACCTGGGCTTCCTCAGTCACCAAGCTGGATTTCTCCTGAGTATGTGGCATGTGGCTGACTACAATACGTGGCTCCAATGGCTCAATTTCCTTCTGGAAATTGTCAATACAGGCTGCCATCTGTATTATTCTTTATTTTGTTTTCATATCTTATAGGAGTTGTTGACTTCAGGCATTGGGTCCCTGGGTGGTTTGAGTCCTGGCTGCCTTAGCAATGCCCTTTTATATCCTTGTATATTCCCATGAAAGTTGAGGCAAACCCTCCCTCTGTTAATGGTGCTCAAATGTGTACTTCTAGGAGCTCTGTGCATGGTATTTCCTCCAGATAGCTCATATCTCTGGGGACTTCCTGAGAGAAGTCTTTTGATCTTGAGGGAATAGGGCAAACAAAACTCGCCATTTCAAATTAGAACATTCAGATGGTGCAATAAGTTTACAGTGCCAACGTGAAGCAGCTCTTATGTATTAAGAGGTAATACAAATATGTATTTTTATTCACTGGAGTCGACTGGAGTCGAACCTTTACTTATTCTACATACTTGTCTTTATGGATTAGGGCATGATTGTATGTAATAATTATGGGATATAAAAAGTGTTACAAGTTTAATTGACACAGAAGATGAGAGTCACGATTATTTCCTAAGGAGCCTCTTCCTGTCCCAAATCCTGTCTCTTTTAAGATTTCTTTTATATGTCTCTTTAATACAACATTTCCACTACCTGCTCCCTTAATCTTGTTCCTCAGTAAATTCAGTCCTGATTATTTTAACCATGTCTTACTTAGGTTTCTTAACTCTAGTCACTGACTATCCCAGTCTAAACTGTATGTACCAGGTTAAATTTTCTAAAACCCAACTTTTATTATTATATTTTTCTTATAAAAAAAACCCCAGAAGTCTTTATTTCATATTGCCTCCATACAATCAGTAACCTAGTTCGCACAACCCAATGCAAATATATTTCCCATTGCTTCTCGTTTCCCAACACCTTCTCTACTTTAGTTGGGCTTTTGTTCATTTCCTAACTCGATGTCCCAACTTAGCTTTCACTCGTGCTTTCTTTCTCACTAGTAATATCTTGCTCTTTCATAGTTGACTTTTTTCCATAGTACTCCCTCTTTAAGAAAAATAAATAAATATGTATATTCTCCATCATGTTTCACATTTACTACCACCCACTAGGGAATTCTTCACTTTCCAAATTCCTAAGAGAAATCTTCTGCCAGTCAGTTTGTCCTTCCTCATTAGCTAGGCAGGACTCTTTCCAGTGATTGTGCCCTTTAGTTCTTCTTGTCTGTTGGCAGACTCTAAAGTGAGAGTACATAGAAGACAATTTTGCTTATTGAAATAATTGGTGAATAGTGAATGATCAATATATATATATATATATATATATATATATATATATATATATATATATATATATTGTTTGCTCCACTTTGGAAAAGCATGGTTTTCCTTCCCAAATGATTAAGCGTGTGAAATATTACCTCTAGAACTGTAGGATTCATTTATTCAGCAATCAGTGTATTCAACAATTGTTATGTACCAAGCATGGGAGATTCAGCAGTAAACAAAGTAGATACCTCCTCTCATAGGACTTAGATTCTAGTGTGTGAGTAAGTAAGGGGTTCACACAAACAATAAACATGATAAATATTTAAAGTACATAGAATTATAGATGGTAATGAATGTTAAGACACAAAACAGAGAATGGATATAAGGAGTATGGGAGTGGTAGAGAGGATAGGAGATTAGACTTTTATATAATATGTCCAGGAAGACTGAACTGAAAAGGTCATTGTTTTAGACCAAGTTCCCAGAAACTGACTTTAATATTTAAAAAAAGGCATGTGGAAAGTTTATTGGAAAGTGTCACTTGGAACAATCCATGTACATGAGTGAGAGAAGCAACCCTGGCAGAACGGGAAATTGGAGTGCAATATAGTTGCAACAGAGTACTCAGCCAATCTTATGGGAGCCTCAAAGCTGAGATAGTCCTTCATATATTTACTCAAACGAAGAACAAAAACTGGACCAGTATATCCCCTTTAAGGATCACATTTGATATTCTTCACAATGCTAATTATTACTGTACAAACCACAAAAGCAATAGGGAAGTCTTCCAACTGCTATGATTATTCATTCCAATCATACTTTTCGATACTTGAGACACAACTACTGGCTGGGTCTGTGACTCCTTTAGATCTACTGTAATCTTGCTATGGTGCGGGATACCATTTATTACCTAGCTCCCTATGTCTCTATTTGAAAATGAGGGTCATGATGTTACTGCTGGTTCTCGGGTCCAAGGTCCACTCTGATCTCATAAAATACCTTTAGTGAATCTATACATTTGTCATGGTGTTGAAGATTTCTTCTTCATGTGGCACTTTCAGTAATTGGATTAGGCCTCTGAGAATAGCTTAGGTCTGGAAATAGGACAAAGGATCATGATATTTTTGATATTATCCTCCTAATGATTACCGGTGACTTTTCTACTTGTTTAAATTGAGAAAAACTCACATTGCCTACGCATTTATTTTGACTTTAAGAACACTCTGTTTTATTAACTATTTCCAGAGGTCTCTGCACACCAGGCTTTTCTGGCTGCCACTCTGATGTTAACTTTTATAACAATATTACACCCACTTTGGATCTCATAATTAAATGCTGACACCTGGTCTCTATTGTTTTGGGATCTTATCATTCCCATTGCTTTGAGGAAGCCTAGGTCTGTAATTGCATTTTCTCTCAACAACATTTGCCTATAAAAAACGGTCTCAGTAATGCTAAAATCCTCTCTCATCAGTGCATTCCTTATTATTTTAATACTTGGAAAGCTATTTGTTCATTTCCTAAAGTCTGATTGGTTTCTCAATCTAGGATGCTAACTCTCTGAGCCTTTTGTGGTCTTTGTCTACTATTTGCCATGGAACAATTCTATATCCAGGCTTCCAAGAGCCATCTTCAAAAACATGTTAATACCATCTCCCATGGTCCTGATACATGGTCTGTATCAAAGGAAAAGGCTTTCATGTGATACCTCTCCTTTATTCTACTTTATGTTCCACCTTCTTTTGATCGAGCACCATTAGAATCCAATCATAATATGTACTTTTCCAGATCCTGTAAGCATATGTTGGTTAGTTTCTGTAGCTCTTTGGGTACGTGGGCTTTCTTCTGGTAGCAGGTCCAGAGCTTCTCTGGCGAGTTTATGTCACCAGTAGATTATAGTTATTGACCAGAGCAGTGGAATATATTTTAGAAGTTTGGGGAAGAAATCTAGGCCTGGGATGACATAAAACTGTGATGTTTATGAATATAAACACTCCATCCCTGAGTTCAAATCATAATGAAATATTAAGCATGGTAATGGGTTTTCTTGCCTGACCCTCTCACCTCTCTCTTTCGGCCTCCACAAGGTGGCTAAATATATTTTCTCAAGCACCATTCAAAAACATCCATTGGTTTTGGGGGATTGACATTCTCATCCCTCTGCTATATGGCTCCAATATGCCCTTTTAGTCTCATATCTCAACACACTTCCATTAATTCTATGCTGTTCAACACAAAATCTCCCAGGACTTTTCAGTGTTCCTCAAAACAAACTTTTTGCTTTATCTGTCTGTACCCTATAAACATTTCTATGTGAAACACCATCATGAATCTCATACCTGTCCGGGAAATCAGGGTTCTATTCACTTTAAAATTGAAAATACCTGCTATGTAAATTAGAAACTTTCTTTCAGGTAAGTGTTGGTTAGCATCAGGGTGCTGGATTTATATTGTAGTATGTGTTGACTCAATTTGGGTCAGATGCAAAATAAGTAAGATGCAGGTTGTCCTTCCTCTCTTCTAGCTTTAAAATATGATGCAAACTCAAACATTTACCATTATGGGCAGTAATGAACCATTGGCAGAAAATAGAAATGGCTTCATTATCCACCATGGTGTTTGCCTAGAAAGGACAGCCAACATTGCTGAATAATCACTGGCTTAATTTTATTTGACCTGAGACCAATGCCTTTAAAGAAGAGTTCTGCTAATATAAAGTGAGTGAAATCATTATTTTCACCATCCTACCCCCTTTTGAGAGCTTATTTCTTCAATCTCTTGATCTATTGTTCCTTAAGAGCTCAGAGGCTTCCCAGAGCTTCCCATTTTCAAATGGCATGCTTCCCCCAAACCCTTCCACTAAACAGAGCCTCATAATTCAGATCTATTCTAATCTCTAAAGATCAAGCTATGAAAGCTGTCTCAGTAAACAATACAGAGGAATGGAGAGTCAAGCAGATCTCACTGAACTAAAGTCTTCTCTAAAAATGAAGATATTAAAATCTACCTATTGTCACAAATTAATAAACTAATACATGAAAGAATGTTAGAATAATGCTTTGCATAGAGCAATTTTTTGAAAATGATACTCTTTCTGATGCTGTTCCAAAAAGAGATGTTCTGATAGTACTCACCTAACCAGTGTAATTGCATCTCCAGCATAATTTTTATTCTTTGGATGGCCTAATGGACACGTTTACCAGGATTTTCCATAGATATTCTGCTGGAGGTGCTGTTTCCAGCCACCCACACCCTCCTTCAGGACTGAAGGACTTACTCCCCTACTTGCTAGAAGGCCCTGCCTGATAGCTGTAAGCTGTCAGTTCTCTCTAGAAATTTCCCTCAGCCAAAAATGTCTACCTGACCCAAGGTCACACATCTCAAAGAGGGCTAGTCTGTATTCAATGACTGGCTCCTCAAGCAAGGACAGATGAAAGGGCCGTGTCCAGCTTCAGAGCTCCCTGTGGGGTTGGTTGAGATCTTATTACTGCCCTATAGCCCAACTTCTCACTCTGCCTAGTTTTGCTAATTCACTTTTTCCCACAGATATTGATCTTAGGAGCACTGCCTAACAAACTTCTTTTCCAATAGTCTGTGTCAGAGTTGGCTTCCCAGGGAACCACATATTGCAAGCCAAAACAGATCACAATCAACACCACCACCAGCACCACCGCCACAACTGCCAGCAAGCCTGTTACCTCACACTGCGTTTTGTGTGCTGAGCAGCATCTTTTTGACTCAAGCACTCAAGGTGCCCTCGTCCTTCACTCTCATTTCATTCCTGCATCTGTGGAAACATTCAGCCTATTCATGTTTTAAAGCAGACTTTATTTTTTAAAGCAGTTTTAGGTTTACAGCAAAATTGAGCAGAAACTACAGAGATTGTCCATATACCCTTGTCCCCACACAATGCATAGCCCTTCCACCAGAATAGTATATTTGTTTCAATTGATGAACCTGTGTTGACATGTCATTATCATCACTCAAAATCCATAGCTTACATTAGGATTCACTCTTGGTATCGTATATTCTATGGGTTTAGACAAACATATAATAATGTGTATCTACCATTAAACTATCATACAGAATAGTTTCACTGTCCTAAAAATCCTTAGTGTTCCACTTATACATTCCTCCCTCCCCTCAACCCATGGTAACCACTGATCTTATTTTACCATCTCCACAGTTTTGCCTTTTCTAGAATACCATACATAGTTAGAATCGCACATAGCCTATTCAGATTGGCTCCTTTCACTTAGCAATATGTATGTAAATCTCCTCCATGTCTTGTTACAGCTTGATAGCTCATTTCTTGTTAGCACTGAATAGTGAATATTCCGTTGTCTAGACATACCAGAGTTTATATTTCCATCACCCACTGAAAGATGTCTTGGTTGTTTCCAAATTTTGGCCATTACAAATAAAGCCATTACAAACATCTATGTGCAGGTTTTTGTGTGGACATTAAATTTTGAACTCTTTTGTAGAATACCAATGAGCACAATTGCTGAATTATATTGCAAGAGTGTATTTAGTTTTGCAAGACATTTTGATTGTACCATTTTGCATTCCCACCAACAATGGATGAGAGTTCCTGTTACGCTCTACATCTTCACTAACATTTGGTATTGTCAGTGTTCTGAATTCTGACCATTCTCATAGATGTATAGTGGTATGTGACTTTTTAATTTGCATTTCCCTGATGACATATGATGTGGAGCATCTTTTCATATGCTTATTTATCATCTATGTATCTTCTTTTGTGTCTTTCAATAAATTGGCCTAGGTTATCAAATTCACTTAAGTTATCAGATTTGTGGGCATAGAGCTGCTGTTTCTTTTAATGTCCTTGGGATCTGTGATGATGTCCTCTCCTTCATTTCTAACATTAGGAACTGGTGTCCCACCTCCCCTCTTTTTAATTAGGCTATCGAGAGACTTATTGATTTTATTGACCTTTTCAGAGAACCAACTTTTGATTTCATTAATTTTCTCTATTGATTTTTTTGTTTTAAATTTTATTGATTTCTGCTATAATCTTTATTGTTTATTTTCCAATGCTTACTTTGTAGTTATTTTGCACTTCTTTTTCTAGTTTCCTAAGATGGAAGCTTAGATGATTGAATTTAGGTGACTTTCTTTTTTAATATATTCATTCAATGCTATAAATTACCCTTTAAGCACTACGTTTACTGCATCCCACAAATTTTGGTAAGTTGTGTTTTCATTTTCATTTAATTTAAATATTTTTAAATTTCTCTCGATATTCTGCCTTTAATGCATGTGTTATATAAAATTATGCTATTTAATCTCCAAGTATTTGGGGGAAATTTCCAGCTTGTTTATGTTATTGATTTCTAGTTTAACTCCATTGTAGTCTAAGAACAGACATTGTGTGATTTCTACACTTTTTAATTTGGTAAGGTGTGTTTTATGGCCCAGAGTGTGGTCTATCTTGGTGGATGTTCCATGCAAGCCTGAGAAACTTATGTATTCTGCCGTTGTTGAATGAAGTAGTCTATAGATGACTATTATATCCAGTTGATTGGTCATATTGTTGGTTCAACTATGTCCTCATTCATTTTTCTGCCTGCTGGATCTGTCCATTTCTGACAGAGGTGTGTTAAAGTCCCCAAATATGATACTGGATGCATCTATTTATCCTTGTAATTCTATCAATTTCTACCTTATTTTGTTGCTAGTCACATACATCTGAAGGATTGTTATGTCTTCTTGGAGAATTGACCCCTTTATCATTATGTAATTTATCTTTTTCTTGTTATTTCTCCTTTAATTTTGAAGGATAATTTCTCAGAGCACAAAATTCTAGATTGGTGGGTTTTTTTTTTTTCTCAACATTTTAAATATTTCACTCCACTCTTCCAGCTTGCATGGTTCTCAGGAGGAGACAGATATAATTCTAATCTTCACCATTCTATACATAAGGTGTCTTATTTCCTCTGGCTTTTTCCCAGGAACCATTATTTATGTTTGATTTTTCTGTAGTTTGAATATAATGTGTCTAGGCATAGTTTTGTTTTGTTTGTGCAGTTATTCTGTCTGGTATTCTCTGAGCTTTCTAGACTTATGGTTGGGTGTCAGACATTAATATGGGAAAATTCTCAGTCATTATTGTTTCAAATATTTATTCTGTTCTTTTATTTCTTCTCCTGGTATTCCTATTACACATATGTTATATATTTTTTTTTACTTTTCTCACAGTTCTTGAATGTTATGTTCCATATTTTTCCATTTTTTTTCTCTGTGCTTTTCAATTTTTGGAGATTTCTAGTGAGATATCCTTAAGTGCAGAAATCCTTTCCTCAGCTGTGTCCAGTCTACTAATAAACACATCAAAGGCATTTTTCATTTCTATTACAGTATTTTATTTTATCTCTAGCACTTATTTTAGTGTCTATCTTCCAATTTTTCTCTCTGCTTATGTTTCCCATCTGTTCTTACATGCTTTATACTCTGTTTATTAGATCCCTTAGCATCTTAATCATAGTTGTTTTAAATTACCGGTGTGATAATTCTAATTTCCCTGCCATAGCTCAGTCTGGTTTGGATGCTTGCTCTGCCTCTTCAAATGTGTTTCTTGATTTTTAGCATGCCTTATCATTGTGCTGGGTAAAAGGAACTACTGTAAATAGGCCCTTAGTAATGTAGTGGTAAGGTGCAGTGGGGGAGGAGAAGCATTCTATAGTTCTATGACTAGGTATCAATTTAGTGTCTCTGTGCCTCTGGACTGCAAACTTTACAAGGGCTTCTCAGTCCTCCCTCCCTCTTCTTTAGGTGGGAATTATGTCTATAGTGGCCTGGAGTTGGCTATTTCCCTTCCCCTAGTTCTGTTAGATTCTGATAAATTCCCAGCAGTTTAGGCTCTGGTTAAATGGTTTCTCCTGAAGACAGACCTTGTTAAGAAGAACTGAGTATTCTGGCATGTTTCAAAATGAGTCTTTTTCCCTCCATCTGCTGGCAGTATGAGAGGGTTTTTGTTTGATAGTCACTGTGGGTACCTGGTTCGTCTCCAGGAAGTAAAACTCACAAAGTATGGGGACCCTCCTATGACTAGTTCCGCCTGAAGTTTTTATCTCTCAGACGTATCCACACTGAGCCTGCAGCAATCTGTCAATTACAGTTTAGGTGTTCCTACTCTGGCTCTGGTTCCTAAAGAGTTTTCTGCTCTGGTAAGTTGTGATTCTCTGCATTTGCCTTTATGTCTTTCCAATTTGAGGGGCAGCAATTTTCCCTGTGACTGTCTCTTAGGGGTCTAAAAGGAGCTGTGGATTTTTCAGTTTGTTCAGCTTTTTACTTGTTAGGATGCAAGGATGACTTCCAAGTCTTTACATGAGAACTAGAATTGCAAGTTGAGTCTTCATTTTTAACTCTAAAATTTATCCCAAACTTAAGACTCTTTTCCACTCATTTCTACTGCTTTTGTTAACTTATTCCTTATCTGATTTAGTGTAATAGCCTACTAATTGGTGCCATGTTTTTCCCTTGGTTCCTCTTCAATACATTTAAAAGGTAATAGTAGGCTCATGAACAGTGTAGATTCAGAAAATTTTAACATTCAATGGTTTCCATAGATCCCATATAAATGCACTTGTGATTTGCAATGATTTTGAGGACAGAAGATTCTTAGATTGCTTGTTCAAAGGATCACCCCTTCCTCCACAAAAAATGAAGTTATCCAGAAATATAAAAAAAATTAAATAACTTGAGGTAGATTTTCAAAGAAGTGCTGTTGTTGCCATAAACCAAAGTTATTTGAGTTATTACTCTTTCTTCTTTGCAGTGAATAAACTGAAAATCACTTCCTTACACCAGATCTTGCTAAGAATTAAGGTAGAAAGCCATGAGGACTTAGAAGCATCAGAAGGGTGTGGAAAGGATGGTACCAAATGGGAGAAATTGGAAAGAATAAATAAACTGGAGGCACAAATGACAATAGTAAGCTTGCAGTTTACTGAGAAGTGGCCTTCCTAGAGCTTATTTGCTCCTGGACATAATTGACCTTATTAAAATGATCACTCTTATCATCTTCCTTCACCTATAACACTCTGAGTGTTCTCTGAGAACAATATACACATGGTTTTGCCTTGGCTAACAGTTATTCCAAGAAAATCACATGTGAGAAGTAAATTAACTGCACATATTCAATATGCATTGCTTCTGGAGAAGAACACACACACACACACACACACACACACACACACACACACACACACACACTCATTCAATTCAGACCGCTGTATAGAGAGCTCATTTGACTCCCTTACTTAATTCAACAAGCAGCAGTTTGCCTTGCTCTCATGCACGGGGCCCTTCATGATCCACGTCTATCTAACTCCTCAGTCATTTTTCTTGTCACCACACCACACCTCCATGCTAGTCACATTAAGCATCTTAGCCCCACAGACATGACATTCTTCCCCTGGACTACAGAGATTTTGTACAAACTGTTTCCTCTGTCATGAATTTTCTTACTGCTTTAAAGCCTCCAATTCAGATAACTCCTTCTCATCTTTCAAGTGTGAAATTTGATGTCCTACTCTCTTAAAATAAAAAATAAAAACAAACATTTTCTGCTACCCTAGACTAGGCCAGGTATTCTCCCCTACCACTGCTGACGTATCTTGTTAATACTATTTACTAATATGAAACTGAATAATTTCATTTATAATTTTTAAAACTAGGTTCCAAAATAATGAGGGAATATGCTAAGTATTATTTACTATTCTAGTCTCAGATCTTGACATATGACTGACATATGGTAGCCACTCAAAATTTGTTGAAAGAATGAGTGATTTCTGTATGAAATGAGTAGTCTTTTGGCTAACTTGATAAAATCAAATCATTGCTTTGAATATAGTTAGGCATAGTACTAAACTATGGACAATTTTTGGAATTTTTTTTCTCCTAAAGTAATTGATATAATATAATTTTAGGCTCTGCATCAGTAAAAGTAGAAAAAGTCATAGTGCTTTAACAAACAATGCCAAAATCTCAGGCACTTGAAACAAGGATGATTTCATATAGTGCTCACACTATTGTGGATAAAATTACATGGAGATATATTCGTGGAATTAGGAGACCAGAATTCTGAGGATAGAAAATATTTAACAAGTGAGATAAAGGATTCTTTCTATACTCCAATATAATTGCTTGAAAATAATTTTTTCTATCAGCTTCTACTGCACAGAAATGCATTTATGTGCACCTATGTGAGCAAAAATAAAGTATATAATTGAATGTTTAAGAATATTTAGGTATTCAAGCTATTGCTGTTAAATTTTCATATAAAAGTGAGGCATTTGTAATTTGAATTATATGACTAGTTTCTTTAAGAGTGATTAGTTTTTTAAAAAGTTTTTCAATAATATTCCAGAATAAATGCATATGAAAGGATGTTTTCTTTTTAGATGTATGAATTAGCAAGAACGAAAAACTTTCTCACAGAATTTAATGACAATTTGTGAATTGTTTGCATATTACTATATTTTTTAAGATTTTATGTTTTATATTAGTTTTAATCAGATTCCAAGGCCTTATTATTATGTTTTCTTGGAAATTTTGGTTATTAGCAGTTATTCCCATTCTTTGAGGAATTGTGTTTCTAACTGATATGCTAGAATTCATTCTCTGGCTTATATCAAACAAGCAGAGAAAATGTCTTTAAGAATGTTAATTTTTACTACTGAGAATGCATAAAATAATTCAGCTATGCAATTTAGATTATGGCACTTTGTTAAATAATAATATGTATCACCTCCTATTATTGTGCAATTTGTTCTAGCATTTTGCTTTCTTCTGTAGACAATATTCTCAAGAAAGGACCAACGTTGCTCAGGAATAGAGTAGGTAGATTAATGAATATGTGATATCATTTAAGTGGTTTCAAATTTCTCCACCAACCTGTTCCAGTGTCTCATATTCCCACAATGGCCAGAGTTTTTAAGAGTAGCTTTTGAAGCGTGTTTATAAAGTTAATTCAAACAAACATGCTTATCTGTTTTCTATAGGCTGTTCTCCTGTTTTCACATTTTCTCAGAGATTTAAAAAGCAGTATTACATTGTGCGTTACTTTAGAGCTGGAAATAAAAAAGAAAGGAAGAGAAAGGCTTCAGTCACAGGCCAGAAGCTATTAGCACAGCTTAAATCAGTTACTCCCTTTCTTATTCCATAAGAACTACTAATCAAGGGGAAATCAGAAAGGGTCAAGGAAAGCTATCTTTTCCTCCATGACTTAAGAATACATCTTTTCTCCGGTCAGAATGGATCATCAATAAATCAACAAACAACAAGTGCTGGCGAGGTTGTGGAGAAAAGGGAGCCCTGGTGCACTGTTGGTGGGACTGCAGATTGGTGCAGCCATTATGGAAATCAGTATGGAGGTATTTCAGAAAACTGGAAATGGAACTACCATATGACCCAGCAATTCCACTCTTGGGTGTCTATCCAGAGAAACCCAAAATGCTAATTTGAAAAAATACATGCACCCCTATGTTCATTGCAGAGCTATTTACAATAGCCAAGACTTCGAAACAACCGAAATGCCCATCAGTAGATTACTGGATTAAGAAACTGTGGTACTTATACAATGGCATATTACTCCGCTACAAAGAAGAATGAAATCATACCATTTGCAACGATATGGATGGACCTAGAGACTATTATGTTAAGTGAAATAAGTCAGTCAGAGAAAGACAATACCATATGATCTCACTTATATGTGGAATCTAAAAAACTGAATGAATGAGCAAAGTAAACATAAATAGTCTCAGAGATATAGAGACACAACTGATGGCTGTTAGTTGGGAGGGTGACGAGGCCCACTCATCTGCAGTGGCCACCTGGTTCGTCAGCCAGGCACCTAGAGGGTTAACCTGAGTGGACTGGATGAGGAGATTAGAAAAGAAAGACACAGAGATGAAAGTTGGGCCCAGGAGGTCCACTGTCTACTGATGGTGAAAAGTGGCACCATTTATCGTTTGCACACAGTTTTTATAGCAGAAGTAGAATTCTATAGGTAAAGGGTTTTGGGAGCTTGAGGGAGTGGGGAAGCAAATGTTCCCGAAGTGAGACAAAGTATAGCAAGTAGAAACTGCTAACAGACTGGCAATTCACTCTGTAACTTTCAAGGTTGTTTGTGATGTAGGCTTGCAGCAGCACAGTGGAGAATGAGATCTATCTAGCAACCTTCCCACACTGCTCACCCTTACTGCAGACCTCTGGCTCTACACAGGAGCAGGGTGGGGATGAGGGAAAAATGGAAGGGGTTAGACAGCATAAATAGGAAACTACAATATTGCCACAGGGATATGAAAGACAGTTCGAGGAATATAATTAATAATGTTGCAAATATTTTTTAGGATGTCAGATGGTCACATGTCTTATTAGGAAGACCACATCATGGACGGGATAGAGGTTTGATCACTGCACTGTACACCTGAAGCTGATTTTGTATAATATTGTATGTCAACTATAAGTGAATATATATATATATATATATATATATATATATATAGTCATAGGACGTGGAGTATAGTGTGGGAGTGGAGTGAAGGGAATTGTAATAGATATGTATGATATTGTGGGGTGGGAAGTGGGGCGGCAGATTGGGTGAGGGGGCTTGTCACTTTGAGGGGTAAAAAGTATAACTGTTGTTGCACTGTGTTGTACAGCTGAAACTAATTTTTAAAAATGTATATTTCACAATAAAAAAATAAATTTAAAAAAAGAAATGCATCTTTTCTTCTAAGAAGGAGGCTATGTATATACTAGGTTGTCAGAAAAGTCATGATACATTTTTGCAATGAAAAATATAGAAAAAATAAGTCATGACTTTTTCAACAATTCAATATTTCTTAATCCTCATTTCATTCATTTGTTTCAAAATCTTCCAATAATTTACCTTTCTAATTTAGTTGAAAGATGCATAGTAGTGGAAGCCACTCAATTCTATTGCAATTATTCCCACCTGATCTTGCTTAGGTGAGATTATGTCTCCTGAATGGGCCAAGGTAGGGTGATTCCAGTTTTTTCTTTTAATTTCCATAGTACCTGACACATCAAGGCCTTGAATAGATCTTATTGATGAATTGATGAATAAATAAGTGAATTGATAGATATACTTAAACATTCTTCAATTATTAAAATATTTCTTGCATAAAAGCCAGAAAAATCTTTTGAGTAGCTTTAAGACATATTTAAAATTTATTTTCCAATAAGCAGACAGTACAAAATATCCAGGTGAATTCACAAGATCGTTATAAGCAATAAATGCTGTAGGCTACATATACATTGGTGAAAGGCTCAGTGTACTCAGGAAATTAATTACCTTTTTATAAAAGTGCTTTCCGAGGTCATTTGAACAAGTAAACCATAATGTAGAAGCCATAAAGGACATATAATTTGTTGACCAATTCCATTAAGCAAACTACATCCATATCAGTCCAAGCAGCAGTGATTGGGGCATCCAATATCTCATCAGGGAGATTAACTGAACTACTTAGAAGAGCTCTTGGTATTAAGGCTAAGTGGGGGCTTCTTTTTTGAAGTGGCATCATAGCAGCCTGAGAATCCCACAACCCCTCTATTGGATGCCCCCTGGATATACTATGTTATTTAATTTGTATCTACTCCTCTGTTTAGCTTCTTTAATATGACTGTACTTAGTCTTAAATTGTCCTGGGTACATAAACTTTGGGAGTCTCATCCATAAACATGGATGGAATTATCTTTGTAAACAAATGAAAAGAATATTTATAAACCTACTGGTTAGCCTTCAAAAACTAAAGATCCTTTCCAGGCAAACTAGTATAAAGTCTAAAAATTCTTACTATGCAGACTAATTTCAGGGCTGAGAGAAATGCAAAGGAATCACATGAAAGGGAACATAAAATTGAGAGTTCAGAATTCAGATTTAGGAAATCAAGGAATCCAAAGCCTTATGCTAATTTACCATCAATCAGTCATTCACTCATTATGACACAAATTGTCATGGACAGATGAGAATTAAAACTTTTCCATTTTTGCTATTATTTGTATGTTATACTATTTTATAGCAATATAAATAGTTTTGAAAGTTTGGCAAAGAAATCCTAAGATGTTCATTTATACCCTTTAGAATATTTCTTAAACTAAATTCCTTTCATTTTAGTCTCTCAGAGGCAAGGCAAATGCAGACAAGGATACTGAAGCATCATTGGACTGATAAAAATCTTGAAAGTAATTTTTTTCCGAGACTACATCTGCAACTTGCCTGTGGTGTGATTTCTTTAAGGCTTTCTACCAATTGACTCACCTTGACAGCCAGCCAGAAGGAATTTCAAGGCTAACGCAGTCAAAAGGCAAATTCAGTTTTGTCTGTACTCCTGAGAAATTGTTTCTGGGCACAATACTATTCTTGATTTATTTTAGTTACAAGTTCCATCTAGAAAAATTTATGGAATGGAAAATTTGGAGATTTGGGGTTTTGAATTTTTGAAAACTCATTATGTGGTCCCCAGGCGCTAATCCTTATTAGAACTCTCCTCCCCACCCCCCCACCCCAAAACGTTCCAAAGAAGGAACAAGCAGGGTGTTTGCAACATCCAGGGCTGAAGCTCCGACAGGATGCACTGACCACCCCCCCACCCCATATTCTCCTCCCTCCCTGCTGGGGTCCCAAGAGCTTTCCTGCTTCCTTTTCAGTTCCCTGGAGAATAACAACCTGTGGAAGTCAGAAATGTAAATGAAAAATCCTTTTGAGCAGGAGACATGTTTTATAACTTTTTTATTTTTGTCTCCTTTATAGTCCCTGAGGCACAGAAGACTCTTAAAACGTATTTATTGATTTCTGACAGCTTTACTGACTAAATGTTTATGTAAATGAAAGAATAAAGGAATAAATAATCATAGTTATTATTACAGATACTTCCCTACTTTGGCCCTCCTTTATTCTTTTAAGTTATTTGAAGAAGACAGTCACTGTAATTATTTTATTCTTCACTATATTTTGAATTGAAAAAAATTGTGAACTTTATTTTGCTTATAGCCCACTTGTTATTTTAAATGTCTCAAATTTAAGAGTAAATAAATATATAAAACTAGTTTGCCTTTATAAATATTTGAAACCAACATTCTTTTCTTTTTCTTGTTTTCCCGCCTTTCCTTTGTATTTTGGAAACATTAGGCCCAAAGAAAGCACAGTTTGTTCAGGTCAAGAAGGTGTTGCTCAGAGGGAATACAGCCTTCTTTCTTGTGGTTCTTTGTCTTTTTCTATAAGGTTTTCGAAAAGTAACGTCCAGAATCTGCTATACTTAAGGACAATGAGCTGTCTCATACTAGCTCTATGACTCTGAATAACAAGAAGAAAGTGAAAACATGCCTGTCAGAGGTTTACATAAAAAGAAAGTGAAAGGAAGCAATAAACAAAATGGAACTCTGACTTTAAAGAGGTTGAGCAAAATGCAAGTGAAGAGTATTGTAAAGGAAGATATTTATAAATTATTGACATAAAAATCTGAGAAAAGCATAAAAGTTTATGAAATTTTGGGGAAAACAGAAGCTTGGAATTTTATGGCTAGGTTACATGTAGAAATTATATAACACATTTTTATGTCATGGATTAGAGAGTTGGATATTTTTCTCAAAGTAATTCTGCCAGGTCAGGAACAAGACAAAATTAAAATCCAGTGTTTCCTACTTTAACCCTAGTTCTAGGGTAGCTTTAAAGAAAAGGGTTCAAGTTATTAATATACGCTCTCTGAGAACAAATATTTTTGTCTTTCTTCACTGTGGTGTCCCTGAGGTTTCAAACAATGCTTGATCATATTAGGCTCTCAACTAGCATGTATGGGACACATGCATGTGCACTGAATACATTGATTCATTAAGACTTGGTTTTTGACGTGTTTGTGACAAAGATTTTGTTAAATAATAAGGTTCAAGATATAACAGACCTAAAATATTTAATATTATTTTCTTTAAATATTTATAATTTTTTGGTAAATAAATTGAATTGTATGTAACTACTAATATTTGAACAATTTTTGGCCTATAAAATGGCAGTGTCTTGTTTCAATTGAAAAACCACCAGCAAATTCAATAATGTATTTTTCTAAAAATATGAAAAAAATAATGCTATACTATATTGGGAAAATAATATATCAGTTATGCTAATGGTCTCTCACAATGGCCAAAAGGTTATTGTATCTGATTAGCCTAGATAATTTAGCATAAGAATCATCCTGGAAGCTTGTTAAAATGTAAATTTCTGAGTCCCTATTAATTGAGATTCTGGCTAGAAAATCACATGTAAATTCCTTGGCCTGGCATTCAAGGCACTTGGAGTCTCATAGCTTCTGTGTGGCAGCTATCACCATCCCTTCACCAGCCCCATTCTAGCTCTATCACTCTCAGTCACACATTATGTATTCTTAAGTTTCACTGTCTTTGCTATCTCTATCTGAAATGCTGTACCAAGTCTGTCAATTTCATAGATTTTTCTAAGCCATTTTTTCACAGATTTATTTAATTATTTATTATCAGTTTCCCCCAGTAGCTAGGACTATTCACTGGCATTTGCCGTTATGTTATTAAACATAAAGTCTTCACTGAGTTGCTGGCAAGTCAGGCTTGAGCTTATGACTGAAAGCTAAGCATTTCCTCCATAGGTAATGACCGACTGAGATTCTGAGTTTCAGTTCTCTCTAGCTCTTGCTGTCATTCTTGCTCTCTCTCAAAATGGCATGTCATAAATACATATTTTGTTTATTAATTTCTGAACTGTTGTTTGTTGCTATCTAACCTCTTACCTAGTTTGAGGGCTCAACTTTATCTTACTTGGTAGTCTTGTCTTTTGTTTGTTTAATATAACCAGTTCATTGTTATGAGTGTGTTTCTCTTTCATAGTGAATTCCTATTAGTTGGCCATAATTCTCTTGGTATTTGTGCTCAGTGTAAAAGGGAATTTACTTTTGGAAGCATCTCAGAACCTTTGACCTATGATTTATAACATTTACTTAATGACACAAAAGAAAACAAAAGAACATTTTCTAACAGCCCGGAGACTTTCCCCGTTAATATCTAATTTTAGATTGTTTCAGTTCCTGCTATTGGAGGTCTCAGGAGCTGCCAGATCACAGGGTGCTTTAAAATTTACATGAGTAGGCAATGAGAACATATGGGACCAAAGTTCTGTTTTTCATGTTCTCCATTTTAACCTATCCCTTTAAAACTTAATCAGCATGAGAGGAAATAAACACTTTTTTGTCTCCATTGTATAATGGGAGTGATATCCTCCCCCATTTCCCCAGTGATAATCAAGTTCCAGATGGCTTCCCTGAACTGCAAATTTTAGTTTTTATTTATTTATTATTTTTTTAAGTAAACTTTATGTTCTGTCTTTCTTTCTTTCTTTCTTTATTTCTTTCTTTCTTTCTTTTAATTGGGGAATTGGGGGAGGGGAACAGTGTTGGGGAATCGGGGAAGGGAACCAGCCAAGTTGTTGTTCTTCAATCTTAGTTGTGGAGGGCGCCAGTCACCATCTGGCTGCCCATGGGCAGCTTGTGACCTCTAAGCTCAAGGTGCTGTGTTCAATCTTAGCTGCAGGTGGGTGTAGCCACCATCCCATCTGGGAGTCGAACGAGCAGCCTTGTTGTTAAGAGTGCACACTCTATCCACTGAGCCATCTTGGTGGCAGCTCAGCTCTAGGTGCCGAGGTCAGTCTTAGTTATGGGTGGGAATAGCCCACCATCGAACAGGCAACCTTGTTATTAGGAGCACGTACTCTTACCAGCTGAGCCATCCTGACACCTCTTGGCAGCTCAGTGGCAGCTCAGCTTGGGCACAGGATCACTGGCCCATGTGGGAATCCAACCGGTGTCCCTGTTGCTCAGAGCTCGCGCTCTTAAGCTAACTCTTAACCAGCGGAGCCACTCAGCTGGCCTCTGAGCTGCAAATTTTAAATCAAGATGACTCCTAAGAGAAACTTGGCAAATATTTGTACCAAGTTGAGGCCAACTGTTCCTAAAATGGAGCTAAGGGGGCAAACACTAGCCCAAAACTATTCGCAGGACATGTAACTCAAATCTGTGATAAGATAGATTGTGTCAAAGAACTATTTGACATTTCACCTGTGATAGAACACAGAAGCAAAAAGTAATTACAGAAGAAGACTTAGGATTTATGGAGTATTATGTAGCTGTCAGAAAACTGGGACTATTGCTAAAGAACATCTTCTGAACAATTATTAAGATGTAAAATTTAAAAAGGAAATAGGCAGAATTATTAAAAACTGACCACTTTTTCTGAACTATATATTCTGCTTCCCTGGGGGGAGGGGGCGGGGAAGACAGAGAAGTATTTGTTAAAAAACCCAAAATCACTAAATATCATTTGTTCCATCCTGGTTATGTATGAAATGGAATTGCCCAGATAAATATTACTCCCTAAAGTTCATACTTAATGATTCAAAATTTTGTGGATGTCAGAATTAAAACCATAATTCTCATTCTTAAACCTTAGAAGGAAAAAGCATTCTAAATCTAAAGAAGGAAGTTTTGGTTTTTAATGATTATACTATTTTGATGAATAATTGAGTCTTTTTTTTTAAGGAAGATGATAAATTTATATCAACTTTTAGTTCAATAAGAGCCCTCAGATAGATATAATTATAGTTTTCTTTAGTTATTTGTTGAGATATTTTCTTTCTATCCAAATATATTTATCACTGGCTATATTCTCTAGATAGTTTCAGCAATTAGATTATATAGTCATCTCTTATGCAACTCTGTTCCCCCCCCTCCAATATAAAATTCATGGACAATATTTTAAATAGAATGTTCTTATTTATGGAGCGCCACTTGTGTATGAGAGAGTGAGGCAAGAACTCTGCACGTGTTATCTCTAACTTGCTAGAGTTCTCTCATGTACAGAAGAGGGTAATAATGGTATCTTCCTCTTTGCGTTGTGCAGAATAAAGAGCTGATGAATGAAAAAGCACTTACCACAGTGACAGCCATGTAGTAATCTGTATATGCATCAAGTATTACTTAACATAATACTTATTAAATTTATATTAACATATTACTTAATAGGGTTGTCCCATGAGCATATAGTTTAAATGTTGAGAAAATTGAAATTAGGGGATTAAGGAACTTGCCCAATTTCACAAAGTTAAGCCAGAATCTAGAACTCCGAAGCCCAAGTTTGTAAGCTGCTTCTCTTGTTGTACCAATGTTTCCCACCCCATACTCTACGTCCCAGTATATGCACTGTAAACATGAGGAAGACTGTGCCTTAGTGCAGTTATGAAGATGCCTATCCTGCTTATAAGAGAAGCATTCACCTCAATTTTGCTCTATAAATAGGATCTTTCATTCCATTTTGTATTTACTGGGTGCTACTGGTCTTTTCAAGTCCTGTGTCTGTTTTATATTTGTTCCTTTCTGTCTCTCCAGCCCATTCTCCCTCCTATTCCATTTTTCATGTCCAAGCTAAGAGAAGGAAGGTTTAGTCTAAACTAAAGCCATCCAGTACTCGTATGGTGAAACCAGAATGTTTTTCTCACACTTCTCAGTGATCAGTGAGCATGGCACAGTGCTTGCCTCTATTAATCCCAGAAGCCTTTTTTAAATTTAGTTTGCAATTTTTAAAGGTGGTTAGGAATACTTCAAATGACTTTTAAGAGAATAAGATAGGCTCCCTTAAGCAACAGTGTTAATTTGCATTGAAGAAATAAAACATCAGTGCATTTATTTGTGTGTAAATATGGTGCATGAGATCAAACAACATATGAGTGCTGTGAGCAGGGAATACTTACCCTTCACAAAATGGCATAATTTCTTTATGCATCGCATAATCTTTAAAAGTAAAACCAGATGGAAAGAAGTCAATGTTTTAGGCAAGAATCTATAAATCAGGAAGAAATTTTTGGGGGAAATTGCTTTGAGTATTAGTTTTCATCTTTGATAGTATAGCTATACCTGTTCATCTAGGTTAAGAGTCACTTCTGTTTCTTTAATTAACAACTTGTAAACACGTAATTACTGGGATAAAAATCAAGAGGAAACGTCACCCTGCTACTTCCTGCCTTTCAATTAAGAATATAGGCAGACCTTCCGTTACTCTTCTTGTTCTCTCAGTATTAGCCTTCATCCTAGTGACCCAGGGATAACCTTTCCTGATAATAAGTTTTTTAGCAAGAATAGATCAATAATAACTTCTCCTGTAGGACTGAATTGCTTTGGAAATTGAGGCTTACACTGATATTTCTCAAGATATTATTCTAAAATTTTTATTTTGAATAGTTTAATGCTTTAAATGTGCTAAGTAACCTATAGGGCCTAGAATTTATATTTATAATTTATAAGACTACAGAAGTTAATACTGCTCTTTAATATAGTAAAGTTTCAGTTTTTCTTGCTTTTACCAACTCTGGGTCACAATTCTTAAAGTAATTGATCATGCAGCTGTCATAGCATATCTAACTTGGGAATAAGTAAGAGTCAAAATTGTTAAGAATGACTAAGAACTTAGAGTGAAATGAGACATTTATAGAACTTAAAAATACTTTTCATACATATTGTAAAACTATGTGGAGGGTTCTAACTCAACTTCCAGATACTCATTTCTCAATGACTACTTATTTATGAGGTCAAATATATTCTTACATACTTAGTAATGTGTTCCTTTTTCTATGCATCTGTATCTCTTCATCTAGCCAACTTCCACATTTATAATAAGCATTTTTTATTTTGCTCAATTTACCAAATCTTATGACCTCTAATTCTCTTCTCATGACTCAGAGTCCTATGACATGCACATGTTTGAAATTCAGTGTCATGTGTTATGAAGTTTGGGGATAAGTGACTGTTGATTTCCCTTGGTTGAAAACTCAGAGTCAGTTCTTAATAGATTCTTTTTGGATGTAAATAATGATCTGGAAGGGAATGATGCTAATCAGCAAAATGTCTTCATGCATCTAGAAAATTGTCAATAATTTATGGAAAACTTTCTTTTTTTTTTCAAATTTTTCACTAACTTCTAATGTTGAAAAATGTTTTCTTATAGTGTTTTATTTTTGCTTTTGTCTATTTATGTTTTATTTTTCTTCACTAATTCTTTATAAAATCAGTTTCACTCACAGACAACATGTGCTAGATAGAGATCTCGCTTTTTAATTCAATTAAGTATGCAAGGTATTAGATACTACAGATTGAATGTGTCCTATCAATATTTATGTGTTGAAGCCTTAGTCCCCAATATGATAGTATTTGGGGATAGGATCTTGGGAAGGTAATTAGATTTAGGTGAAGTCATGAGGGCAGGGCTCCCATGATGGAATTAGGGCCCTTATAAGATGAATAGACCAGAGCTCTCTCTCTGTCTCTGCAAGAAGGGAGCTGTGTATAAACCAAGAAGGGCCTCACCAAGAACTAACCATGCACCCTGATCTCAGACGTTCCGCCTCCAGAACTGTGAGAAATAAATATTGTTTCCGTCACCCAATTTACATTAATGTGTATTAGCAGCCTGAACTGACTAAAATATCAGGGTTTAGTGTCAGTACCTTGTTTTTTAATTGCTGATGAGTGAGGCATGCACTAAGCTCGCATAGAGCTTATGCTCTAATAAGCAGAAACCAGTATCCATACGCTAATTGACTATAATGTAAGCTAAAAATTAAAGGTAGTGTGAGACTAACATCCTATCTGCCGTGTAAAAGAAGGAGAAAGAGGGGAAGGAGAAGGAGGAGAAGAGGAAGAAAGAATGAATATTTCTAGCTTGAGAGTTGTTTCACCTTTGAGAAACAAGTTGGGTTTCTTTTTTAAATACTTTAAATATTTATTATCAAAATTTCAAAAATGCAGAAATCAGAAAGAACAGTACAGTTAAACCCATATACAAATTCTTTATGTTCAACTATTATTAGCATTTTGCCATATTTACTTCAAAATTTAAATTTTGATGATGGAAAAGTTGGAGTGGACATGCCAGTTAAAATTAACTTTGTAAGGAAAGGCACTGGATAAGGCCAAGCAGGGATTTCTTAGGAACAAAACACTAGCCGGATAAAGGACAACGGGAAACGAAGGTTATCATATAACTGATATCTGGACATATAAACACCAAGCTCAAGAACACATGTAGTAAAGGGATTATGAAAATAGGAGGGATCTCACTTCCTTTGTGTGAAGCACTGTGGTGTGTACTCTCATCTATGTTGTTTCATATAAGAAGTTCTAAATTTTTCTATAGATAACATAGATCTTCTTCAGAGTTGCTATTTGGAAAAAAATTCTAGCATGTTGGGTCAAATGGCTTTCAGAGAAGAAAGAATGAAAGCAGGGAGGTCAGTTTAGGGGGCTAACTATTTTAGCTACTTGAGTGCTCATGAGATAATGCTGAGCACTGGGCACAGAGAAAGGAAAGAAGTTGTGAGTATTCTATAGGTTAATTTTCAAGGATGTGGCAGCTGACTTGGTGTGGATCACGAGGGGAAAGGAAGAGGCAAAATGAAGAAGAGAGTATTAAGAAGCTCATATTTACTGAATACTCACCCCATGTCAAGCATGATGCTAAATATTTACTTAAATTAATTCATGTAATGTTTGCAAACCTCAAAGTCAAATGCCATGGTCTTTCCTGTTTTAAAAAAGAGGAAACTGAGGCAGAAAGAAGATAGAATACTTTTTTTAATAAAAAGAACTTGCAAGTAAAAAACTATGGTGCAAACCCAATTTTGTATGATTCTACAATCTCTCATTTTTCCACATTGCCTCCCTAAAATATATTTAAAAGTAGAAGATTTTGAGTCTGAGTGAAGGAAAAAAGGGTGATGCTGTTGATAATGACAAGAGGAAAACCTAGCCATGGATAATGATAATGAGATTAGGTTTGAGTAGCAGAAACTCTGGTTTTCCTTCAATACTCATTCTCCTCTTCCTCCATAATAAATAACCTTCTAATTTTTAACTGGTGTCAAGCTCTCTAAGATAAAAAACAAAACAAAACAAAAAAACCTTCCTGCTTCTCTTACAAACAGGTTTTGACACGTGACAAAATTCTGGCCAGCAGAAAGTAGGGGAAATGCCAAGTTCGGGGTCCAGGGAATGTCATTAAGGAACAAAGTTAGGTTCTTCTTGCACACCTTCCTTCTCCCTGACAGATGGAAGGCAGAGGTGGAGATCATGGCTGCAGCTGCAGCAGAAATTCAGAAAGACTTATCTTTAGGACCATGAGACCGGAAACCACAACAAGAGAATAATGAGAGGAAAGTAGCCCAAATCCTTGCCACTGTGAAGTGAAAGAGAGAATAAACTGCTTTCAATTATGATTACACTAGAATTTCTGCCATGGAAGCATAATCTCATCTTACAAGATACGAATATGCTGATTTTGATTTTTCTGATACTGCTTCCTCAAAACTTCTAATTTTTTTATTGTGTAAAAGTAAGATAAATACCTTCAATGTATAAATGTGTGTACTTTTATTTACATACTATTCTTAGTCATCACTTTAGATATATTGAATTATTATTTTTAGTCATATGTTTATTGTTAATATTTTCTTCTTCTATAAACAGATTTCATGTAGCTGGAAAGAATTTAGAAGTCAGATATAATTTAGGATTAAATCTCACTTATGCCATATATTAGCTGTATATCAATGGCAAAGAATGAGTTATTAAAGAATGGCATCACAATGCCAGGAATTATGGATTGGATCTACTTTTGATGTTTTGGGAGCTGCAGTTAAAGGTATACGCTGCTTTTAATTATTTTGATTACCAGGGTGTGTTCTTTGAATGTGGCACCAAACGCTTGGTGAATTAGGTAGCTCTAGGCATTTTATTTAGGTTACATGGTTGTTATGACATGGAAAGGTATTCAACTTTTATTTTCTAGTAAGGGTTGGTTCTAATGATATGTAAAAGAGATAAAGGATAAAAGAGATAAAAGAGATTTAAGACTGGTGGATTCTTTGGCTCAGACATGAATCTGAAAGAGTGTAAAGCGGTCATTCAAAGTGATATACATTTTTTGTGTGTTAGATGCAGGAACTCTGGAGCTAAGCAGAAAATAATGATTGAATTTTTGGTAATGAACCTCAGACTGCTGCATCTATGTTTTGTTTGTATTTCTAATATTCTTTGGGAGAGAAAAAGTAAAAGTACGTATAAATGATGAAACTATGATGATGCTACAGGTATAGCTATCATTGTTCCTTGGTCAGAAGTAGGCTTCTTAGGTGAAAACCAAGCCTTGTTGATTCTTAGTTTTAGGACAGAACTTAGAATATAGAATACACTCAGCAATATAGTTATTAAATGAATAAAAATGCAAATGGTGAAAGAATATAAAATGCATCATGCTAAAAGAATACCTCCTTTCCAGTTATATGCTGCTTCCAAAATTCAAAGAAACTAGCCAAATTGTGTACCTCTTTCTTAGAGGTAGCAAGTATAAGATCTAATAACCTGTCCTTTACCTGAAAGAGAATATGCAAGAAATCAACATACCGCCAGACTCCTAAGACTCTCTCTGGTGAGCTGGCCCATGAATCTTTGGAGATTCACCTTCTACCCTCCAGCTCAAATGTGTCTAACTGGGCCATTGCGAGTATTGAGCTTTATACTCCCCAGTTCTAATTTGTGTGATTTCGTATTCTTCCTCTACATAGAACAAGAGTGACATTCTGCAGAATGTGAAAATGAACAAGAATTCTGTGTAGTGTATTATGACCGGAACAGAGAGCGAGAAACTTACCATAGCCTTGGAGCACGCCTGTAAATGTCGGCTGCTCTTCCCATGTAAAGGCAGGCTGGTTTTTAAAATTCTCTTTACTGCTGGGGATTGAAAAAATATGCATATTTGCTGGATCAATAGATACATGCTAAGTGCCAGATGTTGTGTTTATGTGTTCAAATAAAATGAATACATCCACATTGATGCCACAATCGGAGCCACTTGGTTAAGTCTATGGCATTCCGTTGCCATCCATATAATTTTTGCAACAGCCATTCCAAAGAATTAAACGAGAATATCATGGGAGCCACCTCACCGATACCCTTAAATCGTTGAGGATGTCACTAATCTCTACAATTTTGACCAGGATATGTTGTTGCTTCTCAAGTTTCAGGGGTGAGAAATTTCAGGGACTTTCACTTGATTCCTTTTATACTACCATAATGGCTTTTCCTCCCTTAATTAACCAATATAAGGGTTTTTCCAGCTGCAAAATGTACCTACCCCAATTAGGCACTTGGGGATCAAGGCAATAACCACAGAGGGGTCTTTAGTTTTTTGTTGTTTTTTTCTAGAATCTTTTATCCCATGGTATACTGTAGCTCACAGCTTAACTGGGGAGCCATGCTTGTTTTCACGTCCCTGATAGCAATGTCAGATTATATGTTGAGGCACTGAAAAGGTCTGGAGATTCTCCTTTCTCTTTTGTACAGTTATTTGATCAATGTCTTGATGTCCCCTTTGGGGAAAGATCGGTAAGGTATTTTATTCCATATGTTTGATGAGGTGCTGCAGGTTCCCTTCAATGCTCTCACTTCTGAGAAACTCACCTCTGAAGAAAAGAAATCAATATCTACCTCTTGAAGGGAGAAGTATCAAATAATCTGTGGAAAAATTTTAATACTGCTATAAATTTTGATGGTAGAAAGAACATGTTAACCCAAGAATTTTGTTTTATTTCAGGAAAAAAATCCCAAAGACACTTTTTAATGCATACTCCATTTGTCTTGTGTGGTGCTTTATTTTTCTTAGATTTGATGGGAACAACAAAAACAAAGAGAATTCGTAGTGCCAGATATCCTTAACTTTTTTGGGCTGGATATTGCATTTTTTTCTATGTCAGGATAGATGATTTCCAGGCCAATCACCAGATAATTTTAAATGGAAAATAACCTATCCTAAACATAGATATTCTATTAATTACATCAGTGTTTTTAAATTCTGGCTCTAATCTTTTCTTTTTTAATTGTTGTTATTTTTTACAATACTTCTGCTGCACATATAGCCAAGCAAACAGAATTCCCAAGCAAGCAGGTCCAGCCATCTGAATGTTTTACAAACTCCACAGCTGATTTTTGCTCTATTGGGTTGAAAGTAGCTAGAATCTGTTAACTTTCTCTTTATCTTAAACTGTCACTTTTAAAGTTCTGTTTTAATTATAATTTCATGGTTCATAATGTTTATGAGATGATGGCCTAGGGCCCAAGAAAATAATACACATTTTAATTAATTACTCATTATTACATAATTATAGTCACTCTTTCTATGGCCTTCACAGAGGAAGATCACCCGTGCCTGGTGTTGACTATCTTACATAATGGACTTCTTTCTGAATGAATTTTATTCTTAGACTCTAAGTTTATATGGGAAAAGAGATAAATGTTATTAAGAGTTTAGATTGTATCAACACTGATTTTTTTTT